>NC_080785.1:162230422-162556422 GCF_028018385.1 Neofelis nebulosa
GGCTCTGAGCCGTCAGGACAGAGCCTGATGCAGGGCTCGAACTCACACACTGTGAGTCATGACCTGAGCCGAAGTCGGAGGCTCAACCAACTGAGCCACCCAGGCGCCCCTTCTTCCTGGAAATGTTCAAAGCCCTCCTCCAGGGGCTAGGATCAGCCGGGGTAGATGGTGCCCTGGTTTCCATTTCTCCCCTTAAGGGACAGATGTTCTCCCTTCTACCACACATGTGGGGTTGACCAGATGCCCTGCGGACCTCTGGCACTGGTCCTAGGGCCTATGGCTTCCAGAAAGGCGGTCTGTGAGCAGGGCTTTCCGACAGGCTTGCATAATGTTTCTTTAAAGGGATTGCATGGGCTTGGGGTACCTACCAGAGCATTGGTGGCCTGCTGATGTGGGCTGACTGAAATTGCTTTTATAGACTGGTACCTGACAAGAAATACTTGCCTCGGGCCCTGTCTACCCTACTATATAGTTGGCTACCTCGCCTGGCTGTGAGGTAGCTGCTAACACAAACCCCCTTTACAGAGGAAGAAAACCAAGGCCCGCAGCGTTTCAGGTATTTGCCCAAGTCACCTACTTAGAAAGTAGTGGGCCATATTGTAGCTCAGCCTTCTTCTTTAGGGCCTACACTTTTCTAGAACATTCTAGCGCTGCTACTTTTTCCTTTTTAGCCAATCTACCCTTTTGAAAAAGTAAGGTTGGAGGTGCCTGGATGGCTCGGTCGGTCAAGCGGCTGACTCGTGGTTTCAGCTCAGGTCACGATCTCACGGTTTCGTGAGTTCGAGCCCCGCGTCGGGCTCTGCGCGGACAGTGTTGAGCCTGCTCGGGATTCTCTGTCTCCTTCTCCCTCTCTGCCCCTCCCCCACTTGCACTGTCTGTCTCTCTTAAAATAAAAAAAGAAACTTGAAAAGCAAAGAAAAAGTAAGGTTGTTTAAAAAAGACAACAAACGGGTAACCTTGTAGGTCACGCGCAAAATGAAACAAAAAGGTACGTGGTACATCGTCTCTTTGCCCGTTTACCCGAGTGCCTACGTCCTGTACGCCTGGCGTGTGTGGCACCAGCTCGTTTAATCTTCGCGACCTGTGAAGTTGATACCGTTCAAATCCCCGTTTTACCAAACTGGCAACTGAGACTGTCCGAGGCAGGTTGAGAGACGCGTCCCCCCCCCCCCACCCCCGATCGCGCCGCCGTGGCGGGCTCAGGGGAGCGGCACGCGGGAGTCAGCCTGTCACCGTAATGCCCTCTGCAGGTGGCCAAGCAAGAGGAGTTCTTCAACCTGTCCCACTGCCAGCTGGTGACTCTCATCAGCCGAGACGACCTGAACGTGCGCTGCGAGTCCGAGGTCTTCCACGCCTGCATCAACTGGGTCAAGTACGACTGCGAGCAGCGGCGGTTCTACGTGCAGGCGCTGCTCAGGGCCGTGCGATGCCACTCGCTGACACCCCGCTTCCTACAGCTGCAGCTGCAGAAGTGCGAGATCTTGCAGGCGGACTCCCGCTGCAAGGACTACCTGGTCAAGATCTTCCAGGAGCTGACCTTGCACAAGCCCACGCAGGTGATGCCCTGTCGGGCGCCCAAAGTGGGCCGGCTCATCTACACCGCCGGCGGCTACTTCCGCCAGTCGCTCAGCTACCTGGAGGCCTACAACCCCAGCGATGGCACTTGGCTCCGACTGGCGGACCTGCAGGTGCCTCGCAGTGGCCTGGCGGGCTGCGTCGTGGGCGGGCTGCTGTACGCCGTGGGTGGCCGGAACAACTCGCCCGACGGCAACACCGACTCCAGCGCCCTGGACTGCTATAACCCCATGACCAACCAGTGGTCACCCTGTGCCCCCATGAGCGTGCCACGCAATCGGATTGGGGTTGGGGTCATCGACGGGCACATCTATGCCGTGGGTGGCTCCCATGGCTGCATCCACCACAACAGTGTGGAGAGGTGAGCGGCAGGGCCCGGAGGGGGTGGACGCTGAGGGTCCCATTGCTACCGGGTCCCAACCTGTTGGGATGTGGAGACTTCCCCTGTTGTCGAGTGCCTGTCTCTCTGTGCCCTACCTTCAGGGAGTGGACGCCTCCAGGTGAAGCTACATTCCTGGGAGATGTAGGGTCAGGGACCTTGGATGATGTGTCCGGGCCCGGGAATTGCCTACAGGGCTGTCACAAACCCAGACAACTCTTCTTCTGCGGGTCTGGAAAGAGTTCTATGATTTTGAAGTTACTGTAAAATGCTAATTTTATGAAACCATGACACCTCGCTGCCACCTGCCTCAAAATGGCCATAATAAACAGATGCACGAGGTGTTCTGTGCGGAAGGTGCCCCTGGGATATGGTACCCTTGTACAGTGCACAACCTGCACAACTGCATGGTGACCCTGCGTTTAGAAGCTGAGTATTTTGGTCTTTCTGCTTTTGCACAGCCAGTCCTCTGCCCTCTCCTCTTGCAGAAGTGTGATCCAGGATACAGTTCTCCCCTGGAGCACTTGTTAAAACACTCCCTAGCCCACTGCTGGAGACCTGGCATCGGTGGTGGGCTCGGAGTGAGGCTGGGCAATGGGAATTTTAAGTAAGCCCCACACTTGGGCAAAAACCATCCTGCGTGGTAGCCTAGGTGCTAGAGTTAGGATTCTGGTGTCTTAGAAGGCTGGGTCAAACCCCAGCGCCATGTCCTTGGCGACCCTGGACATGCCGTATCATCCCTCTGTGCTTCCATCTTGTCACCCGGAGGTGACGGGAGATGGCAACGGCAACGGGGACCACCTGCCCAACAGGCTGGGTGCGGTTTGGGTGGGATGACACATAACAGCACGGGGCCTGGCCGCGGGGCAGGGCGTGGCCACCGGCATGCACCGCACGTACGCGTAACCTTGAACAGATGAGGGCCGTGAGCCTCAGTTTCCCTCAGAATAGCTAGAAGGATGAAAGAGCTCGAGTGCCTACAGAACTGGCAGAATATCGGGTCACAGTACGTGTTCCCCCGAGGTCAGCTACGACTGCCTTTGTCGCTGTCCTTCCTTTGCAGGTATGAGCCAGAGCGGGACGAGTGGCACCTGGTGGCCCCAATGCTGACTCGAAGGATCGGGGTGGGAGTGGCTGTCCTCAACCGTTTGCTCTATGCCGTTGGGGGCTTTGATGGCACAAACCGCCTCAACTCAGCCGAGTGTTACTACCCAGAGAGAAACGAGTGGCGGATGATCGCACCCATGAACACCATCCGAAGTGGGGCAGGTGGGTGGGGGCTGCGGGAGGGGACGGTGGAGGGACACCCTCCCGCTCCTGAGAATGAAACTCGGCCAGGCCTGGGGAAGGCTTCCTGTTTTGATCTTAAACCCTGTGGCACACACAGAAGAGCTAGATTCTGACCGAGTCCAAGCTCTTCTCTTGCGGCTTTGTTTCTAAAGGGTCTCCCGGGAGAGGGGAGAGGGGAGGGCGCCCCCAAGAAGGTGGTGGCTAGGCCCCCAGTGCCAGGCCCCGGAGTCACCCTCTCTGCATGGTACGGTTTAGGAGTCTGTGTCTTGCACAACTGTATCTATGCTGCGGGGGGCTACGATGGTCAGGACCAGCTGAACAGCGTGGAGCGCTATGATGTGGAGACAGAAACGTGGACTTTTGTAGCTCCCATGAAGCATCGGCGAAGCGCCCTGGGGATTACTGTGCACCAGGGAAGAATCTACGTTCTGGGTGAGGCCCTGGGGGCGGAAACCTGGGTGGAGAGAACTGATTAGCCCCGTCTTTTGGGGGTGGGCTCACATCCCAGCAGGAAGGCTTCTTGTGGGTCCTTCCCCCTCTTTCTTTCCCCTGCCCTCAGAGGGGGTGATTGTGTCCTCTGCTGTCCCTGCAGGAGGCTACGACGGTCACACGTTCCTGGACAGTGTAGAGTGTTATGACCCAGACACCGACACCTGGAGCGAGGTGACCCACATGACATCCGGCCGGAGCGGGGTGGGTGTCGCCGTCACCATGGAACCCTGCCGAAAGCAGATCGACCAGCAGAACTGTACCTGTTGAGCCACTTTTGTTTCTTGGGCAAAAAAACGGTCCGATTGAGAGTATTGTTGTTTTTGTACAAAAACAGGGACAAAAGAAAAGGCACCAGAGCAAATGCTTATCCTCCAAGATGGAAGGCTGAGATGCCTCGGTGTTAAAATGACAAGTAGAGAGAAGAGAAGGCCAGAGTGGGACCCACGAGCCTGTCAGAGTAGTCCCAGGAATGTCCAAGAGAGCCTTTCTGGGCAGGGGAGGCATGAGGGCAGGCTCCCAGGAGAGAGGCCCCTGCACCCACTCCCTGAGAATAGGCCCGCGGCCCATACCAGCAGCCACCACCTCCCCTTGGGGTGAAAGCAGGTGCCGAGGTCGGGCCCGTTTTTGTTCCTTGTGTCTTTGTGATTGGTTCCTGGAGGCCTGGGAAGGAGCTGACTGAGGCCTCGAGGGGTGAGGCCTCTGCAGAGGTGTGGACCCCAGGGATGGTCCTGTACATAGAAACCACTGGATATCTCTGCCCTGGACAGTCAATTTTGTTGATAAGTAACCATATAACTTTCCAATGAAAATAAAGAACAAACTAACTAGTGTCTTCCACCCGGGCTCTCAGCTGGAGGTCTCGAACCTGGGGACAGAAAGAAGTCTTCTGAGATGTATCCAAAGTCTTTGATTTCGACTTTGAATTTGAAAGCAGCCCGTTATCTCTGCCCATCTACTTGACATGTAGGGCATCTTTCTCCCAGTAGACAAGCCACACAGGGCTCACTTTGTCACTTTTGGCTGCTTTGAAGACAATGACCCAGCTCCTTGACACCTCTCTTAGGGCTCCCTGGAGCTCTATTGTAAGGCAAACCATCCCAACATGCCTTCCAGGTCACTGAAAATCTATCCAGTCATTCTTATGTGCTTCAGTCACACAGACTGAGCCTTTTGTTTTGGCGCCTGGGTATTAAGAAGACAAAGGGGTTCTTGGGAATGTTCTTAGGCTCCATATAGCCTGGTCTCTTCTAAACAATTCCTGTGAAGGCATTATATGGCCAGGATCTGTGTCTCTCTCTCTCTCTCTCTCTCTCTCTCTCTCTCTCTCTCTCTCTATCTCTTTTATTTATTTATTTTTCAATTTAGAGCATGCAAGCAGGGAAGAGGGAGACAGAATCTTAAGCGGGCTCCACGCTTGGTGCAGAGCCCAACGAAGGGCTTGATCTCACGACTCTGGGATCACGACCTGAGCCGAAATCAAGAGTTGGACGTTCAACCAACTGAGCCACCCAGGCGTCCCTGGCCTGGATCTCTTAAGCCGATTAACTCTCTTTGTGCTGGGAGAGTGGAGCAAAGAGGGAAGGAAGTATGACCTCAACTATGAGGAATTTCATAGGCTCTCCCAAGTAGCTGAGCCAGGAAACATTTGATTCCTTCCCTTCCAGGGAAAGCCTAACTGCCCATCTGTTCAGCTTCATTCACTCAGTTCACCTGAAGGCTGTCTTGGCTGGGCCGCTTCCTGGAAGCAGAAAACAAGTCTACGTTGGCTGCACTGAGTGGATGGGGGAGAACTAGAAGTTGCAAATGTAACATCTGGATAACCTCTTAGCATTGGCAGAGTGTTTCTACACATGATTTGATGCTCGAGAGTGCTGGGTTCTAGGAAGGGCAAGCCTGAATTCTTCACAGATCGAGGTTCCGAGAAGCGACTTGCCCGAGGTCATGTGGCCACTCAGTGGTAGAGTGGTTCGGGCAGCTCTGCCACTGTGATCGTGAGAAGGGATAGAAGGGGGTCCCGTGGGGGTCAGTGTGTAGATCGGTGGTTCTGGAAACAGTGATCGAATCTAGAGTCCAGGGGAATTTGCATGTAGTTCAGTGGCCAGAAGCCACACGGCCTGTCCCAGAGTGGCGTCTCCTCCCCGCTCTGGAGGTCAGGTTTAGCTGATTCAGTAAAGCAATTCGGGAATCAAGCAGTCAGGTGCAGTTTCTTACCCGCAAAAATGGTACTTGGGACACCTACTGGGCAACAGGCCCTGTGTAAGCTTGCTGGCCCAACAAAGGTAAGTATTTACGTTCCCTTTCAAACTCCGCAAAAACAGCCATTCAAAAAAGACCTTGCTGTGCCGGGCACTGGGGCAACGGTAGTGAACAGGCCCCAAACGATTCCCGCCCTCATGGAGATGATAGCCTAGCAGTGGAGCAGGGCCTCCAACTCGTTCCGGTTTGCCCAGGACATTCCCGGTCTGAACACTGAAAGCCTGGCGTCCCAGGACGCCTCAGTCCCCAGGAAACCGGGCCAACTCTCCAGGTAAGCCAGAGGCTGCGGAAGCAACGTTAAAACCGTGCTAAGTGGCAGGCAGCTGAGGGTCACGGTGAGGTTTGCATTTGAACGTCGACGGCTCTGGAAGCTGCGTGGACGTGGCCGGGACCTGGAGCGCACCGGGGAAGGCCAAGCAGCTACTGCATTAGCCTGGTGAGACAGGATGGCAGTTTGGATTAGGTCGTGGGAGTGGAGAGAAGTCGACTCTACTGGTGGAGAGACTGATTAGATAAGAAGGGCGGAGAATTACGAATGCTCCTGGGTGGCTTCAACCTTAAGCAGCCAGAGGTAGGGAACCTTTGAGGAGGCCGCAGTTCCAGAAGGGAAGTGACAGTGTTTTGGGGTGTGTCAGCTTTGAGGCCTCAAGATAACAACTGTTTTAGGAAAGTACACAGTCCTATTTTTCTAGCCTTTAGGCTTTAACGCTTCCAACCAGTTCTCGAATGGCTACTCTACCAGATGTGAAGTGAGGTGTTCAGACACAGTAAGAAACAAACATGACACTGCCTCTTTCTCCTAGAGCTAGAGTTCATAATCACAAAATACGTATGTAATTAAGCTCAAAGGTAAGCTTTCTGAAAGCCAGGAGCTCGACCTAGGTCAGAGGCCCTGAGAAAGCATTGTTGAGCAGCAGTTGGCTTTCCCACAGAAATCCAAAGGAACTGATAGCGTCAACTAGGTGGAGAAAGGAGGGGCAAGATTCTGGACAGAGGAAACATCATGTGCAAAGGTCCTGAGGCACTGGGAAGCAAGTCTGGATGAAGCTCTGAGAGGGAGTAGGAACATGGTGTCAGATGGGGCCCTGTGGGCCATGTTCATTTCTCTTTGTTAAATACCTAAGTATTAGCTTTAAAAAATTAGAGCATTATAGATTGAGCTGAAATATTACTATCTCTCCATTCTAGCCCCCTCTAAATTAAACACACACACGCACACACACACACAATGCAGTAAGTAATGTTCTGTGTTTCCTTACAAAAGTGGCACAATGTTGCCTGTATTATTCTGCAACTTGCTTTTCCTCCTCAGACTTCTAGATCTTTCCATGTGCGATGTCACACACATTCCTTTTACCAGCTACCCATGTTGTGTTTTATCTCTTCCACTACTGACAGATGTTTAGGTCTTTTCATTTCTCAGAATTACAGGTAAGGACGAAATGCCCACTCTTAACCATGTCTCCTTGGGCACAAATGTGTATATTTCTCCAGGGGGCTAAGAGGTGGAACTTACTAGATTGTAGGCTAAGCACAGCTTTCCTTAGATGCTGCCAGATCGTCCTCCAAAATGGTGGTAACAAACCCTATCCTTACTGTTTCTAGAAGCTCTTTATAAATTTCACACAAATGTATCACTCTCGGTGTTTCTCCCATTTTGTGTCGTATTTAAGAAGGACTTTTGGTTCTCACCATTTTCTGCAGCTTCCTACCCATAAATTGTTTCTGCCTTAGTTAACCAGACTTTGTTTTTGTTGGTTCTGCTAAAATCAAGAATCCTGAATAATAGAGAAATTAAGAAATTTTGGTAATATTTTTCCCTCCGATATTATTGTTTTGTTTTTGTACTATTTTTAAATCCAACAGGAATTGTTGGTATGAATGGTATCAAGTAGGAATTTAGTGGGATTTTTTTTTTTTTTTTTTTTGGTACGGATAGCTACTGCTGTTCAACCATTTATTTTTCAAACAATTTCTTGACTCATTACTTCTTTAGGCATAGTTTTGAAATGCTATCCCAATCATATAGAACATTCTCATAAGTGCATGGGGACCTCTCTTCTGTTTTATTGACTCTTTGCTGTTTTACCTAAATATCCATTTTTGCATCAACTTCATTTTAATTACTACAGTTTTATAACGTGTCTTAATATATAGAATAACTCCTTTCTCCCTTTTTCTATTAAAAAAAAAACCTGAGCTATTCTGTTATTGCATTATTTATTCCTGTGATGAATGAAATTCAACGAAAAATCAGAATTTTAATTGGGTTGCATTCAAATTATTGAGTTGGGGAGAAAGAACATTTTTACAACATTAGGTCTCTCAATTCATGAACTTGATTTATCTATTTAGGGAATTTTTCTTTCCTGTCCACAGGAAAGTTTTATACTTACTCCACAAAGGGTTTTTTCTTGGGAGTTTTATAGGTCTGGTTGCTGTTGTCAGTGAGATCTTTACTCTTTGATCCTTTAAAATTGGTATTTCTGGCATATGGGAAAGTTGTTGGTATATTGATCTTCTACCTCCCTCTTTCTAGTTTTTTTTTTTTTTTTTTTAAAAGCCGGTAACTAAATCACCTGCAAACAATAACAGTGTAATGTCACCTTTCCAATAGTTATACCACTCATTTCTTTTTCTTGCCTTATACCAGTAGCTAAGACCATCTGTGAAATGTTGGTTAGTTGTGGTAATAGTGGGGATAATTGTCTTATTCCTTTTTTAAAAAAAGTTTTATTTAAGTAATCTCTACACCCAATGTGGGGCTCAAACTCATGACCCAGAGATCAAGAGTAACACACTCCTCTGTCTGAACCAGCCATGCACCCTGTCTTCTTCCTAATAATAAGAGGGCCGCTTCTAATCCGCCACTAGTAAATCTGATGTTTGCCAAAAGATGTTCTGTAATCTGTACCTTAACTTTTGCTGGAACTTTTATCAAGTTCAGGAAACTCTCTTCTATATCCAGTTTGCTACATTGTTGTTGTTGTTTTTAAATCATAAATGGGTGTTGGATTTTCCAGAAGTCTCTCATTCAATTGCATCCCAAGAAATTGCATTTCTGACAAATGCCCAGTTGATGCTGATGCTGTTGTCCAGGGACCACACTGCAACACATACTGGTGTAGAACAATGGGGGCACCTGAGCAGTTCAATCAGTTAAGCGTCCGACTTCGGCTCAGGTCATGATCTCGTGGCCCATGAGTCTGAGCCCCGTGTCGTGCTCTGTGCTGACAGGTCAGAGCCTGGAGCCTGCTTCGGATTCTGTGTGTGTCTCTCTCTGTCCCTCCCCCACTCATGCTCTGTCTCTGTCTCTGTCTCTCTCTCAAAAAAAAAACCATTATAACAAGAACAACAGGTTAAAGGCACATTCCAAGAAACATTAAAGAGTTAATGGAAGAGAAGCTCCAAGAAACATAACAGCAGCAGGAAGTCATGAGGAAAACTAACAAAAATGCAACATCACATAAGCTAAGTGGAGAAAAAATTGAGCACAAAAAGATTTAAGGAACAACGCTGTGAAATGCAAAGGTGGGGGTGGACCTGCGTGGCTCAGAGCGTCTTACTCTTGATTTCAGCTCAGGTCATGATCCCAGGGTCATGGGATCGAGCAATGCATCAGGCTCCACGCTGGGTGTGGAGCTTGCTTAAGATTCTCTCTCTCTGTCCCTTCCCTGCTCATGTGCACAAGAGTGCTCTCTGAAAGGAGGAAAGAAAGAAAGAAAGAAAGAAAGAAAGAAAGAAAGAAAGAAAGAAAGAAAAAGAAAGAAAGGAAAGAAAGAAAAAGGAAGAGAGAAAAAGAAAGAAGGAAAGAAAGAAAAAAGGAAGGAAAGAAAAAAAGAAGGAAGGAAGAAAAGAAAAGAAAGAGGAAGAAAGAAAGAGAAAGAAAAAGAAAAAAGGAAAGAAAGAAAGGCAAAGAAGTTGAGAAAGATAGAACCCTTCAAATGCCCCCTGGGTTTGTGGACTGGAAAGTAATCTTGCTGAGAACCACTTTGGTCGATTTGTGAAGGTAAAGCAATAGATTCCTTCAGTAAGTGTTTATGGGACGCCTCCTTGGAACTGGTCCTGTTGCTGAGAAGGCAGCACTGAACTGGCGAAGGAAGCTGGGGAAGAGAAGATCTCTTTCGAGACACCTGGGTGAGAAGAGGCAGAAAAAAGACTGGATGAAAGCGAGAGAGAACCAAAGCATTCCGGGACGGTGTGGGGTTTTGTTTTTGAGATTCAGAAGACAGCATGTTTACAAGCTGAGGGGAATTCTCGGTCTAGAAGGCCATATCAAAGATGAAGGCGAAAGAGGAAGGATCCATAGGGACAGTAAGCAGATAACTTCCCACTCGCGGTCAAGTGGACGATGTTAGTTCTGTGAAGGGCACTGTTGTTCTGGATGTTAGAGTCCCTTGCTTTGTGCAATACAACGTGCCTTCAACGCAGTGAATATCTTCTCCCTTGGGCGTGCGTTCTGGTTTTAAAATATTAGTGGACATAAATATTGCAGAAGATAGAATGCAAGGTGGGGGGGGGGGAAGAATACCCTAGAATCCACAGACTAGGCTCGAGACCCATATCTGGCACTTAGTGCAAGTCCTTTCTGTGCCTGGCTTCCCTCATCTGTAAAATGGGGGTACCAACAGTGCGTAGCACCTGGCACCCAGTAAGAGCACAATAAATGTAGTATCACTGATAGGAATGAGGGAAGCACTGGAAACCTGATTAATTACTCAGCTTAACACCACTCAGAATTATCAAGGTGGTCAAAGTCGGCACGATAATGGTAACGTTTCAGGACCTCGGAGCACTTTACCTGCATACCTTAAAATTCCTCACTGGCTCTTGTTACCTGTGAAAAATCGGGGCTTCCACCAACCCATCTGCCTTATTTTGTCATGCTTTTGCAGCTCCCCACAACCCTCAGGCCGGATCCGGCTCCTGATCAACCATATCTGGGCTGATGCGGGAGGTGTGGGCTAAAAGGAATGCAGCGCCCTCTTGTGGGCTTCAGACAAAAAAGGAACTATTTCCAGGAAGGAGAGGTAGAAAAGATTCGTGGAGCCCAGGGTGTAGAATTACCTGATTTACTTTTTATCTTTATTGTTCCTGCTTTTTATCTTTATTTTTATTACTCTTATTTTTTTAATATTTATTTATATTTGAGGGAGAGAGTGGGGGGGCCGGAGGGGGGACGGCAGAGAGACGGAGACAGAATCCGAAGCAGGCTCCAGGCTCTGAGCTGTCAGCACAGAGCCAGACCTGGGGCTCAAACCCACCGTGAGATCATGACCTGAGCCAGAGTCGGACGCTTAACCGACTGAGCCACCCAGGTGCCCCCTATTTTTTTTTTTTAATTAGCATTCTTCAAAACTCCTGGGCAAATTATATTTATAAGAAACGGAACACAATTTGCAAAGGCATCCAAAGCTCCCCCTATATAAAGAACTCTCCCTCCTGTGAGCCCCAGCACCCCATCCAGACCTTAAGGTCATGACTTTGCTTTTATCAGGCCACATTTTAAACAGGGCACTCAGGAACATTTTTCAGACTACATATTCCAGGATCCTCCCAGAGATTCAATCAGCTGATTCAGACAACTTTGGTGGGAAATTTTAAATTTTTTACTGTTTCTTTATTTTTGAGAGAGAGAGAGAGACAGAGTATGAGCAGGGGAGGGGCAGAGAGAGGGGGAGACACAGAATCCGAAACAGGCTCCAGGCCATGCGGGGCTCAAACTCACGAACCGCGAGATCATGACCTGAGCCAAAATCCGACGCTTCACCGACTGAGCCACCCAGGCGCCCCGTTTAGTGGGAAATTTTAAACCGAACCGCCCCAGGCTGACTTCTGCTGCCTCTTTGTCTTCACTTGCTGGTAGCTTCACCGTCAGGAAAGACGAAGAAGGTGAGCCAAGGAGCTGGTGTTTGAGTCTCAGCCATGGCGGGGGGGGGGGGGGGGGGGGGGGGGGGTTGAGTCTCAGCCCCGCACCTGGCTCTGTGCTGACATCATCTGCACTGCGTGCCTTCCCTCCCTGGTCATCTCTCAGTCCCTCTAAGGATTCACCAAGTGAGGGGTTAGGGCAGGGACAGCAAGCACTTCTGTGCCCACCATGTTCCAGGCACTGTGTAGAGACAACTAGGAGCAGTTTCTGCCCTCCTGCAGCCTATAGTCACCGAGGCAGCGGGACACAGACAGACTGTTCCTTAATGAACCCTGAGGCAAGAGTCGCTTGCGGAAGTCCCCAAGGCCTCTGTTCAGAATCCTTCCATTCTTCCTCCACCGATGCACTGGCACGTATAGGCGGCGCACACCCATTGGAATATCGACTAGACAATTCTTGATCGCCAGTGGACGGACAAGGAATCTTCACGGGGCTGAATGGGACTGAAAGGCCAGGCCTTCCAGCCTGCGGATTTGGCCAGCTCGGTGCGCTCCGCCTTTTGGGATTTCAGCTCCACCCAGGGAAGCCCTTTTGACCTCCCCTTCTAACCTTACCATCAGATCTCTTGAGACTTCATGGACCCTAAGTAGTCCCTCTTCCAGGTGACAGTCCCACGCATATCCAATGACTCCGTAAGGTCCTGCTGACCACGGCAGCAATACTGATGTTGAAATATTGATAAATATTTCAGGGCACTGATCCTTCCTGCGGCTCCCATTTTAGGAGAAACAGCCCCAGTTCCTAACACAATTTCTCAGGTGACAGGGTAAGTTCCTGTGTCAGCTGGTGTCCCCCCACCCCCCAACAGGCACACACTTTGAGGGGGCGCTAGGTCTTGCCTTCCCCCTGTCTCCGGCTGGGGGCGGAGCTTCGCGGTCCGCACCGGGCGGGACACCCCAGCCTTGGGTCTGCGCAAATTGCAAAGGGGGGCGACGCTCCATCCGGCTGCGGGGGGCGGGGGTGGGTGACAGGAAGCCCTCAGCCAAGGGGGCGCAGCGCCAGGCCCCTTCTCGGCAAGGAACACTGGGGACACTTGGGGAGGAGGGAATGACATGAGAGGGGACCCCCTCAGGAAGGAGGGATGAGCCTAGATCCCTCGGGAAAGACGATGCCGGGGCCCCGCCGAAGGGAAGGGGACTGACACCTGCGTCCCCTAAGGAAGGGCTGACGAAGCGGGGTCCACCTAAGGAAGTGGGAATGGCTCTGGCGCCCCCCTCAGGAAGGAGGAGGGAGGACCCCGGCGTCTTCCTCCGGTAGAGGGCACGTCTTAGGGATCGCGCTCAGGAAAAAGGGTCGGGGCACCTGGGTGGCTCAGTCAGTTAAGCGTCTGACTTAGGCTCAGGTCATGATCTGACGGTTCAGGTCATGCCCTCACGATTCGTGGGTTCGAGCCCCGCACCTGGCTCTGGGCTGACAGCTCGGAGCCTGGAGCCTGCCTCGGATTCTGTGTCTCCCTTTCTCTCTGCCCCTCCCCCGCGCATGCTCTGTCTTTGTCTCTCAAAAATAAAGGTTACCAAAAAATTAAAGAAAAAAAAGGAAAAAGGGTCGAAGTCTAGGAGCCCCCTAGGGAAGGGGGAAATGACGCCAGGGTACTCTTAGGAAAGGAGGATGACACTGGGGTCCCCTTAAGTGGAAACGACGCTGGAGTCACTTTCAGGGAGTGACGCCAGGTCCCCTCACCCTCCTCGGGGTTCGTCGCACCTGCAGCCGCCCGAGAGCCTCCGCTCGCTCAGCCCTCCGGCTCCCCAGGCGAAGCGGCCGCGCCCCTCATTGGCGGCCTTCTCGGCTAATGACAACCACGACAGCCAATAGCACAGGGGGGAATCCCCCGCGTGTCCTCGCCCCGCCTTCCACTCGGTCTGCGCGTGCGTGCCTTTCTAATCCCGCTGTCTCTCCCCAGCGCCACTCCAGGAGGCGCTTGGGGGCGGGGAGCTCCCAGTCCCGCCTCCTTCCCCGCCTGTGACCCATTTATAACAGGGCTGTTGTGAGAATTCAGTGCGACAATTTACGTAAAACAAGCAATGCCTGGCACATAGTAATCCGAGTTATTATCCGCGCAGTTATTACCTGCATTTTACAGCGAGGGGGAAACGGAGGCACAGAGCGAGGAAGTTACCTGCTTCCTTGACTAACCAGGTCATTAACTGGAGATGTGGGAACTAGAATCCAGGCAGGCTGAATTCAGAGTCTGCGTGCTTATCTACCGTGCTTTTGTGCCTGCCAGATAACAAATACCGGTATTTCCTTACCCTGATTATAAAATAGGCTTCCCCTTGATTATAAAATTAATACCTGCTCACTGCTAAAAGTCAGAAAATATCGAAGACTACAGAACAGAAAATACAGATCTCTCTTAATCCTACCACTGGAGACATCATTAATATTTTGGTGGACGAACTGCCTTTTCTAGTAGATCCTCTTTTAGTAGGATCATACAATGCAGAACATTTTGAAATCGGCTCTTCTCAGTATAAACATGTTGTCATTTCAATAAATTTAAACGCTCCTCATTGGTTTTCCCCACCTCATTGTTTTTAATTTTTTTTAATGTTTTATTTTTGAGAGCGAGAGCGCAAATGGGAGAGGTGCAGAGAGAGAGAGAGAGAGAGAGAGAGAGAGAGAGAATTCAAAGCAGGCTCCAGGCTCTGAGCTGTCAGCACAGAGCCTGACGCCAGGCTCAAACTCAAGGACCGTGAGATCTTGGCCTAAGCCCAAGTCCGACGCTTAACCGACTGAGCCACCCAGGCGCCCCTCCCACCTCGTTGTTTTTAATGGCTGCATATTCTTCTACTGTACAGATGAAGCATAATTTAATGATGCTCTAATGTTGGATATTTTTAATAATAGTTCTTCACTATTCTGACCAATACTAGAATGGGCATTTTATGCCTTCATCTGTAGGTTTTTGTCCAAATGTCTCTTTAGGATAAGTACTTTAAAAATTGCAATGGCTGAGTCAAAATGCATGCAGTTATGTTTTTAATAAATATTGTCAGACCACTCTTGGAAAGCTGTATGTGCCAACTCCCACCAACACTAATGAGCTATGAAAGTGCTTTGTCCACACCAGGATGGTCCATCTTTTCATTATTTGCCAAGTAGATTAAAAAAACAAATATTTTAGGGGCACCTACCTGTCTCAGTCGGTGGAGCATGTGACTCTTGATCTCCGGGTCATGAGTTTGAGCCCCACATTGGGTGCGGTGCTTACTTAAATAGCTTTAGAGGTGCCTGAGTGGCTCAGTCAGTTGAGCCTCTGACTTCTGCTTTGTGCTCAGTTTGTGAGTTTGAGCCCTGCATCAGGTTCTGCGCTGATGGTGCGGAGCCTGCTTGGGATTCTGTCTCTCTCTGCCCTTCTCCTGCTCTTGCCCGCACGAGCTCTTGCTGTCTCTCAAAATAAACAACCATTTAAAATGTTTAAATAAGTAAACAGATAAATGAATAAAGTGAATAAATAAGTAAGTTTAGGGGCACCTGGGTGACTCAGTCGGTTGAGGGCCTGGTCACGATCTCATGGTTTGTCAGTTTGAGTCCCACATCAGGCTCAGTGCTGTCAGCGCAGAGCCTGCTTTAGATCCGCTGTCTCCCTCTCTCTCTCCACCCCTCTCCGCTTACACTCTCTCTCTCACAAAAATGAACATTTAAAAAAAAATACATTTTAAAAATAAAAATAAGCGTTTTAACTTGAGCTTCCTGTTATTCTGTGAAAGAGGGAGAACTATCATCCAGCTCAGGATTTTGTGCAGGTGAACTAAAGTAGCAATAATAGGGGCACCTGGCTGGCTTGGTCAGTAGAGCGTACAACTCCTGATCTCCAGGTCATGAGTTCAAGCCCCACACTGGGGATAAAGCTGACTTAAAAAAAAATAAAATAAAATAAAGTAGCAATAATAATGAAAGTATCAGGCCGTTATCAGGCAGCTGTCATTGTACAACGGACAACAGGTGAAGTGAGGTCTCTGCCTTATTTCCTCGACAGGGTGAGATCACTTCCAGGCCTCAGTTTCCTCATCTGTAAAAGGGAGCCTGTAATAGTATACCTCCAGGACTGCCGGAGAGCCAATAAGAGAACCCTCCTAATGAGTTTAGCACAGGGCGCAGTCCTCTAAAGGCTGGAAGAGGCAGAGCCATTGTGCCGGACCAAGCAGCTTGCAAGTGGCTGATGTCAGCTTTAACTGACGCCGCCCCTTCCCCAGGTCTCCCTTGTCCTATTCAGATTACAAGGCCTTGCTGCTGTGCCCCACTGCCCTTGGTCACCTTTGCCTGAGGAAAGATGAACTCCCCACCACGAGGATTTTCAAGAGCCCAGCTGATGGTCACATGCCCACCTCTGCCCTTTGACCCACATCCTCAGACTGTGACAGTGTCCCAACGGAGGAGGCCTTTGGGACATCATGCCTGCACTTGGGGAAACTGAGGTCCAGAGCAAAGAAGTCTCATCGGCCTCCCCCTGCCACCTGGGATTAGTGCTATCGCCTCCTGACCCGCCTCCCGACCCTCAGCCCGACACCCTTTCCCCGACTCTGCCTCCCTTTGAAACACCCTTGGGAAAATGTCTGTGTCTCCTTTGCTTCTTGCACAAGGTTCAGATTCCCTGGAAACTTCTACCTAGTTTTCCAGCTTTGCTTTTCCTCTCTGAGCCCAGGCTGCCCCCCACTCTTCTGGGCCGGGATATCTACATACTGCAAATCTTTAAACCGCAGTGAAGCAGGCAAACCTTTCTACACGCTAAATCCTATATATTCACCCTCCCACTTAAGTTCCAGAACTGCAGTGTCTCATATGATAGACACTGGCCACTTGTGGCTACTTAAGGTAAAGGAAAATGAAAACCCCACCTCGTCAGTTGCAGTAGCCACATTTCAAGGGCTGGATAGCCACACGTGGCTAGTGGCTACTGTGTTGGACAGCAGACAGAACATTCCCATCATCGTAGAAAGTTTCACAGCCCTGCTCTAGACTGACGGGGATTTTTGTGATCATTTTATAGATGAGACAACGGAAGGTCAAAGAGATCATGCCCAACGTCACCCAGCCACAGCTGGGATCCAAACGACTCCGATAACTAGAGCTGAATGACAAAGTAAGCAGGTCAACCTTTCCTTAGATCCAAGGAAGCTGTGCATATATACATCTACTGATCCCCCTGTGGTTTAAGCACTTAAGCACTGAGTGTGTATGTGTATCTTAATTTATTACACCCCAGAGGCAGCCAGTATTCTAAACCAAAAGCTTGAATCACAAACACTTCTGCTATCCATATCTTTAACCACTTGGGAGTTTTTTGCTCATCAGCATAATGAATGTCAGAAACATTGGTGAAATCAAGGGTTTGTTAATTAGCCTGATAAAGGTTGGAAAATGGGATCCCTTGAGTGGAATTAACAGTATTCAAATATGTGGATTGGTTAAACTATCTGAGTCACTCACACCCCAACCTTGAATGAACACTTTAGCAAAGCAGCTTAAAGTCCAAGCCAGTCCTGTGTGAATTTGGAGGATTCGGCTTGCCTGATACTGACCATAAGGCTTACAGGCTCCAAGCAACACAGAGCCCTGACTTGAAGATATTCAGGTTTGGGGGCACCTGCCTGGCTTAGTCAGTAGAACCTGTGGCTCTTGATCTCAGGGTTGTGAGTTCAAGCCCCACACTGTGTGTAGAGGTTACTTTAAAATCTTTAGGGGTGGGGCGCCTGGGTGGCTCAGTCAGTTAAGCGTCCAACTTCGGCTCAGGTCATGATCTCACAGTCTGTGAGTTTGAGCCCCGCGTCAGGCTCTGTGCTGACAGCTCAGAGCCTGGAGCCTGTTTCAGGTTCTGTGTCTCCCTCTCTCTCTGCCCCTCCCCCCTGTTCACGCTCTGTCTCTCTCTGTCTCAAAAATAAATAAACGTTAAAAAAAAAATTTTAAATCTTTAGGGGCATTTAGGTGGCTGAGTTGGTCTTAGAGATGTGACTCTTGATCCCAGGGTGGTGAGTTCAAGCCCTACTATGGGGGTAGAGATTACATAAAAATATAAAATCTGTATATAAATAAAATCTTAAAAAAAAAAAAAAGATATTCAGGTTTGTTTTGGATTTTGTTTTAATGGAAGGTGAAGGTTGCAATCCCAAAATGGCCAGGATGCTGGGAATTCATAGAACTTACAGGGTAAGTAAAGTCTCTTGTGGCTGTTTATCAGGTTTAACATCTGCACGGCAGAATTTGACCAGAGACCTTTTATCATGGCCTGGCAGCCCGATGATGGACGCCCTACCAATCAGGCCCCCCCCTCCCTGAGGTTTCCAGGAATGACTGTGAGATTCCAGAAGTGCCCAGAGTTGTGTCAGATATGCTGTGTACAAGAAGTGGGGTTTACCTGGGTCGCCTAGCCTCCAAAGACTGGTCTGAACCTCCACTTTACAACCTGAAGTCCTTGAGCCAGCCAGCACCTGGCCCAGGCCAGGGGGCTGCCTCCCGCCACACTTGCTGGACCCCCATCCAGGTCCTCAGCGCTTGGGGAGGGTCAGGGATGGAGCCTCTCTCTCCCCTTATCCGCGTCCCAGGCAGCCCGTGAGGAGAGGCGCGCCTCCCAAAACCAGGGTGGGAAAGGAAGTCACATCAGCCAGGAAGATCAGTGAAATCCTCGGTTTAATTGGAGACGAGATCGAAGGATTGATTATCGATCAACGGACCGACTGATTGATCAGAGGGGACAACACAAGAGCGGCTGAGGGGGCCCTGCGCCCCCCGCTGGGGAGAGGAGCCCTGATTGGGGGTGGGGTTCCATCTCACCAGTCACACCTGGGGACAGGGCAAGGGGCAGGCTCTGCTCAGCCCTCACCCCCCAAGATGACACGACTTCCCATCAAACGGCAGCACTGAACCCACCCTTGCGGGGTCTATGGTACAGTTTGTATAATACAGTGGGGATGGGGACTCTCTCTCTGGGAGACCCCCACCCCTCCTCCTTCCCCTGGCTGGGTCAGCTGGGGAAGGGCAAGTGTATTTTCCCTTTTTGCCTCTGTAGAATAATTTACAAACCAACCTTACAGTATGTACAAAAAAAAAAAAAAAAAGAGAGAGAGAGAGAGAAGAAAAAAAAAAGAAAGAAAACCCAAAGAAGTCCCACTCCAGTCACTGGCTGGGACAGAAACTACTTTCGCTACAAAAATGAACCCTGTACAGCATCACGGGGGTGGGAGCAGGTGGTACTCCCCACAGGGATGGACAGACAGATGGAAGGCTGGGGCAGCCGGGGGGGCTACAGTACCGTGTGCTCAGAGTGGGGGGTGGGGGGAGGAGAGAGAGGCCCTGCCTTGCCCAGCTGCAGAACTGGGCCAAAGGGCAGAAAGGAGAGGGGGAGAGGGGGTCTTTCCTTCCAAACAGTCCCCCATGGCTTGGAGAAAAATGGCCTTGCATCTGTCTGTCGTATTGCTGCAGGAATAGCTCAGGGGTGTGGCGGGGGAGGGGGGGGGAGGGGCGTGGCCAGATGGGGACAGAGTAGAAAGGACTTTGGTGCCAGGGTGGGAGAGGGTTGCCCAGAAAGGGGATGTGGGTGTACATTGTTATTGCTTCCTCCTAGGGCAAAGGGTCGTGAAGGAGGTCAGGAGGATGCTGGGGGGGTGCCCAGGATGGGGGCCACTGCGAACCCCTCTCCTATGGCCATGGGAATCATTAAGGCAGAAACAAGAGGAGAAGCAGCTGGAAGGAGGGGTGTGGTTCGGAGCCATCCCCCCCCCCAATGGAGAAAATTCAAACGGAACCCAAAGTGGAAGGGGAAGAGGGTGGCAGGTGGAGGGGCGGGGAGGGGGGGGATCAGGCCCTCCTCAAACCTCAGACCCCAGGTTGGTGGTGTGAATGTCCCTCCAATACCCGCCTCTGCTACATCTTAAAGCACGCGGCTCCCCTCTCCAGGTCCCTATCCCTCGGGTTAGTATTGCCAGGTTTGTGCAAAATGAGGCGGGAGACTTCTGGGGGGGGGGGCAGTGCGCCAGAGAGGGGCTGGAGCTGGGGCCTCCCACGGTGGCAGCACCCCCTGAGTCCCCCGCCCGGAATGGCTATTCCTGGTTGGGTTCCGGAGACCCTCCAAAATTCAGAAGAAAAGCCCCGAAGGGAGGCGTTATGCCTGCTTGGGCCCAGGCCAAGAGCCCTAGGAGGCTGGAAGACTGAGCCTGGGGCCTGGGGCAGGGGGAGGTGGCAGGAGATGGGACACAAGGGGTAGTCGGGAACAGGAGATCTACAGTTGCTGTGTTTCATCCTGTTTTTTTTTTTTTTTTCTTTTTCTAAAAATGTAACAATTAAAATTCCAAAAATAAAATCCCTTCCAGGACCTCCGCCCCTGGTTCCCCAGCCCCCACCTCCAAAAAGAGGCCCCGTGGGTGGGGGTGGGGGAAAAGAGGAAAAAAAGAAAAGAGAAAAAACCCCACTTTTCTGTTTTCTTTTTTCTCTGGAGGCCCAAGAGTCTTTGAGGCAGTGGAGGAGGCGGTCGTGGGGTAATGGTGGTGAAGGGAGCCGGGGAGAGCAGGAGGGTGTCGGGGCCGGGGTTCAGGTAGGGCCTCCAGCTGACCCCCACCCCCCAGGAGCTGGGAGTGGGGGGGGGTCCTCGCCGGACGTTCCTGTGCAGGCACTGCACGCCCTCTTGGCAGCCTGATGCTCTTTTTGGGCCCCCGCCTCGGCCGCCGTGGAGGGGAGGCCCGGGAGGCCCGGGGTGTCCTCTGGAGGGGGCGGGGTCCTCAAGGCGGGCAGAAGGGGGCTCTCGGCAGACAGGGCCAGGGGGCTGCTGCGGCCTACGGCATCCACAGATGCGTCTGGGGACGTGGCCTTGTCCTTGCCCACAGCCACACTACCGGCCGAGTCTGCTTGCTGCGTGCAGCAAGGTTCCTGTACCTTCACCTCCGTGGGCATATCCTGGCCATCGACCTCCAAGAGTTCCTCAGCTGGGGACGCATCCTGAGCCACGGACAATCCCCGCACCGTAAATGCACCCGGGGCGGTAGACACCTCCTCCTCATCTTCCTCTTCCAGCGTCAGCTCGAACTGGAACTTATCGGGTGGGGGTGGGTGGCCTGGCCCCCTGGGCTCCTCCTCAGGCGGCGGTGATGGGCTCTGCCGAATGGCGCTGTGGTACCAGTCTCTGTTGTCCTCTAACGTGTCCAGGATCTCCTGGGCGTCCGGGTGGACCAGGTCAGCCCACGTCTCCCACAGCGGGTGCACGATATAGTCGATGAAACCCACCTGGGAGAGAAGGGACACCGGCGTCAACAGGTGGCCGGCTGTTGTGGATGGTAGGGCCATGCTGTGGGATCTAGTAAAGTCTAAAAGGCGCTGACAGTGGGGCGCCTGGGTGGCGCAGTCGGTTAAGCGTCCGACTTCAGCCAGGTCACGATCTCGCGGTCTGTGAGTTCGAGCCCCGCGTCAGGCTCTGGGCTGATGGCTCGGAGCCTGGAGCCTGTTTCCGATTCTGTGTCTCCCTCTCTCTCTGCCCCTCCCCCGTTCATGCTCTGTCTCTCTCTGTCCCAAAAATAAATAAAAAACGTTGAAAAAAAAAAAATAAATAAAATAAAAGGCGCTGACAGCATTTAACCTAGTAATCGTGCTCCTCCAGATCCGACCCGGAAAAACTCTTGCACGGGGAAGACAAAAAGAATCACATATGACATGGAAGCAAATACTGGAAACTTCCACACATCTGTCAGTTAGGAATTAGTTGTAAAAAGCCGTGGGGGTGCCTGGTGGCTCAGTTGCTTAAGCGACCAACTCTTGGTTTTGGCTCAGGCCACGACCGTAAGGTTTGTGAGTTCAAGCCCTGCGTCAGGCTCCGTGCTGACAGTGCAGAGCCTGCTCAGGATTCTCTTTCTCTCTTCCTCTCTCTCTGCCTGTCCCCTGCTCATGCTCTCTTTCTCCCTCTCTCTCAAAATAAATAAATAAACTTAAAACATTGAAATAAAATGTTTTAAAACATTGTGGTACACCACAGATACTACTAGTGATATTTTCTGCAACAAAGAAAAACTAGAAATAATTCCATGGCAGAGTATTGGCTAACGCTGATACTATCTTCCCTCTTTCTTATGAACAAAATCTTGAGGGCGCCTGGGTGGTTCAGTCGGTTGAGCGTCCAACTTCAGCTCAGGTCACGATCTCACACTCCGTGAATTTGAGCCCAGCATCAGGCTCTGTGCTGATGGCCCGGAGCCTGGAGCCTGCTTCAGATTCTGTGTCTCCCTCTCTCTCTGCCCCTCCCCTGCTCATGCTCTGTCTCTGTCTCAAAAATAAATAAAAACATAAAAAAAAAAAAAAAGAAGAAGAAGAAAATCTTAATTTTTCTTGGTGGAGGCAATGTTTCCCCAATACAGGTGAAAACTACATTTCCCAGCCTCCTTTGCAAAGAGAGGGTGGCAATGTGACCACATGTAGATGGAAGATCTGGGTTGGGATGGGCATAGGGGGTAGGAGTGCTGCTTCAGCTGGCAGAGACGTTTCCTCCTTACGATGTGGCCAGAATGGCTAGAGTTTCAACAGCATCCGTGACCATGAGAGGCATCTCTAGGGACAAAGGTCCCATGCTTCGGATGATAGAAGAGAAACACTGAAATCTCTTTAGGTGCCTGACTATTTCATGGAGCCAAAGGGAGCTAAATTCTTTCTCTCGACTTTTTTTTTTTAATTAAAAAATTTTCGGGGCGCCTGGGTGGCGCAGTCGGTTAAGCATCCGACTTCAGCCAGGTCACGATCTCGCGGTCCGTGAGTTCGAGCCCCGCGTCAGGCTCTGGGCCGACGGCTTGGAGCCTGGAGCCTGTTTCCGATTCTGTGTCTCCCTCTCTCTCTGCCCCTCCCCCGTTCATGCTCTGTCTCTCTCTGTCCCAAAAATAAATAAAAAACGTCGAAAAAAAAAATTAAAAAAAAAATTTTTTTTCTTAAATGTTTATTTTTGAGAGGGGTGGGGGAGGGGCAGAGAGCGAGGGGGACAGAGGATCTGAAGCAGGCTCTTGGCTGGCAGCAGAGAGCCCGATGTGGGGCTCGAACCCGTGAACTATGAGGTCATGACCTGACCCAAAGATGGACGCTTAACCGACTGAACCACCCAGGTGCCCCTGGACTTTTCTTACATGCGAGAGAATAAAAATGGGGTGTCTGGGTGGCTCAGCCATTAAGCATTTGAATTCAGCTCAGGTCATGGCTTCACAGTCAGTGAGTTTGAGTCCCACGTTGGGCAAGCAGGAACCCCGCTTTGGGCAAACACAGGAGCCCCAGGTGAGCCCTGCTTCTCTCTCTCTCTCTCCCTCCCTCTCTCTCTCTCTGCCCCTCATGGGATTCTCTCTCTCTCTTCTCTGCCCCTCACTCACTTGTACCGTCTCTCTCTCTAAAAAAAAAGAGAGAGAGAACAAAAATGAAGCCTTATCTCGTCTGAGTCACTACGAATTTGTAACTCCTCAACACCTAAATGGCCATCCACAGGAGAAAAACTATAGACCCCATCTGCTGTCTAGATCTGTGAGAATACTACAGAGTCGTCAAAAGGGATGAGCTAAATCTATACGTAGTAACACAGACACATCTCCAAGTCATTGTTTGGAAGAAAAGGCAAGCTGTACAAAAATGGGTACGTGTCGATAAAATTCATATTTTTTTAACAAAGCAAAACTCCTGAACTATTGCTATGAAGTTGCCCATAAATGTAACTACGTAATAAAACCTATGGAACTGGTTTTCCCGGGCGTTGGAGGATGGGGTGATCTGCATGCTCAAAGGGACATTTGGAAGTATCTAGAGACATTTTTGGTTGTTGTAATTGGAAGGGAAGGGGCGGAGGCCAAGGATGCTGCTCAAAATCCTACAAGGCACGGCCCCCGCAACAGAGAATGACCCGGGCCCAAATGTCAACAGCACCAAGGCTGGGTAACTCGGGCCTGGAAAGGCGTGCACAGTGAGCCGGGAAGAACAGGTCTTGCCAGGGAGGAGACTGGGAGTGGGGAGGGTGAGAAACTTTCACATCCACACTTTACAAACAAGACTGGGTTTCCGTACCTCTTGTCAAGTTAAACAAGCACATGATGACGCGTCATCGCATCTCATTGCAAAATCCCACCAAAAATCAAGGACAAAATCAGCAGCCAGGTTACAGGGATACCGAGAGGCTGGAGCGACATAAGGTCTGTAACCAAGAGCTGGGCAAGTATTATTATGGATGCTAAAGGAGAGAGAACTGTTCCACTCACGTCTACAAGTTTTGAATCCAGACGCCTGGTTTTGGTTATTCTGTAGAAGGGAAAATGTTGCAAATTTCCCATCAAGGCAGAAAAGGAAAGAAACACACACACACACACACACACACACACACACACACACACACACAGAAAAACTTGACTTTATGGAGGGGCAGGTCGGGAACTTCTGGGTCTCGGAGCTCCAGGCCAGCATGGGGTGGGGAGGCCCGCTTAACACTGTACCTGAGACTTCTCCACCGAGGCTGTGTGCTTGTCGCACATGGGGCTGATCTCCATGCCCCGCTCACGTTCACGGTCCCCCTGCTGGAAGAACTCGGCCATAATGCGGTCGGTCCACTGGCGGTACAACTCGAGTGGCTTGGTGGGGTTGCTGAGGTCTGCACAGTGCACCATGTTCCGAAGGACCTGCATGAGGTGGGGGACCTTCAGAGGCCATGCCCCCATCCCAGTCTGGGACCTCACGCTTCCTTACCTCCCCCTTTATTGGGAGAGTGAGGTAGGGGGATGTGGAGAGAGATAGGGGAAATGGGGAGAGGGGAGAGGATGTCAGGGGGAGAGCAAAGAAAGAGATCGTGGGGAGAGGAGAGAAGGAGGTGTTGGCAAAGGCAGAGGAGACAGGACGGGGTGATGGAGGAAGGGAAGAAGTAAGGAGGGATGGTAGATGGGAATTGGGATGGAGAGATGGGAGGGGAGACAGAAAAGAGACAGGAAGAGGGGCAACATGGGAGCTGCAGGCTGAGGGAGGGGGGCAAACGGGACCCAAAGGGGAGAGAGAAAAGGAGAGAGGGTCCGGTCTCCTTGTATGGTGGGGGGGGGGGGGGGGGAGGGAAAGGCACCTGGATGCGGTCGGAGTAGTTGTCCAGCAGGAGGACCCCCGAGCTGGTCACCTTCTTGGTCTCCACCATGGTCTTCAGGTCTGCCAGGAGGGTCATGTGTTTGGACATGTCCGTGGCCAGCACCTGTGGGTGAGGGGCCACTGAAGCCCTGCCACGGGCCGTACTGACCCGAACTACGCCTCTAAAGTTTTCCCTCAGCACAACCTGTTCCCAGTCCCCACAAAGGACGCCTCTCGCGGGGCTTCCTGGCCTGGACTCAGACCCTGCCTCAACCCCAGTGTCAAAGGCGCCCTTTTCCGTTCTGGCCCCGCCCCCGCCCCGCCCACCATGTCGATGACCATCTTGCGCAGGCTCTGCCGCTGGCGCTTGCTGAGGTTCTGGAAGATATCGCAGTTGTCTTCCTGCAGCAGCTTGAAGCCCACGGCCAGGTGGTGGTTCTCCAGCACCGACTCATCGTTGTACATGAGCGCCAGCTCCGAATCTGCGGCCCAGGCCCAGGCAGGCTGTCAGGGGAGGGTGGGGCCGGCAGGGCCGCCTCGAGGGGTGGGGCAGCGCAGGCCCCGCCTCCAACCCGGCAGGCCCCGCCCCCGTGGGGGCCACTCACTAGTGTTGATGAGGAACTGGTTGGAGACCCCAGGGTGGTCTACGTCATGAATAGCGGCCGCGAAGAGGGCGGCAAGAATCTCCAGGTCCGTGAACACAGCCTAGGGGCAGAGACGGGGGTGGGAGCGAGGCGGGTTAGAAAGATGGGGGATCTGAGAGACAGGGTGAGAGAGAGATGCGGGTGCCAAAGAAGACGGTCAGGAAGGATCGGGAAGGCCAGCGTCAGAGAGACACGGAGGTCAGGAGATGGGCGACGGGCAGTCAGGGAGGGAGATGGGGCTGGGGAGACTCAGGGGCCAGGCAGCGCTCACATCTAGCGCGGGTGTGGCCAGCAGCACGTGGGTGGACTGCAGCACATCGGCCGCGTGCAGGCTGTTGTGGTAGGCCACGTCGGGGTGGTAGTGGTCCTCCAGGGTCAGCATATATGTCACCATGGTGTCCACTGGGATGCGGAATTTCTTCAGCAGGTCACGCTCCTGAGGGTAGGTATGGGGAATGGTGACTCCCAAGAGCTCTCTGCTCTCCGCCCGGCCCCCTTCCGCTCACCCTGCCCCACTCAGCCCGCCCTACCTGAAATATCGTGTACATGATGCAGCTGAGGGAACGGCCTCCGGCGTATTCGGATACGCAGAAGATGTTCAGACCCCACTTGTTCAGGTTCTCCAGTTCCTGGGTGGAGTAGGAGGCCAGAGGTCAGCAGCCCACAAGACCCAGGGCCCTGCCCCTACCCACGTGGGTCAGAAGTTCCTCTTGGTTGATCGTCACCCCTCTCGACTCTTTCCTAGCAATTCAGAGCTCTGGTCTGAAAGTAGCACTGTCATTGCCCACCGGGTGGGCGCTGTGCTCAACAGCACAGAGTTGACTGTCCACGTCCGACCAGGCCAGAAAATAACAAAGCAACCACAGTGCCTGTGTACTGAGTGACTTTAAAAAAAAAAAAAATTTTTTAATGTTTCATTTATTTTTGAGAGCGAGAGACAGAGTGTGCGTGGGGGAGGGGCAGACAGAGAGGGAGACACAGAATCTGAAGCTGGCTCCAGGCTCCGAGCTGTCAGCACAGAGCCCGGTGCGGGGCTCAAACCATGGACTGTAAGATCATGGCCTGAGCCGAAGTCTGACGCTTAACCGCTTAACCGAGGAGCCACCCAGGCGCCCCCTGAGTGACTATTGTCTCCCAGGCATTATGCTAAATGCTTGATCTCATTTGGTTGGTTGGAGAACCAAAGCTCAGAAGTGATGCGACCTACCCAAGCCCTTGCATCTCGCAAGTGGCAACGCTGTGGTGTGAACTCCGTTTGGCTGACCCCAAAAGCACAGTTTGGCTTCGGAGCCAAACAGCTCACCAGCACCAGGGGGAAAGGAACTCGGGCTAATTTTCCATAGCTCCCCAGAATCCGGAACAGTGCCAGCACACCGTAGGTGCTCAGTAAACACCGGGTGACTGACTGGGCACTGGCTAGTGCTGGACTTCAGGTTACAACAAATGTCAGCTGACTGAGCCACCAAGAGTGCACCGAGTCCGCTGTACAAACCCATGCGGGAGCCCCTTGGCGTTAGGTGTCACGGAGCTGAACCCAAGTCTGGCCTGTAGTGGATGCTGTTGGCGTTCGACCCAGATCCCCTTCACTGACCAGTGCACCTGTCCTCCTGGGTGGGTGCTGGGACTGTTGCTTACAAAGACTCACAGCTGCTCTGTTCTACAGAAAACTGCTCTTGCCCCTGTGGGAGCTACATGGAGGCGGTAATGCTGTCCACTCTGGGGACCGCCCACAGTGGGGTACAAAAGTCCCGCACTCTTGCCTCAAGGTGGGCTCAACTCTGTGGCACTGTTGACACTCCAGAGCTCCCTGTGGAGTCAGGCGGAGGCCAGATTCTGAGGCCACCTCCTTGCTTAGGTTCTTCCTCTCCTGCTTCCTTCACTCTTGCTCTCCTGAGAGTCTCATAAGCCAAGTATGCCTGGATTGTCATTTCAGACTGACCCAACGCCCGGTCCTTCTCTGGGCCCCAGGAGACTCCCGCCCCTCTCTAGTCCAGTGTCTGCTGAGACCCTACTCACTTGGGCCAGGAGCTCTTCTTGGTTGGTCTTCACCCCAAAGCGGGGGATGCTGGAGTCACTCAGGCTGCTGCTATGCATCAGCTTCTTCACCCCTGTGATCTGAGACATGGGCTGGAATTGCGGCCCAGGGGGCGGGGGCTGCTGGGAAGGTCTCTGGCGGGGAGCTGGCTGTTTTTCTCGATCCTTCATCGTGGGTGATGGAATCTCCACTTCATTCTGCTTGTCTGAAGCAGATGGAGGAGAGACAAGCATGAGACTCCCACAGAGACCCCCTCATCTGGCCCTCACTTCCCCTGGGCTCCCCACTGTGCCCTGGGAAGGCTCACGCAGGAGGGCAGACCCCTTCAGGATGTCATGCTGTTGGTTCCTTATAGGCTGGAAACCAGAGGGAAGGGAGGAATTCTTCTGGGAGGTGGTGGGCTGGAGCAGGGACCCTGGGATTGGCCCGGAGCATTGGGGTGGCCCCAGTCTGATAGCCAGGTTTGACAAGGGGGTGGCACGGGAAGTCAGGAAGCAGGTTGAGGATGCTGGAGAGAGTAGCTGCCTGTCCTGTATAGGCAGGGGAACTTCTAGGGCAGGAGAGACACCTCCATGGTGACTAAGAGTGCTGATCGGGGTGGACAGCATGGGGAAGAGGGAGGGAAGGGTAGTCTCTGGCTCCATGAGCCCCACCCCCACCCCACCCCTTTAACACCAGCCTGCCTGGGGGGCCAGCCCCAGGATCCCTTTTCCTGAGCTTTCAAGGGCTTCCAGAGCTGAACCTGGGCCACCCATTGTGACCTGGGGCCCTGCCAGTCAATAACGGGGCCTAATAGGGGTTATTTGCATGCCATGCTCCCATTGGCTGGATCTCAGAACTCTGCACAGCCACACCCCCATTGGCGGGAGTATTTGAAACTCTGAACCCTTCTCTTGGGCTTGGCGCAGGGCGGTTCTCCAGAATTTGGAAACCTTTGGTGATAAATTGAGAGGGTAAAATTATGCTGAATTTGGGGGGGCATATCTTCAGCTTGGGCTCTTGGATAAAGAGATTAGGATGAGTTGGAGGTCCCCATGAGCTTGAGGGTTCTAATGAATTTGAGGTACTCTGTATAACTGTATTAGGTATCAAAAGTCTGTGTGTGTGTGGGGGGGGTCCTACTGAATCTGAGGGTCATATCAAGTTGGGTGATTCTCCCAAATTTGGGAGACCTTTCAGCTTGGAGGGTTTTGAAACTTTGAGGGGGTCTTTTATGAGTTCTTAAGGACAGCCGTTCCCTTAAGTTTGAGAACCCTACTGAGTTTGAGCATACCTCTTGAGTTTGAGGGATCTCCTGAATTTGTGGGGGGAAATCCAAGTTTGGATAGTCTACTGAATTTGGGGAGGCCTTTCAGCCTGGAGGCATTTAAAGTTTAGGAATTCTTGGGGCGCCTGGGTGGCGCAGTCGGTTAAGCGTCCGACTTCAGCCAGGTCACGATCTCGCGGTCCGTGAGTTCGAGCCCCGCGTCAGGCTCTGGGCTGATGGCTCAGAGCCTGGAGCCTGTTTCCGATTCTGTGTCTCCCTCTCTCTCTGCCCCTCTCCCGCCCGTTCATGCTCTGTCTCTCTCTGTCCCAAAAATAAATAAAAAACATTAAAAAAAATTTTTAAAAATAAAAAAAAAAAATAAAGTTTAGGAATTCTATTTGAGTTTGTGGGGTTTTTGGGGTCTTGAGTTTGAGAGTTCCATTGTGGTCCCACTGAGTTGGGCGGGGGGGCTTTTCTGCTTGGAGAGATTTTTTTACTGTGGAAGTTCTATAAAAGTTGACATCCCTCTGGGTTTAGGGGCATCGTGAGCATGGGAACGCTTGAGCGTGGTAACCTTGATCTTTAGGGAATTAAGAGTCAGGGTCCCTCGGGCAAATGTGGGCAATGGGACCTGCGGTCTGGGGCAGCCCCCTCCAATTCAGGCGTGCAGCCTCTCCCCGCACATACAAGCGGTGCCTTTCACTCACCCAGGAATGTGGTGGAGATGTACTCAGAGACCTGGTTTCCTGACCTGCTCATCTCTGACAGGTGTGTGAGTTCACGGTTTAACATCCTCTTGAACTAAGGTGAAGGAGGCAAGAAGGAAGGAATGATGGGGAGACAGGGCAGCAGAGGGTGGAGGATGTCAGCCCCTCCCGAGAAACTTCTGAAGACCCCATGAGTCCTTCCAACTTCTCTGCTCAGCCAACAGAGCCCTCAGCAAGCTGCTAGAGGGGAGGGGTCAGCCCTTCCTCTCCTCCCAGGTCTGGAGGGGGGCCCCAGGCTTGGAAGTCAGGACTCAGCATAGCCCTCCCTTCCTGAGGAAGGGGGGCACCCCTCCCCAGACTTCCTCTTCCTCCAGCCCAAAGGAGGAGCCAGAGGGGCACCTGTGGAAGGGAGGGGCTCCCGCTTAACAGTGAGCCAATAGGGTGTCAGGAGAATCCCGTCGCCATGGCAATGGGAGTCTCCTTAGCAACTCCCCCTCCAACCAGCTGCTGAGCTGGGGGAAAGTAGGGGGGGGGGGCAGGCCGCAGGCCCCTTAACCCTTGCCTTCCCAGAGCTACCCTGGCCCACGTCTTCCCAGATATGGACCCCACTCCCAGGGTGTCCAGGCCCCCAGCTCCCAGCCCAGTTTGGAAGGAGACAATACAGTCTCTCCTTTGCAGGAGAGAATGCAAGTTCTGGGAGAAGAGAAGGTTTGGCAGGGGCAGGGGAGAACAGTGAGCTGAGGAAACCTTGTTCGGTCATCCAGGGGAGGGGGGTTCCCATCATAGCCCCCTCTCCCCCAGTCCCGGAGGGTGGACAGATGCACAGATGAGCAGAGGATACCCCGAACCAGGCTTGGAGGTCCCTCCTGGTCCCCCCAAGCCACCTCACACAAGTGTCTGCTGTGACATTGTGCATGGAGGAGAAAGGGCATTGGTTCCCCGCCCCCAAGCTCCACTGAAGCACCCCCAAAGCAGGAGCAGACTCCGTCCAGAGAGGCAGGAGGGACACTCGATGGGAAGGGTGAGCCCACGTAGCCCACACCAGGATGGGGCACTTACTCCTCCTAGTGCTCCGAGAGACGTGTGCACAAGAAGGACCCACAAAGTCACACAACCACACACAGAGTCACAGACGACCATCTTACTCGGCTCTGCACAGCCACAGACACACAAACCAAGGGACACACACGATAAGGCAGTCACAGACACTTGGGGTCACATGCCCCGGAGAAAACACACAGCTCTGGGTTCACAAACACGTCCCAACATACACCACCACAACCAGAGCCATGTGATCTCAGAAAGGGCCACACTGTGACCCAGGCAAATAAGCATATGGTCAGACAGCCCCACACCGCTGTAGACACATACACACGTGAGTACCGACACACCCAGCAAGAGACCCACATCCCCAGCCCCCCGCTATCCCCACCCAGCCCTGGGCCACACACAGACACAGACAGTCACAAGTCTTCATGTCCAGGCCACACACGTGCACAGCCGCACACACCAGCCCAGACCAGGGGCTTGAGGATCCAAGGTGGGAGGGCTAGGGCCGAGTCTCCCGCCCATCCTCCACCCCGACTTCCCCTACCTGGTCCCACCAGCCCACCAGCCACGGCTTGGAGCAGGTCTCACAGAAGAAATCCACCAAGGGCATCTTGGAATCTTAGCCCCGCTCGGGGCTGCCGCACACAGAGGCTGGGCTTGGGGAGTCCCGGGGTTAACAGCCACTGTGGGTTTTGTGGGGGGGGGGGGGTTCAGGGCAGGTGGGCAGTGCAAGGGGGAGCCGCGGAGGGGCCTGGGCCGGCCCAGCGGGGCTGGGGGCTCCCCTCCCCTCCGCGCTCCCGATAGCAGCCCTGGTTACATGGTCTGCCAGCCCCTGGCCCTGATGGGCCCCCCCGCGGCAGTAGCTGGAGGTGGCCTGGGACCCCTGCCCATGGGGGGGCAGGGCGAGGGTCCCGGGAGGTGGCTTCGGAGGCTCTGGGCTCCGTGTGCGCGCCTGTGTGTGTGCGCGTGTGCGTGCTCACTGCAGCACTGGCAGGCTGCATGCGACGTCAGGTGGTGCGGGGGGGGGGGGGGCGTTAAAGGGGCATCGGAACCCACGGGCCTGAGCCAGGACCCAGGTGGGGCTGCCAGGGAAAGGCAGGGAGGCACGCACATCCCCGACAGGACGCGTCCCTTCCAGGGACACACCCAGAGACAAAGACACACGCCCAGACAGTCCACACACACACACCGAGATGCACCTTCTATACCAACACACGCACTAACACACACCACACAGTCACAACTCTGAAGTCCAGCCCTTTCGCAGGTATACAGCTGAGTACACGGAGATAGGAACGCCTTCAGGCACAGCCCTCCCAAGAACACAGACTCACACCCAGACACGGAGACACACACCTGGGGACAGACACCCAGATATGCTGCACACACTCCACACACCCACGGGCACACTTTCAGACAAACACAAATACCATGTGGCCTTGGACACAAACATACCCTGAGAAACCCATAAGCAAATGCTCACATCATACCCACGACCACACACACACATCATTGCAGGAACACAACGGCAAACCTACATTTAGAGACAGTCACATTCTCAGAGGCTCGGCACACTCTCAGAGACACAATCACCCTCAGACGGGAATGTTCCCAGACAAACCTCCACCCACAGGTATGTGCACCACCCCCAACGCAGACACCTCCACCTGTATACTCATTTCCTGATAGGCATCCTCCCACGCGGGCTACCACTGTGCCGCACAACTCCAGGAAACATCATTCATGCCGCCCGTTTTCCTGGATGGTGTCCTCTGGAGTTGTGCAGTACACAGACCGCACAACTGTACATGGAAGCCTTGCACCCTCTCCTGCAGCCCTGCAAGTGCATGCATGTGTCTGTGCACACACGTGGAGTCACAGACACATGGAGATACACACTCAGGTTCATACCTAGACCAACTCACACTTGTAAACATACATACCCCTCTGGCACAGCCCCACACACTTACAATCTGGAATAACTGCTTGTGTGCACCCATACATCCTCCATACAGACACATCTGCACACTACTCGTGACGTACCCTCTTGGAACATCCCCTCACACCCCGTCTTGTGCTGCAAACGTGTAGCCAACAAATTGACAGCCACACAGACCCACAGTCACACACACACACACACACACACACACACACCTGTAGACTATACAAACATTGGACAACCCCCTCAAGAGAGATGGCAGCCTGCATCAGATGTACAACCAGGCACATATACCCCCACGCACTAGGCTTCCCCCACCCCTGGGGGAAGTCAGAATCTGCTAGAACACGCAGCCCTCGGGTTGGCCCTGCTTAGGAATGGGCCCCCACCCCAAAGGCCCCGTTCACACATTGGCCCCGCCCCAAATGTGTCCTCCCCCTCAGGTCCTGCCAGCAGTCAGCCCCACCCCACAGGCCCAGGAAAGGGTCCCCTCTCATTGGCCCCATCCAGATACCGGCCCCGCCCATGGGTGGACCCGCTCGCAGATCCCACCCAGCGGTTGGCCCCCATCCTCAGGCCCCGCCCAGGGGCTAGTTCCGCCCTGCCGGCTGGGGGCCTCCTCACCTTGTGAGATGCCATCTCGCTCACGGAGCGGTAGGTCTGCATGGTCTCCAGCTGCTCCAGGCACCAGTCCAGCTCCTCCAGTGTCTCCCGGGCCAATTGTTGACATGTCTCTTCTGGAGAAGGGGCAGCATGGGTGGTGACCCAGAGGCCCCAACCCGAGATGATGGGGGTCCACCAAATGAGTGGGGAAAGGAGGTAAGACAGCCACCACCACCCCCAGGTGAGGGGTCCCCCACTGGAGCAGCAAGAGGGGCCCTTTCCCACCCCCTGGGCTTTGTTACCTGACAGCGTGGCCTTACAGACGGGGGTTGGGCCGCCCAGCGGGGACCGTCTGCAAAGAAACGGGGCTCCAACATCAGCCTGTGTGCCCCCAGATTCCTGCCTCCCCTCTCTATAATGCCACCTTTCCTTTTTCTGAGCGCTCCCTGTGTCCCACGCATGCCACCATGTGCTCAGCCTGCAGCCTCTCACAGAGCCCCCAGGAGAACCCATTTTACAGATGAGAAAACGGGCTCAAGGAAGCGAACCATTTTACAGATGAGAAAACGGGCTCAAGGAAGCGAACAAGCTTGCTCAAGACCACACGGCTGATCAGCGGCAGGGTCAGGTCCTATGTCTCCAAAGTTCCTGCAACTCCCAGAGGGACTAGCAGCTCTCAGCCAAGCGCCTGCCCCCAAATAATCACTTCAATTTAGTGAGCACTGACTACGTGCTGGGCAAATGATCTCACACTTTCTATGTATTATCTTCCAGACTCCTCACAGCAGCATCTATTGGAGGCACTATTAAATTCCCATTTTATGGAGGGGGATCAAAGGCACCACAAGACGCTATTTGCCTGGAAAGTTGGCTTTGGGGCCGGGAGTGGCCCCAAGGCTGCGGCGCCTGGCTACCCTTGGCCTCACCACCACGTGTCTGGACCCCTTGATCTTTATTTTTAAAAGTCTCTGCCTTAGCCATTCAAATTGCAATGGTTTGCTGGCTCAGAGGGAGCTGCTGCCTGAACAGAGGCTCAGAGAGGTCAAGTTCCTGCCTGAGGGGGCACAGCAGAGCTAAGAGTTGAACCCAGGTGTGCCTGGCCTCATGATCATGAATGTTGGGGCCCAGCCTTGAGACTTACTTGTTGCTGGGAATGGGCACATTGGTCAGGAGTGAGAAGTTGCTGCGAACACTCCGGAGACTGGCCAGCACCTGGGACGGAGGGAGAGCCAGCAGTGAGGAGAGGGAGCCACCCGGAGGGGCTGGGGCTAGGTCCCTGTCCCCAAGTGTGGGGGAAGGTTGGAGCCCCTTCCTTTCTTAGGGGAGGGGTCTTACCTGGGCGAAAGGTGTCACAATGAGGTCCTCAGCGTGCCTGCAACCAAGGACAGGGGCAGGTCAGGCGTCCTCACTGTGGGACACCCCCGGGCCTGGGTGAGAAGGGGCTGGGGTGCCAGAGAAGCAACCCTCTATGGGGGTTGGGCTGAGGGTGGGCTGGGACGTGGTGGGGGGGCCTCCAACAGGTGAGGGGAGAGGGCGCTTACACCTCCCAAGGGTACGCACCCTACAGGGGCTGGTCTTGGAGGGAACGGTGGCCGGACAGAGGAGCTCAGGTGGGTGGGCAGGGAGGGGCTGTGCAGAGACAAATCCACTGCAGGGGGGGGGGCTGGTGAGAGCAGTGGGTAGGAGGGGATGGGGAGCAAGAGAGTTAGGGGAGCTGAGGTGGGTACCTGGATGGGTAGGGCCAGGGCTGGAGGATCCAGTGAGAGGGGAGGGGGCTGAGCAGGTCTGGGGGTGCTCACACCTTAACAGGTGGTCGTGATAAGGGGGGCTGGTTTAGGGAAGCCTGGAGCGGGGGGGGAAGGCAGAGGGGGCTCAGCCGAGGTGGATGCTCTGTGGGAAGAAGTGGCAGCGGGGACAGGCTGAGGGGGGCCAGGCCCCAGCTGCCGACGGGTAGGAGTGGGCTTGGGCAGGTTGGGTGGGCAGGGACCGCAAGGATGTGGGTGCGGGCTGGGCTGGAGGGAGAGGCTCACCGTAGCTGAGTGGGGGGCAGAGATGGGGCGCACCCTCAGACCTCGCTGGGTGGGCATGCTGTAAAGGGACCGAGCCCTCGATGTGGGCAAGGGGGCTGTTTACTTTTCACTGGGAAGGAGAGGTGGCAGGGGGCTTAGGCGGTGTCCCCATTCCCTGCTGGCAAGGGCAGCTTGTGTTGGGAGCAGGCCTGGAGGGTGAGAGTGGGGTGCTCACGCCTCGCTGGTGACCGACGAGTTCCGGGACATGGTTTTGGGTGACATGTCATAGTCACTGTCCGAGCGGTACAGGAAGGACTCCCGGCGCTGGCTGATAGCCCCCCCGGCATGCAGCACGAGGCCCGGGCTCGCCTGCGAGTCCAGGGGGCTGCGGCCAGGAGATGGCGTGGGCCCATTCTCCGCCTCGAAGCTGCAAGGGGGTGGGCGAGAAGAGCGGTCAGGGGGGCTGAGATGGCACTGGGGGGGGGGGTGGCAGAGGAATAAGGGTACCGAGGACACTCCTGGTAGAGACGGGGGACAGGAGGTTGCAGAGATCACAGAGCGATCGAGTGCCTTTGTGAGCCAGGCTCTGTTGAGGTGCTGGGACACAGCAGTGACTGAGACGGACGAGCATCTGTCCCTTACGGGAAATGGCATGGGAGGGCCAGACTGTAAACAGGTTAGCCTAGTGAACGTGCACACCGCCAAAAGTGTGGGGATCTTTTTGGCTCTACTCTTTCCTCACTGCCCACGTCTATTCAGGATCCGTCCACTTCTCACCCCCTCCTCGGCTGGCCCCCTCATTGGTGGCCTGGACCAGCGCCTTTGTCTCTGCCCTGCTCCCTGGTTCCTGTCCTTGCCCCTCAGTCTGTTCCCCTCCACAGCCACCAGAGAGCCACATCCCTCTTCTGCTCAGCCCCTTCTATGGCTCCCAGCTCACCCAGAGCAAAAGCCAAAGTCCTCACTGAGGCCCAGGTGGCCCCGCCCCAAGCCCTCCGGGTCTCCCCCTCACTCACTCTACTCCAGCCTCCATGGCCTCCTGGCTGCTTCCTAAACATTCCAGATGTATTCCTGCCTCAGGGCCTCTGCACAGGCTGTTTCCCCTGCCCAGACCTCCAATGGCTCCTCCGGCCGGCCGCCTTCAGGCCTCCGCTCAAATGCTGTGTCCCCGGGAGGCCTCACCTGACCAACACATCTAAGATCTGAATCTCTGCCTTACTATTTCGTATTTACCTTTCCTTTCAAAAAATAACCGCTACTTACCTGACATATTCTATATCTTACTTCTTTGCTGTTTGCCTTCCTTCCTAGAACTAAGCTTTGCAGAGCAAGGATTTTGGTCTTCTTTGTTCTAGCCCATGGGCCAAGAACACGGCCTGGCACACAGTGCACACCCAATAAAATGTTTACTGGATGAATCATAAAACGTGTGAATGAGTGACTATGCGAACGGGGTTGTGCCACGCGGAGACTGGAAAGGGGAGGCAGGCCTCTCTGAGGAGGTGACCTGCGAGCAGGGCCTGAAAGATGACAAAGAGCAGGCCATTGGTCAGGAGGGAGGAGAAGACACTCCAGGGGGTGGGAAGAGCAAGTGCGAAGGCCCTGTGGCAGGATTCGGGTTTTGTCTGAGGACCAGCAAGGAAGCTGGTGTGTCAGGAGCAGAGAGAGACAGACTGTGACAGAGACCCGGCGACACCGAGGGCAAGAGAGCGAGGCCCCAGCCTGGGGTCACCGGCAAGACGCTCGGGATGAGCCAGGGAGATGCTGGCTCGCCTAATTCCCAGAGGTGTGACTGGGGTGAAACGACTGAATTCCAGTTCCCTAATCCACAAAATGGGGACAACCGCCACCTTCCTCAGGTCATCCAGGCGACCAGTGTTGACACAGGTAAAACGCTCAGGAAGCATCGGCCCCACACGCGCCACATGGGCAGGGGACTCAGCAGTCGATATGCAGAATTGGTGGGGAACCGCGTGCCTGCAACGTACTGTGTGGCCTCGGGAAGGCCACTGCCCTCTCTGGTCTGTTACCCCGTCGTCAAAGTGAGGGGGTTAGAAGGGTCAGCAGACTTCAGGCTATGCTCTGGTGGGTGCAAGGGAGTAGGGGAAGGCAATGGAGCCCTCCCCTTTCCAGTCCTACCTAATGAGAGTCAGCGTAAGATTTTATTTGAATGGTCCCTCTGCTAAGAAATAAGTCTGAGGGGCGCCTGGGTGACTCAGTCGGTTGAGCGTCCGACTTTGGCTCAGGTCATGATCTCGCAGTTCGTGAGTTCGAGCCCCATGTCAGGCTCTGTGGTGTCAGCGCAGAGCCTGCTTCACATCTTCTGTCCCTCTCTCTCTCTCTGCCCCTCCCCCGCTGCATTCGCTCAAAAATCAATTAAGAAAGAAAGAAAGAAAGAAAGGGAGAAAAAGAAAGTCTGAAATCCCCTAGAGTAGCATAGTGAAACCAGCATCTATGGATCTATTAACCTTTTTCTCTGGGCCAGTCCTGGGGTAGGAGTACGGCGAGGGACTTCGTTGACTCCATTTTACAGATGAAGAAACTAAGGTCAGAGAGGAGAATGATTAGCTCTGGGTCACGCAGCAAGAGCGTGATGGGGCCAGAATTCAGTCCCAAGTCTCATGACTCCTCAGACGGAAACGTGAGCTGCTGCCCTCTGCCTACTCAGCCCCCATTCGAGCACATTCCTACCATCGCAGCAAATGTTCGCAGGGGCCAGGCAGCTGACACCCAGAGCAGAGTGGTGCTGGGGGATTCCGATTTTAGGAGAGAAATCAGACATTTTCAACAGTCACAAATTCAAACTTCTTTTAAAAACAAACTTCGGGGCACCTGCGCGGCCTAGTCGGTTGGGCATCCAGCCTCAGCTCAGGTCATGGTCTCGTGGTTCGTGGGTTAGAGTCCCACGTCGGGATTCTGGCTCTCTCTCCCTCCTTCTCTCTCTCCCCCTCCTCCCCTATTCGTACGCTCGCTCTCTCTCTTTCTCTGTCAAAATAAATAAAACTCAAAAAGAGTAAAATCGTGAAAAAACAAAGGTAAACTAACCAGTGTTGGTGAGGATGTGGGGGAACGTGAAATGGTGCGGTTACTATAGAAAACGGTCCTTAAAAACTTAAGTATAGAATTACCGTGTGATCCAGCCATTCTACTTCTGGGTACACACGCAGAATTGAAATACTAAACACTAAGAATCGAAAGCAGGACTCAAGCAGATATTTGTATGCCAACGTTCAGAGCAGCGTGATTCAAAAGAGCCAAGAGCTGGAAACAACTCAAGCATCCTTTCCTTACCTTACTAGGTATAGAGCGGCGGTTTGGGAAGGTGGTGACGTTCTGGAGATGGATGGTGGTGACAGTTGCACGACAATGTCAGTATACTTAACGACACAAATGTACACTCAAGAAACGGTCAAGTGGACAAGTATGTTATGTAGATTTTACTACAATAAAGACACTCATACAATGTAGACAAAAGGAGTGAATTTGGGGTGCCCGGGTGGCTCGGTCGGTTGAGCAACCGACTTCGGCCCAGGTCACGATCTCATGGTTCATGGGTCCGGGCCCGGCATCGGGCTCTGCACTGACAGCTTAGAGCCTGGAGCCTGCTTCAGATTCTCTCTCTCTCTCTCTCTCTCTCTCTCTCTCTCTCTCACTCTCTGCCCCTCCCCCACTTGTGCTCTCTCCCTCTCTCAAAAATATTTAAAAAGGTGAATTTTACTATATGTTCACTTTTAAAAAGTAAATTAAAAAAAAAAAACCCTTAAGATGGAAAATTCTTAGACCATGAACTGGGGCCTTTGATGATAATGCTCACTTACTGAGCACCTGCTGTGTACCAGGTAACAGGTTAGATCCTTTTAGGTATATAGCAATATTAACAAGACGCTTCCTGAATATTGGCCGTGTGCCTGGCATTGTCAGAGTGCTTTATACACCCGAACCCAGTTGTGTCCCCCACCAGCTCTGTGAGTTGTGTTCACATCCCGGCGCAACAGGGGAGAGTGGGGCACAGAGGGATGGTAAGGGGTTGGTGGCCTCGCTGCCTGAGAACCACGTCCTGTCTCCCCGGGCACAGCCTGGATTTTTTGGCTCTACTGAGGCCCACGGGGGAGGAGACAGGAACATACTTACGTACTGAGGACCCTACCCTGGCCCCAGACTCTGAAGACAGTTTAGGGAAGGTGAGACCCAAGTCCGAGAGTGGGCCCGACCGGCATCAGATACTGTAGCCCCAGGGGCTCCACTCACGTAAGCAGGAGCCCAGAGGCCACGATGGGAAGAGGCTCCCTGGGGCCCTGCTGTTTGTGCTTCCAGGAGCTGATGTCCCCCGGGCTTCGGAAGGGCAGAGGGGAAGGCATCGGGCCTGTTGAACTGCAGGCTGAGTGTGGGTGTATGTGGGCGTGGGGTCTCACCTACCCTCCAGGATGGCACGCTGGTGCTATGTGGAGTCACCCTTCCCTTGTCTGCCACTGCTCAAGGTGGCCCAAAGTCAGGCTGGAGGCTGCTCCAATCATGTCCCTGCAGGACCCTAGGCCATTAAGCGGAGTCGAGGGTAGCCAACAGGCCTTGACATCACAGCCACATGCCCAGACACTCCATCATAAGGGAAATAACCTGCCTTTCAGACAGGTGACCACTTGGTGGCCTTCTCCGGTTGAATTTGCCACTTGCCTCCACCCCTCCGGGGCCCCTAGGCCTGCATCACATTGGGCCTCTGGAGGACTGTGCAGCCCAGGGGCAGACCAAGGCTTCAGAGACGTTCCGCTGCAGGGGCCAATGGGCAACAACAAGCTGGGAGGGGGACGGCAGGGAACGGAGACTGGTCCCAGTTGGTAAAAATCATAACAACAACGAAAGCAGCCAACTGCCATTAAGTGCCATGTGCTAGGCGCTGTGCTCTGCCTGGACGTGTACCAATGCTCCATTTCCAAGAGAAGTAAACTGAGGTGTAGACGGGAAAGAACCACTTGACTAGTACTAGAAGGACTTAAACCTGAGCCGCCAGGCTACAAACCTGGACGCTCAATCAGCCCGTGTCCGTCGATCTCCCCGGGCAGGCCTGGCGCCTCCCCGGGCTCCCTGCCCCACTGCACCTGACTCCCTCGTAGGAGGTGCCAGGCAGCCTTTATGGAAAGGCCTGGCATTTGCTTTGTTAAGGTCATACAGAGGTTGAGGGCGGGCGTGTGGTGCCAGGTGACATGGCCGTTTGTAGGGCCGGGTGTGCACAGAGGGTCTGTGCATGTGTGAGTCAGGGTGTATGTGTGCTCAGGGCACCTGTGTGTGTATAGATCTCTGCGTGGATTTGTACGTCCGGGTGTGTCCGTGGGGTCCGAGTGTCCACGGTGCCTGCACAGATCTGTGTGTGTGTCTAGGAGTTTGTGTGACCTTGTAAGAGTGTACCTGTGTGCCACACATGTGCCGTGACTGTCCCTGCCTCCTGAGTGTGTGCTCCCATGTGTGGCTCTGTGCAGGTGGGAACCAGGCCTGCGTGTGGGCTGCGGGGAGAGCGCGTTCCTGTAACGTGAGACTGACTGTGCGAAGCCAGGGTTCCTGTGGCCCCCATGGGTCAACTGTGAGATTCTCTTTGTGTCCCCACCGCCTCAGAGACCCACGCCTTGCACAGTAAACACAGACCCCCGATTACCCTGTGTGTGGGTGGGTGCGTCTGTGTTTGTGTCTGTGTGTGTCTGGCTTGGCTGAAGGGATTAGTAGAGGGGAGCGAGAACAAGGCGGCCGTACCCTGAGAATTTTCTCTGCTCCAGCACTGTCCAGTTGATTCTAAATAACCCCCAGGAGTTCCAGCAGGAGCTGCCCCCCTCCCCCACCCCAGCTTGGTTTTCAGCCTGCCAGCCCCAGCAAGGAGGGGGTGGGTAAGACTGGAGGCACTGAGCAGAGCAGGGCCAGAGGGACCTGGCTCCAGGCCGGTGGCCTGGGAGTGGAGCCCAGGTGACGCTGGACACCCATATTTGGTACCAACATGAGTGCCAGAGACCCAGGTTTAGGGGCACAAAGAGGGTGAAGGGATCCCATCTCAAATAGGAAGGGGGCAGGACCTAGCACTCCTTTTGAGGGCTATCACCTGCAGGAAGCCAACAGCAGCACTAAGAATTTGGGGGCTGGAGAAGGGGATGGGGCTGCAGGCAGACCCTGGAAGCCACTTTGGGGACTCCCCAAGGCCCACTGGGCACCCTCTACCCCCCCCCCCCACACACACACACCCACACCCCAGCCACAGCCCTCAGTGGCAAAGGAGGAAATTGGCCCCAGGCCACCCACCTGACAGGTCTGCCTGGAGGGTGCCAACAGGTGTCCTCGTCGCTGAAGGAGAAGTGGACCAGGGACTCAGGGCCCGCGGGGGGCAGTGTCAGATCAGGGGGCCGGGGCCTTGCCCGAGGCGCTGTACCCGAGCGCATGGGTGCCAAAGGCTGTCGGGGCGAGCATGAGGACAGCGGCACGGTGGTGTGGCGTTCACTGTTCACAGGCCCGAGGTGTCTGTGGCCACCAGCGGCACCGCCTCCACACCCGCCCTCCCGGTGACCCCCCCAGGGACGGGCCCCGGGCGATCGGGTGTCTCCGGGTCCCCAGCGCCTGGGAGGGCTCCGCTCCTGCCTTCTCCTGTGGAACTCTGTGCACACTTCCCACTTGCCCCCCTCCCCCCGGGCCTGCGGTGGAGGGGGGGCAGGCTCCTGATTCCTGGGCTCGGGCCCCGGCCCCCCCCCCAACCCCCGCCACGCCTTGTCCCTGGCCCCGCCTCCCTCCCGAATGACGTCGAGCTGGGCCCGCTGGAGCCCTCTGAACGCAGCACGCCCCAGGGGGAAAGAGACTCGCCCGCGCCGGCGGGCGGAGTGCGGGGTCCGGTGACAAAAACCCAGGGGAGGGACGACGGATGCGGGGAAGGGGGAGAAACAGGAAAGACAGAAGTGGAGACAGAGACACAGAGAGAAACCCGGGGAGAGGCACTGATTTCTCCCCCCAACACACACACCCTCCCCGGCTCCACGCTGCGCTCCCGACCCCTCCTCCTCTCCTCTCCCCTCGCCAATCTCTTCCCTGGGTCCAGACGCTGAGCCTGTCCGGGCGGTGTCCTCTCCCACTATGTCTCGGACCTCAGGTTCCAAACAAGTGCATGCGGAGAGTAGGGAGGCAAGGGGGTAACCAGAGGACCCTCTCCTGGCTCTGGAAAAGCCCCCAGAGCCAGCCCGTGCCCACCTCTGGGCTGTCAACCTCGGTTTCCAAGTTAAACGGACACTGGGAAGCCAGACCGGATGTGTCTCCGGGCTCCTCGCCCGCAAGCTTCTAGCCCCCCGCATCCCACCCCGAGTCTCGACAGGAAGAGAAAGTGCATTTGCCCTCTGTGCCCGGGGAACCCGGTAACATCACTGAGCCTCCTGGCAAGGCAACCCCCAGACGGCAGCGCTGGCCCCATTTCACAGGCCTTTACACTGAGTCTAGCAGAATCGAACACGTGTCCCCAGATCGCGGTTGGATGGCAGGTTGGCCTCACTCGTCCAAAGCCTGACTGCAGACTGAGGTCTGCCAAGGTAGCGGGAGGAACTTCACGTTTATTGAGTGCCTACTGCATGCCCTATCAGATGTCTCCACGGCAACCCTGGAGGGCAGGGATGATTTTTATCGCTGTCCTGGGACGGACGAGGGGAAGTTAGGCTGCGGAGGGCCCGCTAGGAACCCCAGACCTGGCCTGCCGGGTGGCCAAGGGAGATTCGAACCCACCGCCGCTGGCGCGCACTTACCCAGCCCACGCCTGGCGGCCAAAGTCCTGATGGCTGCGGAGAAGCCGAAGACGCCGGCGGAAAGTTGGGGACGGGATGGCAAAGAAGACGGGCGAGGAGGGCGGCGAACGCGGGCGGCGGGGTGCGCGCGGGGCCGGGGGCTCAGGCAGGAACGCCTCGTCCTCGGCCGCCGCCACCGCCGGGAAGGCCGCCAGCTGCAGCTCGGGGATGCGGCCCAGGCCTTGCGGCCGCGCCATAACCACAGGGGGCGCGGGGCAGCCCCGCCTCAGCGGGCGCTGGGGAGCAGCGCCGCCCGCCTGCCCCGGGCAGCCCACGCAGGCCGGCCGCCCAGCCCTGGGGCCCACGGGCCCCACCCCGCCGAGCCGCCTCGGCCCTTCCGGCTTCGCTCTGGGGCCGCCCCTGGGGCGGGGCGGGCCTGGGGCGCCCACGCGGCTGCCGAGGGACACCCCTCAGACCGCAGGGCCCTCCCCGCAGTCCCCTTAAGGTGCTTACAGTCGCCGGAAGCGCCTCTACAAACATCGGGGGTGCCCCCCCGCAAATCCCTGGAGTGTTCTCACAAACCGCTGTGGCCCTCACTAACCTCAGGGGCATCCCCAAGGTCTTTCAGATGTCCCCAAAATTCCAGAGAATGTCCCAACCATCCCTGAGTTGTCCTCACACAATCCAGAGGTACCCCCAAATCCCTGAGTTCCCCCCAAAAGCCAGAGATGCGCTGAGAGGCCCCGCACACCCTGGGACAATCCCATAGCTTCCCAAATGTCCCTTACTGATGTCCTCATTGTTACTGATATATCCCCACAAACTCCAGGGGCACCCTAAGAATCTCAGAACACACCCACAAATGAAACTCCTTCAGATCCCAGGACCATCACCGGGTTTCCTCAGAAGTCTCCAAAATCTCTTAGAGCACCCCCACCATCCCGGAGTCATGCAGAGGCCCCCAGAGTACCCCTAGAATTTCCCACAGCCACCGAGCATTCCCACAGTCTGCATGAGGCCCCCCCCCCAAATTCTGGGATCCCTCACAGACCCTAAGATGGTTTCCACAGTCTCTCGGATGTCCCCCTCAATCCCTGAGTGGCTCGGCAGCATCCCGGAGATGCCCCCACAAGTTCAGAGATACAAAATAACCTCAGGGGTGTCTTCAGACTCAAAGAGTGCTCCCATGTAACCATGTAGCTGCCATCAAAATCCATAGACCCCAGGGCCACAACTAGATTCCTCCATAGTTCCTAAGACAGTCCTATATCCCTAGGCTACCTCCCCAAACCAAGATAAACCCACAATCCTTGGGGACACCTCCAGAATGCCCCCCACAGCTTCTGAGACATAGAAGCTGAGTGAGTTCACAAGCCCCTAGAGGCTCCTAAGACCTGCCCCCGCCCCCGTCCTCCCACCCCTTAGGATCTCTGAGGCCCCTTAGAACTGGGGCCCTCCACAGCTCACGAGGTGCCCCAAGAAGCCGACCTCCCCTCGGCAGACCAGTACAAACAGATAGGAACTTTCTGGAGTCCCTTCAGTGGCTCTGCCTACTCTGTTGGGCACATGTTCACCCCTTTCACAAATGAGGAAATGGAGACTGAAGTGAAGATTCTTGAACAAAGTTAGCCAGCTGGTTATAATTCCAGAGACTACCCCAACCTGTCTGCGGCCCTTTGGGGTTAGGGAAGTGGGAAAGAAAAACAGAACGAATCTCTATTTTAGGGCCATGCCCCTATGAATACCTTTCTCTCTCTACCTTTTGGCTCTGTTGTCATGGGCCCCAGAACTGGCTGACCTAGGCTTGAGTCTGGCCTCTGGCACTTAGTCATTTGACTTTGGGCCAGCCACTTCATTTCACTGAGCCTGTTTTCCCAACTGTAAAATGGGCATAATAATACTATGCATCTCATGGATGGACAATTAAAAAAAAAACAAAGCCTCAGAAAAGTGTTTGGACATAGTAAACACTCACTGAATGTCAGCTATGATTATCTGACAAAACATTTACAGAGAGCTTATAATGCACAAGCCACCGTACTAGCAAGATGATACAAGGGTGCCTGGGTGGCTCAGTTGGTTGAGCGTCTGACTTTGGGTCAGGTCACGATCTCTTGATTTGTGGGTTCGAGCCCCGTGTTGGGCTCTGTGCTGACAGCTCAGAGCCTGGAGCCTGCTTCGGATTCTGTGTCTCCCTCTCTCTCCGCCCCTCCCCTGTTCACGCTCTGTCTCTCACATTCGCAAAATAATAAGCCTTTAAAAAAAATAAATTCTTATTTTAAAAAAGAGGATACGGGGGCGCCTGGGTGGCTCAGTCAGTTGAGCATCTGGCTTTGCCTCAGGTCATGATCTCTCAGTTCGTGAGTTCGAGCCCCGCCTCGGGTTGTGCTGACAGCTCGGAGCCTGGATCCAGCTTCCGAGTCTGTGTCTCCTTCTCTCTCTGCCCCTCCCCTGCTCACATTCTGTCTCTCTCCAAAATAAATAGACATTAAAAATTAAAAAAAAAAAAGAGGATACAGATGATGATGATGATGATGATGATAGCAGCTAATCTTCAGAATGCCTCCTGGGCATTTAGTACCTCTAGCTATGATCTTATTTAATCCTCATTAAATACCTGCAAAGTGATATATTGTTGTCCCTATTTTACAGATGGGAAAACTGAGTCTTGGCGAGAAACAACCTGCTCGAGGTCACACAACCAATGAGCATCTGAGCCAGGCTCGAGACCAGTGTTTGCCACCTTTATTTCATTATTGCCCCCTCCCCCCAAGGAATAGCCTGCTTAGACAGTCCCAACTCCCAAACTGCCTTCTCTATGAAATATTAAAGCCACCGATACACAGGCATAACTCAGAGATATTGTGGGTTCGGTTCCAGACCATTGCAATAAAGCGAACGTCACAATAAAGCAAGCCAAATGAATTTTGTGGTTTCCCAGTGCGTGTAAAAGTTATGTTTATACTACACTGTAGTCTACTGTGTGTTACGTCTAAAAAAAATGTACGTACCTTAATTTAAAAATACTTTGTTGCTAAAAAAACGCTAACCATTATCCAAGCTTTCAGCGAGTCCATCCTTTGGCTGGTGCAGGGTCTTGCCTTGATGTTGATGGCTGCTGACAGATCAGGATGGTTGTGGTAATTTCTTAAAATAAGGAAACAATGAAGCTTGCCACATTGATCGACTCTTCTTTTTAGGAGTCAGTTCTCCGGATCATGTGATGCTGTTCAGTACCACTTTACCCACCGTAGAATGACTGTCTTTTTTTTTTAAGTTTATTTATTTGTTTTGAGAAAGAGAGAGGGGGCTAAAAGGGGCAGAGAGGGAGAGAGAGAATCCCAAACAGGCTCTGCAGTGTCAGCAGGGAGCCCGATGCAGGGCTCAAACTCACGAAACGTAAGATCATGACCTGAGCCAAAATCAAGACCTGGCCACTTAGCTGACTGAGCCACCCAGGAGCCCCTAGAACTTTTTTCAAAATGGAAGTCAATCCTCTCAAACCCTGCTGCTGTTTTATCAACAAACTTTACGTAATATTCTAAAACCTGGTCACTGCAACAATCTTCACAGCATCTTCCCTAGGAGTAGATGCCATCTCAAGAAACCACATTCTTTGCTCATCCAATAAGAAGCGACTCCTCTTCCGTTCAAGTTTGATCATGAGATTGCAGTGAGGCAATCCTATCCTCAGGCTCCATTTCTGATTCCCATCACACCTGCAGTGACTTCCTCCACTGAAGTCTTTTCTTCTTAAAAAAACATTTTTTTTAATGTTTATTTATTCTTGAGAGACAGAGACAAAGCACGAGCAGGGGAAGGGCAGAGAAAGACACAGAATCTGAAGCAGGCTCCAGGCTCCAAGCCATCAGCACAGAGCCTGACGCGGGGCTCGAACCCACGGACCGCGAGACCATGACCTGAGCCGAAGGCGGACGCTTAACCGACTGACCACCCAGGCGCTCCCCCCACTGAAGTCTGGAAACCCTCACAGTCATCCACAAGGGTTGGAATCAGCTTCTTTCAGGCTCCTGCACCTGTTGGTATTCTGACCTCTTCCCATGAACCAGAATGTTCATAATGGCACCTAGAATGGCAAAGCCTTTCCAGAAGGCTTTCAATTTATTTTGCCCAGATCTATCAGAGGAGTCACTTTCTGTGGCATCCAGAGCTCTACAAAATGGATTTCTTAAATAGGAAGACTTGAAAGTCAAAATTACTCCTCAATCTGTGGGCTGCAGAATGGATGTTGCCTCAGCCGGCATGAAAACAACATTGATCTCATTGTACGTCTCCATCAGAGTTCATGGCTGGCCAGGTGCGTGGTCAATGAGCAGTAATATTTTGAAAGGAAACTTTTTTTTTTTTTTTTTTGAGCAGTAGGTCTCAACAGTGGGTTTAAATTATTCAGTAAAACCACGTTGTAAATAGATGTGCTGTCATCTGGGCTTTGTTGTTCCATTTACAGAGCACAGACAGAGAATCATTGGAATCATTCTTAAGGGCCCTAGGATTTTCAGAATGGTAAATGAGCACCGGTTTTCACTTAAAGTCACCAGCTCCATTTGCCTTTAACAAGAGAGCCCTTTGAAACTTTGAAGCCAGGCGTTGACTTTTCCTCTTTAGCTATGAAAGTCCTACATGGTATCTTCCGATAGAAGGCTGCTTTGTCTACACTGAAAATGTGTTGTGGGGGCGCCCGGGTGGCTCAGTCGGTTAAGCATTTGACTTCGGCTCAGGTCATGATCTTCCCGATCAGAGTTCGAGCCCCGCGTCAGGCTCTGTGCTGACAGCTCAGAGCCTGGAGCCTGTCTTTCTCTCTCTCTCTCTCTTTCTCTGCCCCTCCCTGGCGTGCGCTGTCTGTCTCTCAAAAACCAATAAATATTTTTTAAAATATATTGGAAAAAAAAAAGAGAAAATGTGTTCTTTGGCGTAGCCACCATTGATCAGCTTAGCTAGATCTTTCTGGATGCCTTTCTGCAGCTTCTACATCGGTACTTGCGGCCTCACCTCCGTCTTTGATGTTATGGAGACAGCGTATGTCCTTAAACTTCATGAACCAACCTCTGCTAGCTTCAAAGGCGCCTTCTGCTGCTTTCTCACCTCTTTCTGCCTCCACAGAACGGAAGAGAGGGAGGGCCTTGCTCTGGATGAGGCTTTGGCTTAAGGGGAATGTTGTGGCTAGTTTGATCTTCTGTCTTGACCCCTAAAACTTGCTCCCAAGTCAGCAATAATGTTGTTTTTCTTTCTTATCATTCCTGTGCTCGCTGGAGTGGCACCTTTAACTTCCTCCAAGAACTTGTCGTTTGCATTCACAATGAGGCTCGCTGTCTGGTACAAGGGGCCTAGCTTTCAGCCTACGTCAGCTTGCAACACTCCTTCCTCACGAAGCTTCATCAGTTCTGGCTTTTGATTTGAAGTGAGAGATACGTGTGACTGTTTCACTTGAACACTGAAAGGCCATCAGGGTGACTAATTTTGGCCTAATTTCAAAATTGCTATGTCTTAGGGAATAGGGAGGCCCAAGGAAAGGGAGACACTGGGCAACAGCTGGTCAGGGGAGCAGTCAGATCCCACACTGACTTTCATCGAGGAAGTCTGCGGTCTCTTATAGGTGTGGTTCGTGGCGCCCCCAAGTGGTTACTCTAGTAACAGCAGATGGATCACAGAGGACCAGAATAAATTTAATAATGATGAAAAAGTTTGGAAACATTGCAAGAACTACCAAAATGGGACACACAGAAACGAGATACTGCATGTAAAAAATGCAGTACCTCTGGGGAGCTTGGGTGGCTCAGTCGGTTACGTGTTTGACTCTTGATTTCAGCTCAGGTCATGATCTCACAGTTCCTGAGTTCGAGTCCCACATCAGGCTCTGCACTGTCAGTGCAGAGCCTGCTTGGGATTCTCTCTCCCTCTCTCTCTGCCCCCTCCTCCAACCTCTCTCTCTCTCTCTCTCAAAATGAATAACCTGGGGTACCTGGGTGGATCAGTCAGGTAAGCATTTGACTTTGGCTCAGGTCAGTTCATGAGTTCGAGTTTGAGTTCATGAGTTCAGGTCATTTCATGAGTTCGAGCCCTGCATGGGATTGTCACTCTCACTCCCTCTCTCTCTCCACCCCTCTCCCACTTGCATGCATGTTCTCTCTCTCTCTCTCTCTCTCTCTCTCTCAAAATAAATAAACTTCAATAAATAAACTTTAAAAAGTGCAGTAATAGGGGAGCCTGAGTGGCTCAGTCGGTTAAGCATCCAACTTCGGCTCGGGTCATGATCTCACAGTCCGTGGGTTCGAGCCCCGCATCGGGCTCTGTGCTGACAGCTCAGAGCCTGGAGCCTACTTTGGATTCTGTGTCTCCCTCTCTCTGCCCCTTCCCTGCTCATGCTCTGTCTCTCTCTGTCTCAAAATAAATAAAAAACATTAAAAAAATAACAAAAAGTGTGGTAACAAAGCAAGGTATGCCTGTACTGTGTATCTGTTTATGTCCTATGTGTATATTTGGGCTTTATACATAAATGTAAGATTTTTTTTCCCACATACCCACCCAAGAACCAACTCTCACCCCCTTGGAGGTAATATCACCTCGTTAGGAATGCAGGGTGTCCCAGTCTTGGCACTATTGACATTGGGCACCAGATAATGCCCTGTAGCACCTCTCTCCAGTCATTAAACTAAAATGTCTCCAGCCATTTTCCACATGTCCGCTGGAGGCCAGAATTGCCCTCAGGTGAAAACTCCTGCTCTAAACCCACTAAGACCCTTGTTCTGGCCACTGGGACCTCTTGGTCCAGGCACAAACAGAAAGGAAGAGCATTCTTAGGCACCTGCCCTCAGGTTTCCCTGCACTGTTTTGCTGATTCCTCAGGCCAGACTTTGGAAATAGCGTTCTGAACAGGCCCATTTCAGAGATGGGGAGCCTGAAGCATGGGAAGGGGAAGTGACTCGGCCAGGGTCGCCTGTTGTCTGACTCCAGAGACTGGGATTTTAGTCACTAGGCTACGCAGGCCCTTCACGGTTCAGTCTGTTTCCAGCTCAGTGAGCTTTGTCCCTTCCTAGCAAGTCGGAGATAAACTGAACCCTAAAGCCAACCTTGACCATAGCCTGTGAAGCCCTATGTGAGCTGCCCTGGCACCTCCTTGCCTCATTTCCTTCCACTCACCCTTTGCTCACTCTGCCCAGCCACACCTGCCTCTCTACTTTTCCTAGAACATAACAGACATGCTCCTACCCCAGGACCTTTGAACTGCCTGTTCCCTCTGCTTGTCACCTTCTTCCCTCAGGCTCACCGAGCCTCCTCTGCCACTCCATTTAGGTCTCTGCTCAAATGTGACCTCTTCAGCCAGGCCTTCCCTGACCCCAGGATCCCTCTTCTCTTCATGTCCCACGTGGCATCATCTGGAACTATTATAGGCCTTTATTTGTTATTTCTTCCTCACCCACTAGCCTGAGAACTCTGCTACTGCCTGAAGATGTGCAGTGTCTGTGGAATGGATGGCCACATGAGGAAAATGAGGCCCAGATAGGTGAAATCCTGTCCTCGGGTCACACAGCAAGTCAAGGGCAAAGACTGGATTTGAGCTCTTACTCAGGAGTGAAGACAGTGGGCTCAGTGCCCCCCAAAACTCTGTCCTCACCTGGTCAGTTCGCAGTTCCCCCAGGCCCAAAGCCCTACCTGCTACTCAGAGCCCACAGTCATTCTGTGGCTGGTGAAAGAGGGGGTGCCCTTGCAGCCAGGGCCCAGGATTGTAGTTAAAGGATGCCCCCCCCCCTTTTTCCCTGCAGATGTTGGGAGCCAGTTCTCAAAAGCCCCAGCTCCTGGCTGCCCAGCCCCAACGGCGGCCATCTCGGCCTTACCACAGCCCTGGGGACCAGCAGATCTTATCCACACAGGCTTAGTAAGGAAAAAACTGAGGCGCAGGGAGGCATGATCATGGGCCCCCGTCCCACAGCGAGTCCGTGGGCAGGGCTACAATCTGATTCTTACCCACCAAGCTGGAGTCCAGGAGTCCTGGGTCTTTTTTTTTTTTTTTCAACGTTTTTTTATTTATTTTTGGACAGAGAGAGACAGAGCATGAACGGGGGAGGGGCAGAGAGAGAGGGAGACACAGAATCGGAAACAGGCTCCAGGCTCCGAGCCATCAGCCCAGAGCCTGACGCGGGGCTCGAACTCACGGACCGCGAGATCGTGACCTGGCTATAGTCGGACGCTTAACCGACTGCGCCACCCAGGCGCCCCAAGTCCTGGGTCTTTTAACCCCAAGTCTGCCCTTCCTCACCGTGTGACCTTGGCCAAGTCACTTCTCTCAGTTTCCTCGGCAGGAATAGAGCGCCAAAGACACCGGGAGTTAACACGCAGGTTGGAGGCCCTGGCCCGGGCCGGCCAGCCCGTAGGTGAGCCCGGAGGAGACTCCGCAGCCTCAACTTCTCCGCCAAATTCCTCTGCATCCGCCAGGCGGCCGTCTCCACCGCGCTCGGCGGGATGGGGATTGCCGCCTGGTCCCGCCCGGGGAGGGCGAGGACCTCACCCGAAGCCTGCGGTCGGTCGACCGGCCTGGCGCCCACTCTCTGGGGCGCTCGATAAGCATGATATAATAACCTGGGGCACCCGGTAGTGGCGGCGGCGGCGACTTTGTTCTGCGCGGGGACTGGAGTCCCACCGGCAGGTCCGGACTCGGAACGCACACTCAGCCTGTGCCTTTCTCATCATCCAGCAGAGGGCGCGCGGAGGGAGGGGCGCGCGGAGGGACCCGCTCCCAGGCCACCGCCAGGGATAAGGGAGAGCCCGAGATGAGGGCAGGCGAGGACCCAAGTGGAGACAGAGGCCACGGGCTAGAGGGTGACCCCAGTCCAGCTGCTTCAACCTCTCCCAGGGGCGCTGCAGCGCCCTCCCTCGGCGGGGAGAGTTTGGGGGTACAGAAGGGCACGGGGGTGGGGCTAGGGGGTCGGTTTGTTGGCCCCGCCCCCAATTCAGGCAAGTTTTCCCCCCCCCCTCCGCCCCCACCATCAACAGAGTCTTTCTCTTCCTCCAGCTCCATCTGCCTCTTGACAGATCGTGGTGGTGCCGTGACTCAGCCCCGCAGGGCGCCAGGAGCACAGGCTCATGCATCCCCAGGTCTGGAGGGGGGTTGTGGATGCCATCTCCGATGGGGGGCAGTGCCCTCTCTCTGAGGGTTCCTGTGACTCGAGTCCGGAGGGCTGTCTGGATCCCGTTTTTGGTGGCTGCATGAACTGCAACGTGGGTAGCACTGGAACGCCCTGTGTGCACTCAGGGAACCCCCTTTCTGGAGACACAGGCTGGCAGAAAGCCAATTCTAAGGAGCCAGGTTCCCACTGGCGGCCTCTTAGTTTCCCCTTCCTCCTTCCGCCCAGGGGTGGGGGGAGGACACTGGCACCAAGGCCACAACCACTGCAGGCTACACAGGCCCACAGAGAAACAGAAACCTGTACTTGAGGTTCCTGTTTTTCCTTCCCACCCTGAAGGGGCAAGGTCTACCCAAGCCCCACCTCCTCCCCTGAGTGCAGGTCCCTGAGCGACTGTCTACGGAGCACTCACTGTGTGCAGTCCTTTACACACATCCCCATTCGCACAGAACTCGCAAACACCCCCCTCCCACAGAGCAGTGCCAAAGCCCTACTTAACAGACAGGGAAACTGAGGCTCAGAGAGGGCAAGACACTTGTGCCAGGACCCCAGGCATCAGACAGATGGGTGTTGGGATCTCGGCTTTGCCATTTCCCGGTTGTGTGAGCCTGGGCAAGAAGGAGAAGGGACTTTGCCCCTCCGGGCCTCCGTGTGTCCAGCAGGAATACCTGATGAGGCACTGGAGAAGAAGAGACGTGTAGGAAAGTCCCCAGCATGGAGCCCAAGAGTGAGCCATTACAAGATAGATGCCACTAAGATAATGATGATTATTACCACTCAGCTAATGTCCCCAGAGAGTCAGCAACCCAGAGACTAGGGTAGGGGGAGTCTCTGGGGTCTTAAAAAGGAATAGGGCCCCCTGCACTCTGCTCCTTCATTCGTCTCTCAGGACAGTGACCTGAGCCAGTTTGGCACACAGCCCTTGGTCTTGGCATTTCCTGTTGATTCCAGTTTTGTTTTCTTTCAGCTTCTCTCTGGTTCCCTTTGGGAAATAGCAGGCTGTGTGTGCTGGGCCCATGACACTCGCTTCCTGCTGGGGGCGGGGGTGCTGGGTCTGGGTATGTCTCCAATGGGGATGGGGGGTGGTTTGGGGGGGCTGTAGGGCCTGCTGGAAGTCCCCAGAGAGAGCGAGAATTGCAGGGTCACAGCCCAGAGGGGCCTCCCTCGGGAACTCCGGCAATAAGAGGCCGGGATTTGACCGTCTTAATGACGTCCCAAGCAGAGGGGCACCCATGGGGGTCAGACAAAGCATACAGTCGAAGCCTTCGGTCATACATGTCACCAAAGCACACAGTCAGACCCCGAGCACCACTAGAGCAGGCACAGTAACTGAGAACACCAGGTGGTAGAGGGAGCACACTCTGGAAGTCAGAGGACTCCTGGACACAGGGGACAGAGGCAGCTGAGAGCATGTCACTGTCTCAGTCAATGTCTCTGGGCGCACAGACAGTCCTGTAGACACAGTCACAATGTCCCGGAATGTACACATCACAGTGCCACCATCGCTGCATCCCCGGAGCGCATACACAATCATTGCCTCAAGAGCACACACGGTCATTGTCACAATCGCTGTCCCAGAAGCACACAGTCACACGATCCTGGTCCTGGGAGCTCACGCAGTCATACTGTCACAGTTACCGTGACTCTTAAGTACACAAGTCACACTGTCACAATTACTGTCCTGGAAGCACACCGTCACTGTGTCACCATCACTGTCTCAGAAGCACACACAGTTCCACTGCCATAATCACTGTCCCCAGAGCCCACATAATCCTATGTCACAGTCACAGGGCCCCAGAAGCCCGGGCAGAGCATGGAGCGAAGGCAGACCCAGCTAGTCATACCCCACCAGCTGGAGCCACCCCAGGTCAGTGAGGATACCATTGGAGTCAGCCCAACACCTCCCTCACTAACACTGTCCCCTCTGGGAGGCAGAGACTCCCTTACCCTGTGCCGGGATTGTGCACCCCCGGGCAGCTACTGAACCTAACACTCCTGTCCTGAGAGGAAGCTCCAACCCGGCACACAGGCCCCCAACACAGTGCTCCCCCCAAAACCCCCTCTGGATTTCTGACCCCAGCTGCTTCAGGGCGAGTCCCCCGAATGTCCCCCGCACAGTCCTCCACTCCCCAGGATGGCCAGCGCCCCTCAGCCTGGGGGAAACACTGGGATCCTAGGAAGCGGCCCCTTACAGTGCCCTCGAGATCATCCACAAGCGTAGTGAATCTAGCTGCCAGTTCAGTGCCCCCAGGAAAGTCCCTTCAAGTACCCAGCTTAGCCATGTTCTGCACCGTCACCAACTAAGGGTGCAGACTCCAAAGCTGCAGCCCTGAACCGAGGCGTCGTTACTACCACATGCAGCATGGCGCCCCCCAAGTCGACCCCAGGATCAGCTTCAGTAGGAAGGGTGTTCGGGTACAGGACACCACCAGGGTCGGGTCCCGGACGCCCCCACAGTGGAACTCCCCCCCCCCCCACACACACACCCCCGCTAGTCACTCAGACTCCACCCGCAGCACAGCGCCCCCTGTGGTCGGCGGGGCGAGTGGCGTCTTCTCTGCGCGCCTATCCGCTCCACGCGCGTCCGCCGCCCGGAGTCTTACCGCTTGCAGCTGCCTCCGCTCGCGCCGCCGCTGCCGGTGCCGGTACCGTGGAAGGACGAGGGCCAGGACATGCGAGAAGTGCGCAGGCCGGGCCGGTCGCCGGTGTCCACGGCGTCGGCGCGCTCTATGGGCCGGTGTGGCGGCCGCTCGGGCTCTGCGCGCTCCGCGCTGTCAGAGTAGCCGCGCTGCTGGATACGGATAGGGGTCCGCGGCTGCCGCCACAGGTGCTGTGGGGGCGGCTTCAGGGTGGCCTGGCCCTCCCGGGGCCCGGGCAGAGACAGAGACAGGCTCCTCTCCGAAGGGGCGGCCGGGGGCTCCATGGCGCCGGCCCCTTCCTGTGCCCCGGGGGGCCCCGGCCTCTCGGAGCTTTACCCTGCTCAGCGGCGCGCTAGCCGACGCGCCCGGGGCCCCGCGGGTGCGCCCGGCCTCGCTGGGGCCATGGCGCCCCGGGGACAGACCCGGGGGCGCTACGGGCCGATCGCCCCCGGGCCGGGCGCCGCGGCTTTCGGTCGGCGGCCGGCGCTCTGCTCCGCGCCCGGCAGCGCTCTCCGCGGTCGGTACCCCGCTCCGCGCCAGCCCCGGCTCCCCCGCCCCGTCCCGCCCCTCCCCGCCCCCCGCCCGCCGCTCTGTCAGCGCCGCCCCCCTCCTCCTCCACCGTCCGGGCCTGTGGGGGGCAGCCACCCGAGGAGGGGGGCCCTCCCCGCCCACGCAGAGCCCCGCTCCCGGAGGGGAGGGGGCGCCGGAACTCGGCTCTCTCCTAAACGCCCGGCCTAGCCGCGGCGTGCACGGGAAAGAAGGAGTTAAACGGTTAATCCGATCAGGAAGGAGACACCCGACTGGTTGCCGGTGTGTCAGTCAGTCCGTCCATCATGGCGGGGGCGGAGCCCTATGCTGGCGTGTCCTCGCCGCTACCCCTGGTCCGGGGGGAGCGTGTGGGGAGTGGTCCCGGTGCCACCGACGCGGTCCCTGCGGCTGGCCACGGCGATGTTCCGGGATTCTCCTGTTGGTGGGTCGGAAGATGGTAATGGTGTGTGCCCGGTGCGGGATGTGCGTGCACGTGGCCCCTTCCGAGGGTTGTCTGTGTTTTCGGTGTCGGCTGGAAGTGTGTGCGCGCACGTGGTTGGCTGCTGCGGTCTGCCTGTTTCTCTGGATTTCGCTGTGTGTGTATCTGTGTGTCTGTGGGTGAAGGAGGTGTGCGCACGTGTGCCGCTTGTTTGGCGGGTGGGCGCCTCTATGGGGTCTGTTCCGGTGGCCTGGGGCTGTGCATGTGTACCCACGCGTTTGGGTGTGTATTGTTGGTCTGTGCTTGCGGAGTTGTGCGGGCAATTCAGCCTCCGTGGTTTGACTGTGGTATGAGGTAGTCTATACGTGTTGGTGTGTGTGTGTGTGTGTGTGTGTGTGTGTGTGTGTGTGTGTGTGTGTGTGGTCGGCCTGAGGGCAGCTTTGGGGTGTTTCTGGGGTGTGTCCCTTTGGTTCCCGTGTGGCTCCAGGAGGACACCGCAGCTGCCCGCCCACCGCTCTGTGTATCGCCGCCTCTTGTAAAGCGCTTCTGCAGGAGGTAAACTGAGGCAGGTCTCCGGCAGCCGCGGGATGCATCCCCATGCCCTTTTCAGGCGAGTAAACAGCCGCGCCTCCTCTCCGCGGCCCCCGCCGGCAGAGCCCCCCTTCCGGCACCTAAATCGGGAGTCGCCGTGACTCACGCTCCCGCCTCCCCCAGCGCCGCGCCGAGCGAGCAAGCGGAGAGCGAGCGGGATCTGAGCGCCACCCTCCCCCATCTCTGCCGCCCTGGCCGCGACGGAGCCCTGGTGGTGGCCGGGCTTTGGGAGCGCATTCGCCCGCGTGCCCCCACCTCCTGTGGCCGACACTCTTTCGGATGCTAAACGGTTCTGGTGCGCGTCCCCGGAACCAGGTCCCCACCCCCGCGATCCCCCCCTCGTGGACTCCCCCGGGCAGGCCGTGCCGTCTGCCACCGCCCTCCTCCCCCCGCCCCCCCCGCACTGTTCTTAAAGGAAAAAAAAAAAAAAAAAAAAAAAAACCCGTCTCCAACCCCCACAGCCGCTTTTCTCCCCTCCCGAGGGGGCTCCAGGCGTGGGCGAACGCAGAACAAGAACCCGCCCCGCATTAGCAGCCGCGGGGTATCCCAGAAGCTAGAACTGTGTCTCCCACTTCTCTCAGGGACCCTCCCCCCGCAGTATACACTCAGAATGGCTTCTAGGTGATTGGCAAGGGCTGTCAGTCCTCCCCAGATCATTTAAGGGTCCTGGGCTGGGCCAAATGCTTTGAGCAGGGGAGTGGAGACTGTAGCGTTGGCCCGGGGCTCTGGGTGGGTATCAGAGATGGGGGTTGGGGGAGGGCTTGGGCCCCAGTCCGGGGTTGGGAGGGCGGTTTGCAGAAAAGGAGCACGAGGCAGTGGGCCAAGGCTGGTGTTTGGAGCTCTGGTCTGAGTCTGGGATGGATCAGATTGGACCTGAACCTGGTAGAGAGTAGAAGGTTTATTTGGGGGGAGGGGAGGAGGACATATTAGACGGAAGGAGGGGGGAATGACAGTCATTTCCCTCCCCCAACTGGAAATGAAGCATTTTTACCATGACCCAACCAGAGTAGACCTCCAATTGAGTAGATAAGGGGACAGGAAGAGGCTGGAGAGAATGGTGGCCTGAGGAGGGCAGTAGGGGCAGGGGCCTGGCCACTTTCAAACTCATCCTCAGCCAAGATGTGGGCTACAGTGCCCTCGGAGGACCCCAGATGAAAAAGAGCAAGAAACTATGTGAAGCTGGGGCTCACATATACCTCTCACATCTACCCAAGAGAAAGAAAAATGCCAGTCCAGCCCTCCTCCAGGGTCTCACCAGCCACTTTAAGACCTGGAAGAAAGTGCATCCTCCCAGGATAGGAAATAGGGGTGCACAGCTGACTGGTGGGAGACCCACCCCCTAGCCTCTCCCAGCTCTCTCATTGCGGGGGCATCTTTGGGGACTCGAGGGCTGAAACCCTTTCCACAGTCCTGCCTCTATGCTGACTCAGCCAGCTGCAAAATAGAAGGGATTCCTAGAGGCCGCAAGGGGAGCCTTTGGGGAAGGGATGTCACAGCCTGATGTACTGGGATCCAGGAGAAGATCCAGCTGGTTTTGTGAAAAGCCAGGGGCCTGAAGCATGGAAAGGGCTGGCAGCTGGACCTAGCCCAGCTTGCCCTAAATCTCCACCCCTCCTCCCAGCCTGGTCCTCTCCTGCCTACCTGTCGGCTTTGGTGATGGAAATCCTTGGAGGGACCAGCAATGGCAGCGTGGTGGGCCTTGGTGGCAGAGGGATCCCAACATCCAAGGGCTCAGTCTCAGCCCAGCCCAGGCCAGGACCTGTGGAAAGGCGACGGCGAGGGCGTCGAAGGTCGGCCCCCAGCATGTTGGCACAGATGGGCTCGGGAGTCTCCCACAGCCTCTGAGGAAGGACAAGGGCAGAATAAGGGCGCAGCCAGGCTGCTCTGAGCCCCTCCCTCCAGTAACACCCTTCTCTAGACACCTGAGAGAGTGGCTGATGGGGATATAGGCTCCTCGTGTCCCCCTCACGACTTAGCCACTCGCTGATCCCTCCCTTATATCTAAGGGGTGCCCCTTCTCAGCCATAATTCTTGTAGAGCTCCCTTTCGATGTTCCGGTCCTGGGGCTCTGGGTCTTTATGCCTGTACACGCTGTGCTTCACTGTGAAAACTCTCTCGCACATCCCCACACTCCACGTCTACGAAAGCCCCTCCTGGCCTCACAATCTGTGGCCCCTCCTCCCTTCGCATCACAGACATTTAAGACCTTACCCCCAGCACCCCTCCTCCACCGTACAGCCCTCTCCCCACTTGAGAAGCCCCTTGGAAGCTCCTGCTTTCTGTCCCTGGGCTGAGAGCCTCTTGATCCAGGCAGCAGGAAAATAACGGGATCAAGGGTGTAAACTGAGGCACAAGGCGATGACACTCCTCAGACTTGAGGATATGGAAAAACACTTAGTGAACAACCCATTGGTCACAAGAGGGCGCCCGTCCCCCGCCGCGGCCCAAGTCCCGCCCCTCAGCCCGGGCCCCGCCCCTCGCACCTCGTCCCGAGTCCCAGCCACGGACAGGACACTGCGACTCCTCTTCATCCCGCCAACCTAGCGCGCCGTTGGGGCTGCGGGGGTCATGTTGGGGCGGGCCAGCACCTCCTGAAGGACCAAGCCGAAGACATCCGCCGTTAGTGCCCTGGGGCTCCCCCTGCCGACCGAGCCTGAATCCTACCCCCCCTTGCTAGTTTTCTCTCCCGAGGCGTGACGTCATCGGGTAGCTGACGCACTGGCCGTCGGTGACGTCGCTCGCCCGTTGCCAGAGCGACAGCTGACGCACGGCTGGGGTGTGGACGGCGTCAATGCCCGGGTTGGCCACTGGGGGGCCGGGAGCCTCGAGACCGGGTCGCCCCAGCCCCCACCCGTCCTCCCGCGGGGGCTTTCCCCGGCCTGGGGATCCCGCAGAGAAGACCGGGAGCTCCCAGAGGCGGCCGCGTGTGGCGCGTGGTCCGAGCCGGGGGCCGGAGGAAGCGTCTCCTCCGAGCTGTTGGGATTTTATGCCTAAACCCGAAATAGCTCCGATGTGCGGGGGCCGGGCACAGCGAGACGGCGGCTTGGGCACAGATGGGGGACGCGCAAGCAGAGGCGCGCAGAGACAGACAGGGACGCGTGGAAATAGAAACAGACAGACAGGGACACAGACGCCGCTCCCGATGATGAATGCGCTCTCCTGCCGGCGATCCTGGTCTAAAAGCCTGGATGGAGGGGGAGGCTGGTTCACTCCACCTTCCGCACCCAGGTGCCGTGAATTCCTGCTCTGTGGCCATGGGTCAATGACTTAAACTCCCTGAGCCTCAGTTTCTCCTCTGTGAAATGGAATGATAAGCCCTACAAGGTCCGCGTGAGAATGAAATGAAATCAGACCGTGTTGAATTCCCACAGGACAGTGTCTGGCGCTCAGTAAGTGCTTAGTACTGCCAACATCTGAGCCTGCGAGAGCCTGTTAGAACCCATGTCAGATCATGTCCCTCCTCTGGTCGGAGCCCTCCGTGGCTTTCACCTCACTCAGAGGAAAGCCCTCAAGAGGAAGCCCACACAGTTCTGCAGGATGTGCCCAAGCACCTCCCTGTCCTCGCCTCTTACCATTCCCTCTCAGCTCCTGCTCTAGCCACGCTGGTTTCTTGGCTGTTTCTGGACCCACCAGGCACGCTCCAGTCTCAGGGCCTTCGCACCTGCTGCTCCTTCTGCTTCCTCTCTTCCCTTAAATATCCACTGGACCCTCACATTCTTCAAGTCTTTGTTCATATCTCACCTTTTCAGGTGTTTCTCCCGGAGTTTCTCTCCATCCCACCACGTTTAAAGTTGCTAGCTCCTCAGGACTCCTAATCTCCCTTATCCTGCTCTATTTTTCCCTGGGACTTATCACCTCATAGCACACCATGTAATTTATCTATTACACTCATGGTCTCTTCCCACACTAGAATATCAGCTGCAGGAGGGCAAGAATATTTTATGTTTTATTCATTACCATATCCCCAGTGCCTAGAACCGAATCTGGAACATAGTAAGTCCTTATAAGTATTTGTTCAATGTCCGGTTATTATTTTGAGGGCATAACAGCAGAATTATAAAGTTCCTAGCTGGGCCCACTATGGACTCGCTACTCTGCCCCCTACTTTGGCTGTTATTTCTTTTTCTTGCCTTATTGCACTAAGCAGCACTTCAGTGTCAACCAGTAGCAATGAACGTACATATTATCTCCTCAACCTAGGCGAGCCTGTGACAGACAGTCGTTGAACAAATGGATGAATGTGTAAAGATAGCTTGAAGGTCACCTCCACTTCTCAGCCAAACCGAGCCAGTCGGTGTTCTGAGGCCCTACCGCTGCTTATCCTGCCCCCGAGAAAGCATTCATCATTCAGAGTTGTCATTATCTGTACGAATGGTGCCCATTCAACACGGCCCCCCACACGTAGTCTCAATGAATGCGGAATGAACACGACGGACACAGGGAGAAAGAACAACTCCCTCTCTGTGAATGCAGTCAGATACATAGAAAGAGAAAGGGCCATGTAGCAAGGGCCAGGTTCAGGCTCCGAAATTACACTCACAGACCTGCATTCAGATCCTTGCTCTGCCCCTTCTTAACTGTGTACCCTTGGCCAAGTCACTCAGAACCCTACCTGTGCTGCATAGTCGGTGCTCACAAAATTACCCATTATCCTAGTAATAATAGCAATTAGCATCATGGTGGTTGACTGCATAAAGCTATAGACAGACACGGAAGACAGCAACACATTCACAGAAACCTCCCATCCTCCCCCTAGACCCACTGGCTGACTCACTGTTCCTCAAACCCTTCACACATATTCAGACCTCAGGGCCTTTGTACTTGTAGTTCTCCTGACCCAGAAAACCAGACTCAGATATCCTGTGTTCCTCCCACCACCCGATCTCCTTGACCGCTTTCCTCTTGTCTCTTTTAGACTTATAACGTGCTAACAAGATACAGACTCTATTATTTTTATCAGTTATTGCCTGTCCTTTGATTAGGACATGAGGTGGAGACCTTGGTCTATTTTGTCTCCAGCTGGATCTCCAGTCCTAGGACCATGCTGGCACACAGTAGGTGCTCAACAAATATCTGCTGAATGAATGAATAAATCCACTTGTCTCCCTTACCTCCTCAGGCCTCTGCTCAAAAGCACCTCATTCCAGAGGGTTTCCCTGACACAGATGTCTCCTTCCATTCCATTGCCCTCACTCGGCTTTACTTTTCTTCTCAGTTCTCCTCACCCCTGACATATCATATATTTACATTTCTGCTTTCAGCAGCCTGAGTTCCATGAGGGCAGGGGATTTTTCAGTCCTGTTTTAGCTATATCGAGACCCAACTTCACAGACATGTGACCTGTACCATCGCTCGCAGTCCCACGCTTAGAAGGTTTAATGCACTGCCCTTGTCTTGAAATGCTTCATTCCTTTGCCCAGGACCCCTGCCTTTTCCTCTTGCCCTGGGCTCTTCAAATTCTGTGGCCAGATCCCCAATGACTGAAACAGCCCATGGGTTTGCAGAATAAAGGAAGGAATGGAGAAGCGGGTGGCCAGCAAAAGCCCTGCAGTCCAGGGGAGAGGGACAGAGGCACACAGCGCCGCTGTCCAGACCCCTCTGTACATCTGCGGAAATCGGCCTTGGCAGAAACCCAGGCATGGAAGGCAGGGCCTCACGAACTGGCCTGAGTGCCCGCGGTAGAGGGGTGCCTCTAAGCCTGCTTTCCCTCCCCTGGGCAGCAGGCGGCTGGGAGGGGGGTCCAGATGGCAGAGCAGACTGCTCTGGGCAGCTGGCACCAGGCTCGGGCTGAGTGAGGCTGCTTCCCTCACCCAGCTTGTCAGCGTGATCAGCCAGTGGCCCAGTCCGGGGGGCCCTTGGCCCAGCCTGACAATAAAGCGCTGGCTTCAGCCAAGCCCACCGCCCTCAGAAGGAGGGATGGCTGACAAGAGGGAAGGAAGTGAGGATAAATGCCCTTATCCACACCTCGGCCCTCAGCATTCAGGCCTGAGAAGTAACAGTTAGTAACTAGCTCTATGCCTGGGGCTAAAGCAGGGCTGGGAAGGACTTTCAGGGACCCCAGGCATATGTGTGTGTGTGTGTGTGTGTGTGTGTGTGTGTGTGCGCGCGCGCGCATGCATGTGTGTGCATGAGACCATACACGACTGTCGATGTGCAACTGAGCAAATGGAACTTTTGGTGAGTCTGTGACGTTGCACAGCTGAAAGCAGACCATGCCTGCTGGAGTGTATGTACCTGACAGGCTGAAGCCATACCAGCCTATGCAGGCGTGAGACTGGATGTACCTCTGTGTGATTATGGTATGAGTGTGTATGTGGGGAGAGGGGACAGTACGTGCCTGTCGATGCGGTGGGAAGCAGCATTTCACAGCAGTTAGAAATGCAGGTCTGGGTTCAAATTTTTGCTCAGTCACTCCCTGGCTATGTGGCCTCGGGCACATTCTCTGGCTATGTGGGCTCTGGCCTGTATATGGTGTTTGTTAGTAAGATTATGTCTGTCTGGATTTAAGTGTGCGTGTGTTCGAAGAGTAATTCAACTCCTCCAGGAGGTTTTTCTGGATACCCAACCTGAATTGGACCCTTCTATTTTTCTCTCTTGCCAGTCTCCTAATCATCACTGGTTTTTTATAGATTTGTGTTGTTTATTTTTCTGTCTTCTCCATTAAATGTCACCTCTGTGGGGGGCAGGGAGTTGCATTCTGTTCACCCAGCACCTGGCATATAGTAGGGGCTGAATAAATACTTGTTGAACAGATATGCATCACAGTAGGGCTGTGTCTGTGTTGGTATAGAGAGAGAGGTGGGAGCTGGCTGGGTATCATGGGTTCCTGGAGGGTCCTGTGCTCAAAGCTGGTGTCTGTTTTCTTCCTTTCCTATTCCCTCAGCCATGCTCACTTTATGAAAATGATGCTAATGCCTCAATTCCCTGTATTGCCTTTGACAACATCTTCCCCCTTTTCTGGGTCTTAGGGACTCACTCCCCTCATCTGTAAAACAGAAGGATGGATCGGTTCATGATAAGCCTCCTTCCTGATCTAAAGTACTATGAAAATAGTCTTCATCTAATACCCTCTTTAATTCAGTCAACACTTATTGAGCACCTATTGTGTGCCAGGCACTGTTCTGGACCCGGCCCTGCCCTCATGGAGCTCCAGGGAATAAGGGAGGCAGATACCCACCAGAAATCTCATCCCCCCCCCCCCCCCAACCAGATGTGTCATTTAATCCCAAGCACCCTTACCCCGGTCATTCTCTCTGCCCTATAAGATTTTATGGGTCTGGATTCGCCAGTGGGTATTCCTCTCTTCACACACTGACCTTGCTCCCTCGCCAGGCTCAAGTATGGGCACGGCAAGCATCAGGCTGTTCTTGTTGGTTGCTGTAGCCCCACCACCTGGCTACAGTGCTGTGGAGCATAGGAGGCACTTGGGAAATAGTCTGTGAAATGATCTAAGAAATCAATGACGGAGTAAAGGCAGGCTCCCATGCATGACCTCATGAAATCCTTGGTGTCGTTACCCACTTTGCAGATGAGGAAAGCGAGGCTCAGGGAGGCAGAGCCGATGCTAAGTGGTGTGGGGCTGTGGGATGCAGCAGAGAAAGCCTAGGTAGCTCAGAGGACCACCAGCCGCCCACCCCCACCTCACAGGTACGAGAGACACAGCAGAGGATGCGCTGATGGGGGGGGGGGGTGGTGTGGGAAACCCAGGGACGGTGCACATCAACTCGGAGGGCTCCGTGTCAGTGCCCAGCTGGAGATGCTTTGCTGGCAGATTAGGAAAGTCTTGGCGCTGATGGGGAAGCTTCCGGCGCCCTGTCCCCAATTCTGGGAGCTGGGGCTCCCAGGACCCCGTTTCACTGGGGCCGGTCGGCTCCAGTCTCCAGAGCCAGGGAGAGACCTCCACGGCTACCCGGGAATCGCTGGCATCTGGGGTCCTCCCCACACACCCACAGCCCGGAGGCCAGCCTGAAGCCCTCAAAGGGCGCACGGGTGGGCCCCGGCTTACTTGGGGAGCGGGGAAAGCCCACAGCGTCCTGGTCCCCTCCCTCCGGGGTGCCGGGTCCCCTTCCCCACCGCAGCTCGCAGCCCGAAGCTTACCTTGCAGTGGGGCTGGGGAGGGGATGCCCGGCCCTCTCCGGCCTGAGGGCCGGGAGGGGACAGGGGTGTCCAGACCCTTTGTTTGCTGTTGTGTGTGTATGTGTGTGCGCGACTGAGACCCGCTGGGGTGTAGGTCCGTGCGCGCGCGTGCCCGGGCCTTGACGGCCGCGGAGGTGCTGGACTGCCCGGGCTGGCGGGGGGGGGGGGGGGGGGGGGGGGGGGAGGGGAGGGGGAGGAGAGGGGGACTCCCCCGCCCCCGCCCGCCCACTCGCGGGTTTGAAAGATGCTCGAGGGGGAGGGGTTGGCAGCGGGCGGGCGCTTTTGTCTGGATGGCCCCTCCCCTTCCCTGGGTAGGGGAATCCCCCCCCTCGGGAGACCTTCAATCCATTTCCTCTAGTCCCTTCCCTCCAAACACCCTTGGGGTAGTCTGGGAAAAAGCGCCCCTTACCCGAGGGGCTGGAGCTCCTCCCATCTCACCCGCCCCCACGGAACGCCCTTTAATCTGAGATAATCTTGGCTTTAGGCTGCAACACGGCCTTTTATCCCGGTATCAAAACGAGGGTTGGGATGTACGCTAGGGAGCAGCTGGGGTCGCCCAAGCTCACAGTAATGGAGTCTTCAGAGCCCCGGCCGAGGAAGGGGGCCCCAGACCAAAGGGGAGGGGCTACGAACGATTCTAGAGTACCACCACAAGGAAAGCCTCCTTCCGCACCTCCACGATCCCCTTCCCGTCCCCAGTCTGCGCCGGGCCTGGAGCACACAGACCGTTGGCTTGACATTAGCGACACCCAGCGGTCGCACGGGGAGACGCCGCAGACAAGGCTCCGAAGACCGTTAGGGTGATCCGGGTGATTTTTAGAGGGGGCGTGTGTGTGCGAATCCCAGCTCAGGAATGGCAGAGGGCTGGGACGCCAGCGGGAGGCTGTGGTCCGAGTCAGGGAAACACAGACCCCTAAGGCAGGGCCACGTCGCCCCCACATCCCCAAAGGCAGGACCGTACTCCTCCTCCGCTTAGACCTTTCCAGGGCAGGGCCCTGTACCCCTCGGTCTGGGAAAGTGCTCTGATCAAGACACCTCTCCCCAGCCTTGTGTGTGGTCCTCGTCTCTAGGAGCAGGGGGAGAGGTCTTCCCGCCGAAGCCCGCCCCTGCAGAGGGCTCGGGCTGACGTCACTGCGGCGTAGCTAAGGGGACTCGCTCTCTGCCCCGCCCCTCGCGGCCGCAGCAAACGCCCAGCGGGGGGCAGCAGGAGAGCGGAAGGGGGGGATCGGGGTCGGAACGCCAGTCCGTATGCCCCCAGGAGGTGCCCAGTGGAGGCCCGCGCCCAGTGAGGCGGAGTCTTTGCGGGGACTCCCGGGGGCCGGAACACGTGCGCAGGACCCTTTAAGGTAAGCCGGGTCGCCAGTGCCGCCACCGCGGTTACTAGGGATATAACGTCATGCGCGGGCGGGGACGTGCGCGCCCGGGCGGAAGCGGAAGGGGCGGGGCTCCGCAGGCCGAGTCTCCAGCGCTGCCGCCGCCAGAGTCAGAGCCGGAGCCCGTGCGGGCTGAGCCGCTGAGGCAAGATGGTGGACTATAGCGTGTGGGACCACATCGAGGTGTCTGACGATGAGGACGAGACGCACCCCAACATCGACACAGCCAGTCTCTTCCGCTGGCGGCACCAGGTAAGGCGCGCGCGCCCATCCCTTTCCTTTCCCCCTCCCCCCCTCCCCCGGCCCGGGTCTCCGCTCCAGAGTTCTGACCCCTAGTACTGCCAGGGACCCCGCCATTGCCACCTGGGGTTCCCAACGCACAGTCTGGACTTTTAATATCGCTTAGGGGTTCCTCGATTCAACTCTAGACCCCAGAACTGCAGGGCGCTGAGTCCCTACCTGAGATCCCAGGCCTCCCCTCCGATTTCTGTATGGAACTCCCTGTTGACCCCTAGGGCACCTTCCTCCGAGTACAAACTGATACGACAAGCTTTGGGGGTGTCCCCCAATCCCGTCTGGGACCTCCCACTGACTCGCAAACCTCTGCCTCAGAGTCCGGACCCTGGTAATATTTGGGGACGCACTTCTGATCTTGGATAGACCATCGGTCCCTCTCCAATCACTAGAGTCCTCAATAGTTTGAATTTAGTCTGCGATCTTCCTCCCTAGTTCTTGGCAGAGATTCCCATTCAGATCCAGAGATCCCGCTCCTTCTCCAAACAGAACAAGGCTCTCTGTCCTCCCCTGAGATTTCTGTTCCTGGCTTGAGATTCCAAGCCAGGACCCCTTCCCTAGAATGTAGACTGGTGCTCCACCAGGGCCTTCGGTCCCATCCAGGCTGGAGTTTTGGAACCTGTTTTCCCTCCGGACTGAACCACCAGCTCCACTCTGATGGAGCCTCCAATTCCAGCCACTCTAGCCTCACCTACTGTGGACCCCATTTCCCACTAGTCCAGGAAGCCCTACCCCGCAGGGCTTCCTGCACAGCCAGAGCCCCTGCCCCTCCTTGCTTTTGCAAGCCCAGGCACCAGCCACCCCCAACGGCTTCCTGTAGGTAGCCTAGGAATGCCTTATACCAACTCAAGTCCGACATCCAAACCCACCTGGCCTCCCTCCTGTCCCCAGCTTGGTCTGCTGCTGTCAGGTACCCCACTTGCCCCTGCTCTCATGAGGGACCCTCCCAATCTGATTCCAAATTTACTGCCCTTTCTTTTATCTATTTGCCCCCCAATCCAGATCCTGGAGTCCTACCTGGGTGTCCTCCCGCCTCTCCCTGCCCAGCAGTGCTCACAGACCAACAGAACAGTTCTCATAAGACCTAATATTCTAACCTCTTGCTCCCCCAAATCGGGGCTCCTACACCCACATACTTGTGCATGTTACACTCACACTGAGGGCGTATATTTCTCAGAACCTTCCACTTGGGAATTCCCCACCCCACCCTCGCATATAGCAACTCCCAGTCTTTTATCCAGAACCTCCTAGAAGGGCCCTTCCCCATCCTGCAGTGTCTTTAGTCCCTACACCTGGTCCCCAAGCCCATGTCCAGCCCTTACCTTAAAGCAGCAATCTCTTGGGCCTTACCTGCCAGGCAAGCCACTGGGTGTAAGAAGAAAGTTCTAGCACTTTCCTTTACTTGCCGTGTGTAACATTTTATTATGAAATGCTTAAGACCTCCGCAGAGCTCTAAAGACTATTCTTGGGAACACCTATTTCTGTCACATAAAGAGGTTAATCTATACAGCTGTGTGTGAAGAACAGTTTGGTCCTGCCGGGTGGGAAGGCTCCCACCTGGTGCCCCCTCTCCTGCAGAATCCTGCCCGCCATGCCTTCCTCCCTCTGGGCACAGGACCTTTTCCCCCCCCCCGTCCTGCTGAGGGCCCTGTAGCTATAGCGGAGAGTGTTGGGGGGGGGGGGAGGGGGGAGGTAACCACCTTTAGCGCCCCATTCAGTGGCAGGCAAGCTTGGGTTCTAATCCCAGCCCTCCCACTCACTCCTTTACTTTCCCTGCCCCTAGAGACCATCCTAAGACTGAAACGAGATTAGGCCCAGCTGGTACTTGGCTCTGGGCTGGGAGAGAGAGTCCCCACATGGGAGGGGGAGGGGGGATTAGTGTAAAGGTAGCCTGGTGTGCTTCCGAGCATGGGCCAGCACACCTAAGTTCCAATCCTCGCTTCTCAATCACTGACTTATTGTACGACCTCTAGTGAGTCGTCTTCTCTCTTTGTGCCTAAATTTCCCCGGCTGGGAATACTAAGCATGTCCACCCAATAGGGTCATTATGAGGAGTTACCTTATTTTTTTAATGTTTGTATTTTTTAATTTTTTTTTTTTTTTTTTGAGAGAAAGAGCGAGCGAGCGAGCACGCACAGGGGTAGGGGGAGGAGCAGAGAGAAAGGGACAGAGAATCCCAGGCAGGCTGACACGGGGCTCCATCCCATGAACCACGAGATGACAACCTGAGCTGAAATCAGGAGTCGGACGCCTAACTGTGCCACCCAGTTGTCCCTGGGGTTCCCTTCCTTACTTAATGTGTGTAATGTCCTTGAGACAACATCTGACGTGTGATGAGCTGTCTGTAAACTTGAACCGCTCTCTGTCATCATTGTTATTTAGGTAATTTGCGTTCGTGGTAAAGAAAAATTCCAGAGGTTCCAGAAGGGGACAAGGGAGTCTCCCAGCCCCAGTTCCCTGGCTTCCTTGTCCAAATTACTGTTACTGGTTCCTCGTGGCTCCTTCCATTGAACTGTATGGCACTGAGATTCTGTGAGCCTCCGTCTTTCTGTACGTACGGCAGGAGGGTGGTGAGCCCTGCCGGCCCCTTCTCTCTGCGGTGGCTTCTGCCCTGCCCAGCCCGCTGCCCCTGCCAGCTCCGGGATGGCTTTATTTAGCTTCAGCCTCCCTGGCGGCCACTCAGAGGACACCGAGAAGAGCTTGGTGGCCGCCCAGCATAAGCCAGCAGGGTGATAGTTTCCCGCCACCACCTGAGGCCAGCTGTAATGCCAACTCCAGAGAGCTGCTCACAAGGCAGCAGGAAGCCTCCAGGCCCCTGCAGGCCCATCGTGGAGGTGGGGGAAGTGATGGAGCCCACGGCTTCTTTCTCTTTCCCCTCCACGAAGCAAGGGCCTCCTCAACCTTTGACCACATGGGGGGAAAGTGAGGCTTGGGATTGATTGTATGGGTCCTGTGGGGCATTAGAGGAGGGCCCCGTTTCCTGACCCTCACCCACCAGGTGCCTGGCTCTGTGCTAGAACCTGGAGATACAGCCTCGAATAAGGCACAGAAGTGACTTAGCAGACCTTTCTGGTGGCGGCGGCCGTGACAGTGGTGATAACCCGTGGGGTGTGTTCATTACTGAGTATGAACAGTATCTAAGCTGTTTCCTTGGAATAGCTCTTGAGGGCCCATTTCACAATGAGGAATACGAAGGCTGTGAGAGTGGAAGTGACTCAGCCAAGGTCATGTTGCCCGTAAGTGGTGGAGCTGGGTGATGTGACTGTGGCAACAACCACTCCCAGTTATCAGGCATTTGCTCTGGCAAATCCGTCTAAATGCTTGAAGTGCATTTTTTCTTGTTTGAGCTCCAGAACAGTCCCCAAAGAGAAAGGCAGAGAGAGGGAGTGTCCCCTCGGATAGTAAGGACTGTAGCCACCATGGCTGAGTGTCCAGCATGGCTCTGGACCATCTGTCCTAACTTGTAATCTTGGCTTCTCCCGGTGCAACCCCGTGAGGGTGCTGTTGTCTGCATTTGACAGATGAGGAAACTGAGGTCCCTAGAAGTTAGGGGATTGACCCAAGGACATCCAGCCTTTACTTGGTGGCCATGGGGTATGACCCCACATTTGGGGTCCTGCGGCTGTCCTCCAGCATCTTATCCTATGTTCTGATGATCGCGAAGGGGCCTTTGGGGCTCACTGATGCAGAGTGGGGGCACTTGCGGAAGGCTCTGTGTAGGTGGAGTGAGGGGAAAAGAGTTCCAGATGGAAGGAACAGCATGTGCAGAGGCTAAGAGTCAAAAGAGGGCTGTTGCATTTGGGGAACCTTAAGGGCCAGCATCTGCCTGGGACCCAGAGTTGGGAGAGGAGAGTGGGACCCAGGCCCCTGTGGGGCCTTGGTGCCATCTGGGCAGCTTGGGGCAAGGGTCAAAGTTCCCATCTGAACCCAGACAGTTCAGGTTGGGGTATCCGGGAGGACTGAAGACAGATGTGCGTATTTCAAAGACTCCTCTGGCAGCCTCTGAGTCTAGATTGGGGGACCAGCGATGGAAGGCACTGGCATTTCTCAGGGCCCCGTCAGTGGCTCTGGATTGAGCTGAGCAGGGATGGAGAGCAGACAGGGCCATGTGATGCTACAGGGGGTCCAGCGGGGAACTGAGCGAGAGCAGGAATGAGGAGGGGTGCTATCTGAGCTTGGGGTGCAGTAGAAGAGAAGGTCTGGGGAGCAATAGCTGCGGTGGGGGGGATGGGAGACTGGGGGGTACCGAGCTAACGCTCAGGGTGGGGTACTGGCCTGGAGACAGCTGAAGGGGTTTGGGCAGCGGTCCAGGAGCCGTACTTGGGGTGAAGCAAATTGGAGGGACATCTGGAAGTGAGAGCCATCAGGACTGGGTAGCATAGAAGGAGGGAAAGACAGGGCCAGTGAGCAGGCCTCAGTCACGGGCAGAGATGGCTGGAGGAGGTTGCTGAGCAGGGGAGGGCACCCGAGTGTCACTGAGGGCGGCTCCAAGGAAGAGGGGGGGCCTGAGACCCCCATTCAGTATTTCATTACTTTATTCACCCAACGAGTGTTTCCTGAGCCTTTACTGTGCACTTGTGTGTGCAGACATGAGAGTGAGCAGAGCCCCACCTCCACGGAGCTATTACCCTTAGAGGGGTACGGTGTCCAAAACATGATAAGGGGGTGCCTGGGTGGCTCAGTCAGTTAAGCGTCCGACTTCAACTCCAGTCATGATCTCACGGTTCATGGGCTCAAGCCCCACGTCGGGCTCTGGGCTGACAGCTCAGAGCCCGGAGCCTGTTTCGGATTCTGTGTCTCCCTCTCTCTCTGCCCCTCCCCTGCTCGCTGTCTCTTTCAAAAATAAATAAACATTATAAAAAAAAAAAAAAAAAGACTGGTAAGCATGGGAGGGAGTAAGCGGTGGTGGGAGGGAAATCTGGAGAGAGAGCCAGCAGCCGGTATAAATGCCCTGAGGTTTGAAGTGGGCTCAAGGAAAGGGGAGGCAGCCGTTGTGACTGGAGGAAGGGGGCAGGGCAGATGGTGCACGGCCTTGTGGGTCAGGGTCAGGGATAGGACTGGGGCTTTTGCTCTGAGTGATGCGGATGCCGAGGAGGGAGGGTTCTCAGCGGTGGGTGGACTCGCACAGGTGTGTGCAGGTGGGGCGGAAGGGAAGCCGCCGCCGAGTGTCTGTGGTGCAGAGGGTGGTGCGGACACCCCCCTGGGGCCATCCCCGATGCTGCTGGGCCGGGATGGGGCGGGGCTGGGGTCAGGGGACAGGCCCTTCCCCAGAGTGAAGGGCTGCCTCTGCCCACAGGCCCGGGTGGAGCGCATGGAGCAGTTCCAGAAGGAGAAGGAGGAGCTGGAGAGGGGCTGCCGCGAGTGCAGGCGCAAGGTGGCCGAGTGCCAGCGGAGGCTGAAGGAGCTGGAGGCGGCGGAGGGCGAGGGCAGCAAGGCGGAGCTAGAGCGGCTGCAGGCTGAGGCTCAGCAGCTGCGCAAGGAGGAGCGGAGCTGGGAGCAGAAGCTGGAGGAGATGCGCAAGAAGGAGAAGAGCATGCCCTGGAACGTGGACACGCTCAGCAAGGACGGCTTCAGCAGGGTGCGGGGGCGGGGGCGGGCAGGTGGGGGGCAAGGATTGTGCAGGTGGAGGGAGGGATGGACTGGTGGGCCCCGGGCGGGGAGGGAAAGGCGTGGGGCTGGGCGGATGGAGCACCCCACTGGTACCCCCCTCTGATCTGCCCGAAGGCCCTAGTGCGAGGCCACGCCTGCCACACCCACGCTCCCGCCGCCTCGATGCTCATGGCGCCGTCACCACCTCTGCCGTGGATGGGATGGGCGCTGCGGCCTCGGCCCAGCCGGCCGAGCTGGAGGCGCCGTGCGGCCTCGCCCCAGCCCACTCCCCCTCTCGCCCCATCACAGAGCATGGTCAATACCAAGCCAGAGCAGGCGGAGGAGGAGTCGGAGGAAGTGAGGGAGCAGAAACACAAAACGTTCGTGGAGAAGTACGAGAAACAGATCAAGCACTTTGGTGAGTTGGGCGCGGGGTGGCGGGGGCCCCCTGGTGGGGGGTGTGGACGACAGGGGCTGGCCCCCCGCCTCCTGGGCCCTTCAGCGCCTCACCGACGGTGTCTCGTAGGCATGCTCCGTCGCTGGGACGACAGCCAGAAGTACCTGTCGGACAACGTCCATCTGGTGTGCGAGGAGACCGCCAACTACCTGGTCATCTGGTGCATTGACCTAGAGGTGGAGGAGGTGAGTGGAGCCTGCCCTGCGACTGGGAAAAGCCCTGCCCTGAGGCCACCACTTGGTGACACGCTGCTCTCCCTCGGCAGAAATGTGCACTCATGGAGCAGGTGGCCCACCAGACCATCGTCATGCAGTTCATCCTGGAGCTGGCTAAGAGCCTGAAGGTGGATCCCCGCGCCTGCTTCCGGCAGTTCTTCACCAAGATCAAGGTCGTGGCCCAGGAGCCGGGTCGGGTGGGGCGCGGGCCTCCTCGGGGCGCGGGCCACAGTCCACAGTCCACGTCTCCACCTCCAACTCAGGCCCGTGGGATCAGAACCCGCGATATCAGGAGAGGGCAGAGACATGCAGGGGCCACAGACTGGTTGGCCCCCAGACAGAATCTAAAAGGGGAGCTGACAGGACGTGCCGGAAGTCCCTACGGCGGGGAGGGACAGAGCCAAGGGCACCTGGGGTTTCTCACCCAAGCGCCTGGAGGAACAGAGCTACCCGGGCAGCCGGTGGTGGTGATGCAGAGATCGGGTTGGCTGTGCCGACCTTGAGGTGCCTGCAGAGCCCCTCGGGGACGTGCAGGAGGTGAGCGTCACATCACAGGTCTGTAGCTCAGGAGGCGTGCAGGCCGATGGCCGTTAGCATGTGGACGGTGGGACTGGCTTGGAGGTTGTCCCGTGGAGGAGACTGACCGAGGGTCTGAGGGCCTGCTGCGGGGGGCGGGGGGGGTCCTGGGTCCGGCCCAGTGAGTGCCTCCCGGCCCCGACCCTGCAGACAGCCGACCGCCAGTACATGGAGGGCTTCAACGACGAACTGGAGGCCTTCAAGGAGCGCGTGCGGGGCCGCGCCAAGCTGCGCATCGAGAAGGCCATGAAGGAATACGAGGAGGAGGAGCGCCGGAAGCGGCTCGGCCCCGGCGGCTTGGACCCCGTGGAGGTCTACGAGTCTCTCCCTGAGGTGCGGCTCCGGCTCCCCTGCCCCGGGTGGGCAGCAGGCGGGACTCCCCGGGGACCCGGCTCCTGACCCCGGCCCATCTGCACCCGCAGGAACTGCAGAAATGCTTCGACGTGAAAGATGTGCAGATGCTTCAAGACGCCATCAGCAAGATGGACCCCACCGTGAGTAACCGCGCCCCAGGCCCGCCCACCAGCCAAGCTGAGCATCCAGGGAGAGCGAGGTGTCCCCCGCCCGTCCCTCCCCAGCCCTGCCTCCCCACGTTGCCGGTAGCAGTGTCCCCTCTGGGCTTCCCAGAGGAACAAGGGAGGTCGCGTCCCCTCGTGGCCGGCACGGGAGGCAGCCAGGCTTTCGTGCCACGTGCTCGTTTACGTACGCGGAGCACCTCCGGTGTGACTCCAGCAGCGAACACGGAACTTTCAGCATATCCCCTGCCATTGAGTGTCACTGTCACCATGGGCCGTTTATGAGCATAGTGGGCACACCAGGCTGACTCCACCTTTGCCCAAGAAAGGGGCTCTGCTCCCCAGCCTTGGTTACCCCATCAAACCACGGTTTCTATGCTAGTACGGAAAATGGTTGAACACTTGGTAAACGTCAACTGTTTTATTAAGTAAGGTCTACGCCCAGTGTGGGCTTGAACTCGCGACCCAGAGATCACGAGTCGCGTGCCCTACTGCTGACTGAGACAGTCAGGCGCCCCTGGCTGGTGTTGTTACTAGGAACAGTAATAGTGCTGGTAAGCAGGACTTTGTGTCTTCCTAGACCTTGGTTTGATCCCATTCCTGCCACTTGGCTCGCTCGTTGGCCACACTAGTTCCTCCTCTGTGAAATGGGTCTAGTCGCAGGGCCTGGCCCAGGATTACTAGAAGCTTCCACGAAAATGGCTCTCTAGACCTAGGGTCTTCAAACTGGTTCACAGGCTCAGTGCCTGTCTTTATAAGTAAACGCATTTTACCGGAACGTAGCTTTTATTCTGGATGTACGTTGTTTAATTTGAATTAAAGTTAAGTAAAATGTAAAGTTCTGTTCCTCCCCTGCACTGGCCACTGAAGTTTTGGCAGCCACATGTGGCTGGTGGCTGCCGTGTTGGATGAAACCGATTACAGGCCACTTCCATCGTTGCAGAGTCCCTTGGGCCAGCTCTGGGCTAGAACAAGCAGTAAGAACGTCCAGGGATATGCAGGGCACGGGCAGGGCCGCTAGAAGGCCGCAGCCCGGCCTCACTCGCCACCTCTCTCCCCACAGGATGCGAAGTACCACATGCAGCGCTGCATCGACTCTGGCCTCTGGGTCCCCAACTCCAAGTCCAGCGAGGCCAAGGAGGGGGAGGAGGCAGGCCCCGGGGACCCCTTGCTGGAAGCCGGCCCCAAGCCAGGCGACAAGAAGGATGTCAGCGCGTGACTCGCCCCGGCTGCCGCCTGCCTGCCCGCAGGCCCCCGTGTGCCCCTCTTCAGAAAACAAAAATAGATGCCTCTCCCCAGCTCCTGGCTTCCTCCACTTTCGCTGCTCCGGCCCGGCCCGGGTCAGGGAGAGAGCTGCCCCCATCCCACTGCCCCCACCTCAGTGCTCATCCAAGTCTCTGCTTTGAGTCAAGGGGCTTCACTGCCTGCAGGCCACCCCCCCACCCCCCACCCATCAGCATTATGCCAAAGGCCTGAGGGTCCAGGGAGGGGTGGAGGTCGCTAGGCTGGTCCATGGGGTGTGGGGAGGGTCCCCAGCCCAGAGGCCTGCTCCAGTCACTATGGGCTCTGTTTTCACTGTTCATCCGCTCTCGAGTCTTCTATATGGTAAACAGCAATGATCTACCAATAAAGGATTTCAGATGCTCAGGGGGGCGTCTTGAGGGCTGTTGACACAGCTCTTCTCTTGGGGTGGGAGGGGAACCCAGTGAGTGTCAGAGGCCTGGCCTGTGTCGCCCCAGGCCTTATCCTCCAGCTATCTCTATTCTGGTTCTCTCTATTCTGGTTCCAGGCTCTTCCTTACACAAGCTATTCCACTGCCTAGAACATTCTTCCCCAGGATGCCTTTACGTTAGAGTTCTCAGCTTCACCCCCCACTCTTTGTGGCTTGTCCTCCAGGCCCCCTGCTGCCACCCATTCAGGAACATCATCCTCAGTCTCTGACCACTGCCCTTGGTCTCTGTGACCTCTTCCCTGGTCCGGATCCCTGCCACCTCTGGCCTGCAGCCTGCCCCAGCCTCCTCCCCATCTCCCCCTTCCACACCAGACCCCAACAGGCCGTGGCTGGAGGGTGGCCGTGAACAAGGTACATCCTTCCCTCCCAGCAGAAGCCAAAAGCCCTCTCTGCAGCAGACAGGCGTGCACCTTCTGCCCGGTCCTCTCTCTGCCCTGGTCTCGTGTCCTCCCCTCTGTTCTCCCTCTCTCCTTGCAGGTTCTTGAGCACTTTAAATTTCTCTTTATCAGTGTGACCTTGGCAACTTCCTTAGCCTCAGTGTACCCCTCCTGTGCACAATGAGTAATGTTAGTGCCTTTCTCCTGGGGCAGTACTAAAATGACATCATACCACAGGGCAAGCATGGTGCCTGGCACTTAGATGCTCAAAATGCGGGCCTCGGTGTGTGCCTGTCCCTTTACCCAAACACCTTTCCCTGCAGCCCTCACAGGGCTCCTTTATAAAGTAACGGAACATTTGGGCCACAGAAAAGGGCCTCAAGAATATACTATGATGAACAAAGACATCAGTTTAAGATGAAACCAACCAGTGAATCCCTCTGCCTGCCCCTTTCCAGGAGACCCCACCCCCGGCAGCTGCTTGTCACTCAGACCAGAGCTCAGTGCCACTTTTTCCCAGGAGCCCTCCCTGACCCACCCGAGTTGCCCCTCACTTCCAGCCAGGCGGCTCGCCTCACCTGCCATGTGCCAAGCTTTGTCAACCTCGCGTCGTCCTCTCCCTTGCGCTGTGAGCACCACCAGGGCACAAACAGTGTCACGTGGTCCTCAGGTGCTCACAGTGCCCTGGAGGGGTCCTGGCACGCAGTGGGCGGTCAGTAAACCTCTACCAAAGCAAAGAGCCTCTAGGTGGTGTTGGTGCACGTTGGTTGCCACCGGGGGGCAATAGTGAGCTGCAAACCCCAGTGGCAACACCTAAAGCTTTTCATACGGTGGGAACGGCAGCCAGGGATCCAGAGGGCTTGGGCAGGAGGAAGGCATCCTAGAGTCCTTGGTAAATCTCGCCTGTCCAGGATTCATCCAGGATTGGCAAGTTCATTGTTTACTGTGAAAACTTTCCAAGGTAGAATCCATATTACTGGCTTTTCCTTCTGCCTCAGGCTCCAATACAACTCAGCACTGTTACTGATTCTTTGCTTAAGATTTCAATATTTTGTGCGTGGGTGGTTTTTTTTTTTTTTTTTCACAGTCATTGTGCTTTTTAAAAATATTGCATTAAAGTATTTATCTTGGTTACTGAGCTTTTTGGTGCCCTCTTTTGCTTTCAAGCCTCACCCTAGTGTTGGCTCTCGTAGGACACGGGATTTAAAATGCATCAAGCAATACTAAGAGATAGGGAGACAGCTCCATATCTGCTCATTACCTACCCAGGCGGTTCCCTTCCCCAATCACAGGAACCCACTGTCCATGGTTTCTTGTGAGTACTTCCAGAGTTTCTTTTCAGAAACTTCTTACCCCCTCTCCTCTCTTTTACCCAAAACATAGCATATCCTATAGTCGGAAATGCATCTTTTTTTTTTCACTGAACAACAGACCTGCAGACCGACCTCCCTTTATCGTCAACACCTCCTCATTCCTTCTACTCCTATCTCAGCGTTGGTTTCACTGACCCTTTTTGATTAACATCTGGGGTTTTCCCAGTCTCTATTTTTGCAAGCAAGAAATACCCTTGTGTACCACTTCCCATGAGTATGGGCATCCTACCTGTAGGAAAAATTCCTGGAAGCAGGATCGCTGAGTCTTAGCTGGGGGGGGGGGGGGGGACAGAATTCAGCTCAAAAGGGTTTAACAACAACTGCAATCAAGGGGTTGATGTCAGGGATGTGAGCGGGGCAGGGGGATTGGAGAAGCAAATTATATCCAATGGTTTTTTTTTTTTTTTTTTTTCTAATTAAAAAAAAAACGTTTACTTAGGAGAGACAGATTGCCAGTGGGACAGGGGCAGACAGCGAGAGGGAGGCACGGAATCTGAAGCAGGTTCCAGGCTCTGAGCTGTCAGCACAGAGCCCGACATGAGACTTGAACTCACAAACTGTGAGAGCACGACCTGAGCTGAAGTCAGATGCTCAACCAACTGAGCCACACAGGCATTCCTCAAATGTATTTTCTACAGCTGCTGTAACAACCACAAACTTAGCGCCTTCAACACAAATTTATTATCTTAGAGTTCGGCAGCCCAGAAGTCTGACACGAGTGTCACCGGGTTAAAACTAAGACATTGGCAAAGCTACGATCCTTCTGAAAACTCGGGGTAGGATCCATTTCCTTGCCCTGTCCAGTTTCTAGAGGCTGCCCACAGTCCTTGGCTTGGGGCCTGACGCCATCTTCAAAGATGGTGAAAATAATTCAGACTCTCACATCACATCACTCCGACTTCTTTTTTTTTTTAAACTTATTTATTTTGAAAGTGGGGGGCGGGGGCAGAGAGAGAGAGAGAGACAGAGAGAGAATCCCAAGCAGGCTCCACACTGTCAGCGTGGAGCCCAATGCGGGGCTTGAACTCATGCACTGTGAGATCATGACCCGAGCCAAAACCAAGAGTCAGCCACTTAACTGGTTGAGCCACCCAGGCGCCCCTCTGATTTCTTTTTCTGCCTCCCCCTTCCACTTTTAAGGATCCTTGTGATGACCTTGAACCCAACAGGATAATCTCCTTACCTTAAGGTCAACTGATTAGCATCTTCAATTTCCGCCTGCAGACTAGTAACGCTCCTTGTTATGCTTCTCCCTAACGAAGCCTGACATGTTCACAGATTCCAAGGATTAGTTCATATGCTACACGGACACCTTTGGAAGTCTTTTATTCTGCCCACCACAGGGAGGCACCACATCCTAGGCTCAAGGGTATGTGCGGGAAACAGAATTAGCAGAACTCACCGAGATCTGGAGCCATGAAGAAAGTGCTCTTTGCAGAATGTGTGGTCACAGAGACACAGCACAGCCACTGCCCAAACTGTGACCAGGCAGGGAGGGAGCAAGGGAACAGATATCCCTCCTTGGAGTCCTACTTATGGTCTCCGGCCAGGCTCCCCCATTGGTAGAACCCACCAGAAGCCAGGGACATGGAAGCTGGATGAAGCACTTTGTTCTCTTGTGGCCACAGAAGGAAGCCCTCTAGAAAAGCTGCTCTAAGGCAACAAACATCCTGGGGCCTGGGGACAGAGCCTAGAACAAGTTACTCCAGCCCCCATGCCCCTTACCTGCCTACCCACCAAGTGAAAAGCTGAGATTCTCCACTATATTTATGCTGTTTCTTTTTTCCTGAGTGGGCGTTTTGTTTCTTTATTAATTAGGATAAAATAAACATATGTAAAATTTCCCATTTTAACCACTTTTAAGCTCATGGTTCAGGGGCATTAAGTACATTCACGCTGCGGTGCAACCATCACCACCGCCCATGTCCAGAATTCCTTTTTCTTCCCAAACTGAAACGCTGTCCCCATCAAACACGTGTTCCCCTTCCCCCTCCACCTGCCCTTGGCTCCTACCATCTTCTTTCTCTATGACTCTGACTCCTCTAGGGATCTGGTATAAATTGGGATCATTTGTCTGTTGCGTCTGGCTTCCTGCACTTCACATAATGTTTTCAAGACTCGTTGACGTTGTAGGACGAAGCACGTGTCAAAGCTTCATTCCTTGTTATGACAATAATATTCCATCGTTCGGTTACGTTACATTTTGCGTATCCCTTCATCTGTTGATGGATACCTGGGTTGTTTCCATCTTTTGCCTAGCTGATGTTTTTAATTTCTACCCCCTTTCGAGTGCCTGAAATATTTCCTAATAAGCAGTTCTGGGGGGCACCTGGTTGGCTCAGTCGGTTAAGCGGCTCAGGTCACATGGTCTCACGGGCTTTTCAGCCCACGCCCCGAGCTGGGCTCCGTGCTGACAGCACGGAACATGCTCGGGATTTTCTCTTTCTCTCTCTCTCTGCCCCTGCTTGCGCTGTCTCTGTGTCTCTCTCTCAAAAATAAGTAAACATTTTATTTTATTTTTTTTTTTAATTTTTTTTTCAACGTTTTTTAATTTATTTTTGGGACAGAGAGAGACAGAGCATGAACGGGGGAGGGGCAGAGAGAGAGGGAGACACAGAATCGGAAACAGGCTCCAGGCTCCGAGCCGTCAGCCCAGAGCCTGACGTGGGGCTCGAACTCACGGACCGCGAGATCGTGACCTGGCTGAAGTCGGACGCTCAACCGACTGCGCCACCCAGGCGCCCCAATAAGTAAACATTTTAAAAATTTTCTGCAAAACAGATCTATATGCCGTAGAAAGGAAAGATCACCAAGTAATACCATTCGCTAAATGAAAAAGATAATAGCATTCACTCCACACCTGGTTCTAAGCTCTTACGTGTAGTAACTCATCTGGCATTCCTGACCTCTCTCTGAGTTTGAGACTCCAGTTAGCCCCATTTGGCAGAGGAGGAAACTGAGGCATGGAGATGTTAAGTGTCTGCCCGGGATCACACAGTGACCGAGCTGGGATTTGAACCCAGACCTTCTGGTTCCGGCCTTCCTGTGCGTTAACTCCTCCGTTTCCTCCCAAGACAAGCAGAGAATGTCTAGTTTCAGGCCACTGGTGGGACTTGACTAGACTCCTGTATTCACATGTGTGGCTGACAGGGTGTGACAATTCCTTGGAAGCGTTCCCAGAAAACTGACCAACCTAATGGCTGTTTGGGGGAAGGGGCTGACGGGTCCACAGATCCTCCAATTGAAAAGAACACAAAGATTCTAATTTAGTTCATCAATTCTTGGCTCTTCCCTGGTCTGCTGGGAGCTCCGGGAGGCCCCTCCCTGCAGACTCAGGGGAATCCCCCAGTGCTAACTTCCTCCTGAAAATCCGCTGGACACCGGTGACCAACTGTCTCAGGTCGTTCAGGACTGTCGCAGTTTTCACCGCGGAAGTCCCCAGCCTGGGAATCTCCCTTGGTCCTGGGTAAACCCCGGTGGTTGGTGTATGCTGTGATGGAGGAGTTTGAGAAGGAGGCCTTGGGCCCTGGGAGCGGTATCTGAGCCTTCCCTGGCGCTTCCGTGGCCTCTTTTTTTTTTTTTTTTTAATGTTTATTTGTTTATTTTGCAAGAGAGTGGGGGAGAGAGAATCTCCAGCAGGCTCCACGCTCTCAGTGCAGAGCCCAATGCGGGGCTTGATCCCAAGAACCCTGAGATCATGACCTGAGCCAAAGTCAATGGTCTGACACTTAACCCACCGAGCCACCCAGGCACCCCTAAAAATAAAATCTTAAAAATAAATAAATAAATACAGGGGCATCTGGGTGGTTCAGTGGGTTGGGCGTCCAACTTTGGCTCAGGTCGTGATCTCGTGGTTCCTGGGTTCGAGCCCCACGTCGGGCCCTGGGCTGACAGCTCAGAGCCTGGAGCCTGCTTCGGATTGTGTGTGTGTCTCTCTCTCTCTGTCCCTCCCCCACTTGCACTCTCTCTCAAAAATAAATAAACATTGGGGCGCCTGGGTGGCGCAGTCGGTTAAGCGTCCGACTTCAGCCAGGTCACGATCTCGCGGTCCGTGAGTTCGAGCCCCGCGTCAGGCTCTGGGCTGATGGCTCAGAGCCTGGAGCCTGTTTCCGCTTCTGTGCCTCCCTCTCTCTCTGCCCCTCCCCCGTTCGTGCTCTGTCTCTCTCTGTCCCAAAAATAAATAAAAAATAAATAAATAAATAAATAAACATTAAAAACATTAGAAATAAATAAATAAATAAATATAAATAAAAGAAACTGAGAGGGCTCCCTAAACTCTAAGCACTCAGCCCTGGGCCTGGCATCCAGTCTGGGCGAATGTGAGCTATTATTATGATTTATTCTTATTACCGGGGTTATTACCATCATTATGATCATTAGTCATAATAGTCACTTGCCATTTCCCATCCCTCCGGGGGTGCTGGACACCCAGTCCCGGGCTCACTCTGTGCTCTGTGGGCCAGCTCTGGGCCCAGTAGAGGCTGTCCCCCCCTCACTCAGCTGGCTGTTAAAGCATTTGGCACCTTGGGGCGCCTGGGTGGCTCAGTCGGTTAAGCGGCCGACTTCATCTCAGGTCATGATCTCGCGGTGCGTGAGTTCGAGCCCCGCGTCGGGCTCTGTGCTGACAGCTCAGAGCCTGGAGCCTGTTTCAGATTCTGTGTCTCCCTCTCTCTCTGCCCCTCCCCTGTTCACGCTCTGTCTCTCTCTGTCTCAAAAATAAATAAACGTTTAAAAAAAAAATTAAAAAAAAAAAAAAAAAAAAGCATTTGGCACCTTTGGCTTCCTGTCGCTGCACTCCCCGTGGCAGAGAGGAAGCTGAGGCCAGAAGGCCACGGTCAGCCCTTCCACAGCAAGCAGGACAGCAGGTCAGGCCCAATGGCTCCCTAGGCCATTCACCCTACCAGTTTCTTAGGCACCTACCGGGTGTCAGGCATAATTGCAGGTGCTGTGGGTGCAGTGGAGAACCACACGGACCCCTCCCCTGTGGAGCTGACCTTCTAGAGTGGAAGACAGGCGTGAAGATCAGTGCTCAAAGAAACTTCCAGTGAAATGTCAGATTGTCATAAAGATTGCAAAGAGGGGCGCCTGGGTGAGTCAGTCAGTTAAGCGTCCAAATCACCAGCGCAGGTCATGATCTCGCAGTTTGTGGGTTCAAGCTCCACATCAGGCTTCGAACACTGACAGTGTGGAGCCTGCTTGGGATCTTCTTTCTCTCTCTCTCTCTCTCTGTCCCTTCCCAGCTCTCACACACTCTCTCTCAAAATAAATAAATAAACATTTAAAAATAAATAAATTAGTGCCCCATTAAAAAAAAAAAAAAAAAAAAAGACTGCAAAAAGGGGCGCCCGGGTAGCTCAGTCAGTTAAGAATCAGACTCTTGATCTCAGCTCAAGTCAGGATCTCAAGGATCATGGGTTCAAGCCCCAAGTAGGGCTCTGGGCAGACAGTGTGGAGCCAGCTTGGGATTTTCTCTCTTCCTCTCTCTCTGCTCCTCCCTGCTTGCACATGCGCGTGCATGCACTCTCTCTCTCTCTCTCTCTCTCTCTCAAAAATAAATAAAAACTTGGGGGAAAAAAAGACTGGAAAGAAAAGTACAGCAGACAAAGGGACAGAAAGATGGGTTTGCTGATTTAGCACAAGGAGCTTCTGGGGAGGAGTGAGTGTTTATTTCTTGGGCTGGGTAGTTGACTTATTACTGTTGTTCTTTAAAACTGGACCCACAGGCGAAGCCCATGAAAGTTTTCTTTAATGCATGCTAAAGGAAAGCTTTCTCTACTTACAATACTTCTGATACCCAATATGTGGGTTTTCCACACCAAATAATTCTCCAGTTTTCTGTGGACACCAACTGGGAGGAACTTGATCAGATATCAAAAGTGGCTGATGACTTAAAGGATTCTTTGCTCAGACTGGACGGAACAGGCTGAAGATAGGCTCAGGCCAAGGTCAAGGACTAGTCGAAAAGAGTGCTCTGATTAGTTTGGTCAAGGAGAGGGTCTTTGTCACCTGTCTGTGCCTCAGTTTCTTGCTCTGAGAAATGGGGATGAGCCCCCAGTGGACTGCTGCCAGGACCAAATGAGATAATGCATGAAAACACTCGATGCACAGCCTTTTGAGTAAAGGACAGCGACTTGCTGTGTGTCCATTAGAACTCAGATAAGGTGGGGGGGGGGGCACCTGGGTGGCTCAGTAGGTTGAGCAACTGTCTCTTGCTTTTGGCTCAGGTCATAATCCCAGGGTCGTGGGATGGAGCCCTGCGCTGAATGTGGAGCCTGCTTAAGAGTCTCTCTCTCCCTTGGTGTGCCAGGGGTCTCAGTAGGTTAAGCGTAGGACTCTTGACTTTGGCTCAGGTCATGATCTCACAGATCTTAGGTTCTAGCCCCAGTCCGGCTCCGCACGCGGGCAGTTAAGAGCCTGCTTGGGATTTTCTCCCGGCCTCCACCTCTGCCCCGCCCCTGCTCTCTCTCTCTCAAAATAAATAAATTAAAAAAAAAAAAAAAAAAAGATTCTCTCTCTCTCTTTCCCTCCCCCTCTCACGCACGTGCTCCCTCTCTCTCTCACTCAAAAAAACAAAAACCAAAAAACTTTGTGGGACATCCAAGCTGCTACTTTGACAGATTCAGAGGTGTAGGTGATCAGGAAAAGGATTTGAGCAGGTAGGTCAAAAATGCCTCCTTGCGGTGGGGGTGGGGTGGAGGAGGTCTTCATCCAGCTAGGTGGAGCTGGCCAGGCAGGGACAAGGGAAGACAGGCAGAATGGAATGGAGTCACATAACAGGACGAAGAAAGACTGAATGGCGGTTGGCTGGGCTGCAGCCTTGATCGCCAAGATAAGGACACGGGGTTTACACCAAGTCCCAAAGCCTAACTTTGGCCCACCGTCCGCGTGGGCAATTGCTTAGGCGTCACTGGCAGGCCACACTCTGCAGCCACCCCAGCGAGCCACCCCTTCCGCATCTCCGCCCACTTTCCCCAACAGCCAGTCGCTGACGCTGAAGTGCATCCAGGAGCCGCCCCAGCCAATCGCGGTTGGGGGGGGGGAAAGTGAAGCTGAGGACCAATAGGAACTCCGCCATTGCAACGAAAGGACCAATGGTTACCTGCGACGGGTCACAGCGGCGGCCAATGACTATGCTCATTTCAGGTGGCCAATAGGAGGCGGTGTCTCGGCGGCAATTTGGCGGCGGCTGCCCTTGGCTGTGGGGCGGGGTCCCGGGTGCTAGCCAGAGTCCGGGAAAGGGTGAGCCAGGTGCCGCCGGGAGGTCTTCTAGAGGGAAGCGGCCGGCGGGAGGCGCGGCTGGAGGCGGGGAGCGGGCGGAGGGGGAGAGGGGGTTGCGGGGAGGGGAGGGGGGAGTGGCTGCGCTTGGCCGGTGGGCGGGCGGGGCGGGGGACGGTGAGGATAGCAACACCCGCTGCCTTGTGACTGGTCAATGGTGGGTGCACCTCGTGGTTTCTACCCCTGCCAGCGAAGTTTCGAGGTTTGGGTGTTTGTTTGGGGGGGGGGGGTGCGGTGCGGACCTCCTGGGTGGAGACCTCCAACCCCATTTGCAAAGCTGGCTCTGGACCCGGTGGGAATGAGGAAGGAGGAAATGGACGTCCCCACCATATTTTCTCAAATGTTAACACATAATAATAGCGAATATTTATTAAGTACTTACAGCCTGCCAGGCCCTGTGCTGAGCGCCCTCCCTGCCTCATCTCATTGAATCCTCCCAACAACGCTTTGAGGGAGGAGAGGCTGTTATATGCCCATTTTCCAGATGAGGAAACAGGCTCAGAGAGGGGCTGATTGCTGAGGAATCTGACATTGTGCTATGACGACATTCTCTTCTCCGGATCACTGTTTATCTTAAAACTGGAGGACTTGGAGGCCTGAGGCCCGGGCCTGGCCCTAGAAAAAACCCCACAGCTGGATTGAAGGGAGAAAATGAAACACAACCTGTCCTAGGCTCAGGGGAGTCAGCAGTACCTGGGGTTCCTCACCGGGGTAGATGTGGGAGGCAGGAATCTTGGCCTGTAAGAGAAGGACGATGGAAGCAATAATAATGGTTTTATTCTTGTTTTTGTCATATTTGTTATTTTTTCATGCCTGCATTAAGGGCTGAGCTGTGATGTTACAACCATCTTTTCATGGCAATCCTCCCAACATCTCCATTTTCCAATGGGGAAACTGAGGCCCAGTGTGGCTAAGTGCCTTGTCTGATTTGACACGGAGAGATCCAAGATTTGCCCCCCTGGTCTCTTTCACCACACCTGCCTGCCTGTTGATTTTGGGAAGGTGGGTTCAAAACAGGTTTTTATATTGGTGCAAACCTGTCCAATAAAGGGGTTCATTATTGTTCATGACAGATCTAATAGGTGCGAGCATGTTCTCTAACTCCATCAAACAGATGTAGAAACAGGCTCAGGGAGGGGAATTGGGTGTCTGAGGGCATACAGAGAGGGGGTTCCAGAATCTTCCCCTCAGGCCTCAGCCTGGATGAGTGGAAGGTTGAGGGGACGTCAGGTCAAGGTCTGGGGGCTGATGGCCTGTCTCTTCCCAGCCAAGCCAGCTGTCAAGAGCATGCCTCTGTGCCGTTGGGGTGCCACCACCAGGGACAGCAGGCCTGATGGGGATGAGGCTCAGCCCATGGTCTCCAGGGGAGGCCTAAAGGTCCTTCTGCACTGGGCTGGCCCTGATGGCGGGGACCCCTGGGTCACCTTCAGCGAGGCCACACTGACCGCAGAGGAGGTCTGCATCCACATCGCACACAAAGTCGGTGAGTCTGGGGCATCGGCCATGTGGTGGGGGTGGGGGGTGAGGGTGCTGAGAGCAGCAGCTGGGCCCATCCATCCATCCATCCTTCTGCCCATTCGAATATTCAGCAGACATCGAGTGAGGAACTGTAGTGTGCCAGCCCCAAATCACTGCCTTTGTAGAGCTGATATTCCAATAGGAAAACCAGCAAGGAACACAATGAATAGGAAAACAGCAGAGATGGCTGATGGAGAAAAATAAAAAATTCAGGAAAGGCCACTTGGCTGGCTCAGTTGGTAGAGCATGTGACTCTTGACCTCAGGGTTGTGAGTTCAAGCCCCAGGTTGGGTGTAGAGATTACTTAAAAAAAAAAAATCAGGGGCGCCTGGGTGGCTCAGTCGGTTAAGCGGCCAACTTCGGCTCAGGTCATGATCTCGCAGTCCGTGAGTTCGAGCCCCGCGTCGGGCTCTGTGCTGACAGCTCAGAGCCTGGAGCCTGTTTCGGATTCTGTGTCTCCCTCTCTCTGACCCTCCCCTGTTCATGCCCTGTCTCTCCCTGTCTCAAAAATAAATAAAACGTTTAAAAAAAATTTTAAAAAAAATCAGGAGAGAGGGAGGGAGCCACAGGGATGTCTAGGGGGAGATGGTATACGACAGAGGGAACTGCATGTGCAAAAGCCCTGAGGTGGGAATTTGCCAGAGACAGCAAGGAGGCCAACATGCCTGTAGCAGAGTGAGTGGAGGGGAGGCAGGACTAAGCGAGGGCAGGGAGGTGATGGGGGCAGATCGGGCAGGGCTTTGTGGGACTCAGGGAGGACTTGGGACTTTACTCCAAGTGAGGTGGGAGCTATGGAGGACCGTGAACAAAGGAGGGACGTGACTGGACTCAGGTATCCTAGGTGCTCTCTGGCTGCTCTGTGGGGAATAGACTAGTGGGGGAGGGTGGGTGCGGGGAGACCAGGGTGGCGGTGACCTCCAGCTGGGGGATATGGGGGAGAGGTCAGCCAGGGCTAGATCTTACAGTGCCTTAAATGCCAGAGGGAGGAGTTCATAGTTTACGCTTTTCTCCCGAGAGCCGTAAGGAACTATGGAATGGCTGAGAGCCTACAGTAGAAGTACCAAATGTAATTTTTTTGGAAAGTTTTATTTATTTATTTATTTTGAGAGAGAGAGAGAGAGAGAGAGCGTGCATGAGCAGCGAAGAGGGGCAGAGGGGGAGAGAGAGAAAGAGAATCCCAAGCAGGCTCCATGCTCAGCATGGAGCCCAATGTGGGGCTTGATCCCACAACCCACCTAGTCAAGAGTCAGTCGCTTAAGGGTGCCTGGGTGGCTCCGTCGGTTAAGCATTCCACTTCAGCTCAGGCCATGATCTCACAGTCCGTGGGTTCGAGCCCCGCATCAGGCTCTGTGCCGACAGCTTGGAGCCTGGAGCCTGCTTTGGATTCTGTGTCTCCCTCTCTCTCTCTGTGCCTCCCCCACTCACGCTCTGTCTCTCCCTCAAAAATAAAATAAAAACATTTTTTAAAAAATTAAAAAAAGAGAGAGACGCTTAACCAACTGAGTCACCCAGGTGCCCCCAAAAGTGTAATTTCTTCTTCCAGAGAAGGAGAAGGTCTGTCCAGTGGGACTTTGCTTATTGGCCCCGTCTTCCAGGAAATTCTCTCAAACCTCCTTACCCACAGTCTGATGGGGGCCTAATGGTGGATATCTATCACACGTTGCACTTTCCCATTGGTGGCCGATTCTTCAAGAGCTCAGACAGGAGTGCCGGGTGATGTGACGCATGCCTGGCAGAAGGAACAGGATTTGTAAAGGGCCCAGACAGCCTGATCTTTGGAGGAAGCAAAAGACCTTAAGAGGGACTACATTGTGAGTTCTAAGAATTTGGTAAGGGAAGTGGGAATTGAAAGCGGAACCTTATTTGTCAGGGTCCAGGTCATGGTTATTCTGTGCTGAGGGGGTTGGGCTTTCTCATGGGGCAATGGGGAGCCGTGGAAAGTTCAAGCCAGAGAGCAAAACAGATTGGTTCTTTAGGAAGCTGTCTCTCAGGGAGGCATTCTCCTTCTGCGGGAGGCAGTACACTTGGACACAATGACCTTGAAGAGCGATTTGCATCATCCCACACAGTTCCACTCCTAGATGGGTACTTTACGGTCGCTCCGCTCATATGTTTTAGGAGACGCGTTCCAGAATGTTTGGAGCTGCTTCATTTATTTTAGTGAAGGATGGGAGGCTGTCTCAGAGTCCCTCTGTAGGAGAATGCATAAATTGCAGTCAGGTTGAATGCTGAAATGTTCTATAGTCAGGAAAAAGGAATTTCACCAAAGTTACACATGTCATGTGGGAAGTTTTTTTTTTAATTTATTTAAGAGGGGCGCCTGGGTGGCGCAGTCGGTTAAGCGTCCGACTTCAGCCAGGTCACGATCTCGCGGTCCGTGAGTTTGAGCCCCACGTCAGGCTCTGGGCTGATGGCTCGGAGCCTGGAGCCTGTTTCCAATTCTGTGTCTCCCTCTCTCTCTGCCCCTCCCCCGTTCATGCTCTGTCTCTCTCTGTCCCAAAAATAAATAAAAAACGTTGAAAAAAAAATTTTTTTTTTAAATTTATTTAAGAGATTTTTGATGTTTATTTATGTTTGAGAGAGAGGGAGAGGGAGAAAAAATGTGAATGGGGGAGGGACAGAAAGAGAAGGAGACACAGAATCTGAAGCAGGCTCTAGGCTCTGAGCTGTTGGCCCAGAGCCCGATGCGGGGCTCGAACTCATGGACTGCGAGATCATGACCTGAGCTGAAGTCGGATGCTCAACCGACTGAGCCACCCAGGTGCCCCATTTTTTATTTTAATTTTTATTTATTTTTTAATCTCTACACCTAACACCGGGCTACAAACTCGTGACCCCGAGATCAAGAGTCACACGCTCTACCAACTGAGCCAGCCAGGCACCCTTCATGTGTGAGGTTTTAAAACCTATTGTAACTTGAAAAAGCAGGGGCACCTGGGGGTTTAGTCGATTAAGCATCTGACTTTGGCTCAGGTCGTGATCTCGCCCTTCTGAGTTCAAGCCCCGCATTGGGTTTGCGGCTGTCAGCGCAGATCCCACTTTGAATCCTCTCCCTCCCCTCTCTCTCAGAAATAAATAAACATTAAACAAAAAAATAAGAGGGGAGCCTGGGTGGCTCAGTTGGTTACGTGTCCAAATTTGGCTCAGGTCATGATCTTGTGGTTCATGAGTTGGATCCCCGTGTCGAGCTCTGGGCTGACAGCTCAGAGCCTGGAGCCTGCTTCGGATTCTGTGTCTCCCTCTCTCTCTGCCCCTCCCCGCTCATGCTCTGTCACTCCCTCCTTCAAAAATAAATAAACGTTAAAAGGGCAGGATGCCTGGGTAGCTCAGTTGGCTAAGCGTCCGACTTTGGCTCAGGTCATGATCTCACGGTTTGTGGGTTTAACCCCCACGTAAGCCGTCAGCTCAGAGCCTAGAGCCTGCTTCGAATTCTGTGTCTCTGATTCTGTGTCTCTGTCTCTCTCTACCCATCTGCTCGTGCTCTGTCTCTCTCTCTCTCTCTCTCTCTCTCTCTCTCTCTCTCTCAAAAAATGAATAAAGGTTAAAACAATTTTTTTTAAATTTTTTTTAACGTTTATTTATTTTTGAGACAGAGAGAGACAGAGCATGAACAGGGGAGGGTCAGAGAGAGAGGGAGACACAGAATCTGAAACAGGCTCCAGGCTCTGAGCCATCAGCCCAGAGCCCGACGCGGGGCTCGAACTCACGGACCGCGAGATCATGACCTGAGCCGAAGTTGGCCGCTTAACTGACTGAGCCACCCAGGCGCCCCTAAAACAATTTTTTAAATAAATAAAAATTTTAAAAAGGAAAAGAAAATTGTAGGGGCGCCTGGTTGGTTTAGATGGTTAAGCCTCCAACTCTTGGTTTTGTCTCAGGTCAGGATCTCACAGTTTGTGGGTTCAAGCCCTGCACTGACAGCGCGGAGCCTTCTTAGGATTCTCTCTCCCTTCCTCAGCCCTTCCCTGGCTGTTCACTCGCTCGCTCGCTCTCTCTCAAAAAATAAATAAACATTAAAAATTAAAAAAAAAAAAACAAATTATAGAGGGACACCTATAGTGTAATATTAGAGTTAGAGCTTATAACACTTGAGACTAGGTCATAGAGGATATGGAAATGATAAACTCTATTTCAGGAGTATGGTTACCTCTTTACAGGAGGGGAAAGGGAGAGAATGTAGGCAGAGGCTTCCATTGTAGCAGTCAAGTTTTAGGTCTTTATCTTGTCTCTGTACTTTGGTGATTATAAATGATTCCGGATGGACTATCTTAGATGAAAATATTAAGTGACGTGTGTAAAAGGATGCCTTGGGTGGCCGGTGTGGGAAACAACAGCAAGTCTGGAGGCTGGACTAGGGCTGGGCTTTGGATCGGAAGGAACCCGGGGAGATTGGAGGATGCGGACAGAACAGGCCTTGTGACCCGTCTGATGTGGGGTGCTGGGGGGGAGTTGAGGGCAAGGACCAAGCGTCCGACTAGTTTAAAGAACTGGGCAGACAAGAGGCGGGTCTGGGGACCTGAGACAAGATCTCTTTGAAACAAGGCACATCTAAGAGGGCTCTGGCATCCAGGGGGAGACAGCCAGGAGGCAGGTGGCTCTTCCCCCGGGGCTGGAGTTCAGAGCGAGACCAGGCAGAGTGCCAGCAGTTTGTAGAGTTGGGTGGGTCAGTCTAGGATAGCTTCTCGCTCTAGGAATGGCAGCCTCCCAAATTTTCCTGGGTCAAGGGCAGCAAAGGTTTACCTAAAATCTAATGCAGGTTGAATGATTCACTTCTATCTTGTAGCTTCGGCACACAAGGGGTCTCCACCACCCCTGTGACAGGGAAGATGCGAGACAGTTTATTTCCTGGCCTGGGAATCTGCGTCTCCCTTCCGCCAACATCCTGTTGTCCAGAAACCAGGATAGGAAATCTAGTCTGTGAAGCTGCAGCATGGTCAACATGTTGCATTGCGCTCGATGTGCAGGAGGAGCAGAGGGGAGGGAGGGGAGGGAGGGGAGGGGAGGGCCGGGCCTATGAGGGGGTCCACAAGGCAGATGGCAGCAGCTGCGGACTCCTCATCTTGTTTCTTCCCTGTTCCAGGCATCACTCCATCCTGCCTCAATCTCTTCGCCCTCTTTGATGCCCAGGCCCAGGTGTGGCTGCCCCCAAACCACATCTTGGAGGTCTCCAGAGACATGAACCTGACATTGTACTTCCGCATGAGGTGGGTGAAGGCCCCTTGGAAGTCTCGCCCCCTTTTGTTCTGCCCCCCTTGTTCCCCCGCTCCCCACCTTCCTGGAGCTGATCTGAGTCCACGCTAAGGCCCCAGCTGTTCCCCCTCCCTCCCCTCTTGCAGGTTTTATTTCCGGAACTGGCACAGCATGAATCCTCAGGAGCCGGCCGTGTACCGCTGTGGGCCCACCAGGGCCAAGTCTTCCTCGGAACAGGCAGAGCAGGGGGTGCAACTCCTGGACCCAGCCTCCTTTGAGTACCTCTTTGAGCAGGTGTGTGCAGGGCTGCTGGGGACGTGGGGCTGTTTGTGAGGGACTCAGGGGTAGCTGAGGAGCCCCACTTCCCTCCCCAGTTCACTAAAGCGAATAGGTTTCAGCCCTTGCCGTCTGGGATCCTTTGGCTGTCTGAACCAAAGGGTTCTGAGACAGGATTGCGTGGGAGAGAGTGCTGTGATCAATTAGTGATGTCTGCCACAGGCCGAGGGTGGGGCAGAGGAGGCATGTATGCTGCGTATTTGGCCTTTCCAGAAAATGGGGGTTCCCTCCCATCCCGAAAGTGGACAGAAGCCAGAGAGGGAACAGGTTTTCATGCCTCCCTTTCTGCCCGCTCCCCCCACCCACCCAGGGCAAGCACGAGTTTGTGAATGATGTGGCACCGCTGTGGGAGCTGTCGAGCGAGGAGGAGATCCACCATTTTAAGAATGAGAGCCTGGGCATGGCCTTTCTGCACCTCTGCCACCTCGCCCTTTGCCATGGTATCCCCCTGGAGAAGGTGGCCAAGAAGATCAGGTGTCCGGGAATGGGGCGGGGACAGGTATCTGGGAGTCACAGTAGACCTTGCATCCTGCAACGTCTTCGTTCGGCAAACGCTTGTTCAGTGCCTGCCGTATGCTGGCGCTGGTGCCGGGTGCCGAGTGCCGAGGCCACAACAGTGAACGAGTCAGACAAAAATCACTGTCCTCTCGGAGCTCACGTCTGGTCAAGGAGCCAGGCAGTACACAGAACTGCAAAAGCGAAAGGTCCAGGGTTTCAGGTGATGCTACATGCAGAGGGGAAAAAATTAAGCAGGAAGGGAGGAAGAAGGAGAAGGTAGCATTCAGATTCCAAGGTTTGAAGGAAGTGAAGGAGGGAGCGTGGTGCGTATCCGAGAGGAGGGCGTCCTGAACAGAGAGAACAGCCAGTGGGAAGACCCCGAGGCCTGGCAGATATGTTGGAGGATGTGTAGGTGGAGCAGAGTAAACTCGGAGAATTCCTTAGAGTTCAAGGGAAGGAAGGACATAGGAGCATGGGGAGCTGGGAGTGAGCTGTCTGCACCTCCATTGTTGTGAGGGCCTGGGTAATCCGGGTACACTGCCTGGAGGGGGCAGTGAGCGAAATGGATCCCACAAGACCAACAGTTCTTAAAGCACATGTCTTTCCATTTCTGTCATGTTATCACTCTGGAAGACCCAGGCTGGGACAACAAAGTCCAAGGTGCTTGGAAGCCCGGAGGGAGTACCCCCTCTAGCCTCGACATCAGAGAATGCTTCCTGGGAGAAGTGGCATTTCTGCTAAGACCTGAAGTTTGAGTCAGCTTTATCCAGATGTGGACTGTGTTGGCCAAGCACTTTAAGCAGAGGGAAAAGCATACGCCAAGGCCCAGAGGCAGTAGGCAGCAGCAGCCTTCTTCTTGGAGATCTGAACTTGGAATATGGGGGCCTGAGTCCACCAGGCTGTAGTCAGGGGACCTTTCTCCCAAGGGCTCCAAGGAGCCCTGGGAAGCTTGGAAGTGGGGGCGAGAGGCAGCTAAAACCTCAAGCTTTTGGATCGCTCTGATCTAGGGGTGGGAGAGAGGGCTTGGGACATGCTAAGTGAGCTGTACTGGAGGTCAGATGCCAGACAGACGGTGGGAGAAGAGGGGAGAGGATAAGGGTTTGTGAGGAGCAGAGGGGCCTCCCAGAGCTGTGCCTTTTGTCGATAATCATCATATCGGTGATAAAAACTAATCGTGACTTCTCCAGTAGTAACACCTGATGTTCACACAGGTCTTACTATGTGCCAGTCAGCATCCCTCAGGCCTCAGGCCTGGAAGTGGGCCCTGTTTGATCCCACCCTATATGTGAGAAGACCGAGCGCTTTGGGAGGTTGTCCAAGAGCTGGGATTTTAGCCCCATCGTCTGCTCCAGAATTCTGACACCGGCTGGCCTCCCTGTGCTGGCCCTTTATTGCGTTGCTCTCTTTCCACCTGCACACGGCCGGCCCGTTTTCTAGACGAGGCAGCTGAGGTTCAGAGAGGTTAGGCCGCTCACCCAGCGTGACGCGGCTAGGCCTGCAACCGGGCTCCTGACCAACCCTTCCTGGTTGCCCCCCCAGCTTCAAGGACTGCATCCCGCGCTCCTTCCGGCTGCAGCTCCGGCGGCACAACGCGTTAACACGGCTGCGCCTACGGAGACTCTTCCGCAGGTTTGTGCGGGCCTTCCAGCCGGGCCACGTCTCCCAGCCGGTCATCATGGTCAAGTACCTGGCCACGCTGGAGCAGCTGGCACCCCGCTTCGGCACAGAGCGCGTGCTCGTGTGCCGGCTGGAGGAGCAGGCCCAGGCCGTGGGGGACCCCTGCTGCGTCCAGGACGGGGGCCAGTCCCCCCCGGAGCCTGGGCCTGAATCGGCCCCCGGACCCCCTACTCATGAGGTGCTGGTGACAGGCACTGGTGGCATCCGGTGGCGGCCAGTCCAGGCAGAGGTGAGCAGAGTGCCTCTTCCATCTGGGGGCCCAGGTGGCCGGGGCTGGGCTTCCTGCTCAGCCTTGGCCTCCAAGGGTGGCTGCTGTGAGCCCTTTCCCCACATGGCGCTGGGGTGTGTGTCCCCTGGGGTGGATTTTTGGGGAGCAGCCTCTGTCTCCCCCCTAGGGACCTACTTTCTGAGGTCTGCATCTCTGAGGGACCCTCGTCTGGTACCTGGGGGCGAGAGGGCTCGGCTCCCCCTCTCTTCCTCCCTGAGGTTCTGTCTTCTGGCGTGTGTGTCTCTTGGGGGAAGGTCTCCGTCCCATCTGTGACACGGGGACTTAGGGGGATGCCTGAGGAGCCTGTCCCCGGGAAAACTGTGCGGGGGACTAAGCTGGCACGGCCCTGCTGGGTTTCCAGGGTCCCAGTGGCGATGGTTGCAGCAGGAACCCCCGTGCTGGCCCATCAGGGAAGAAAAGCAAGGCCCAGGAGGTGGGCAACCAGCCAGTGGACAGGCCTCAGGAAGCGCCGTGGGCCTACTTCTGTGACTTCCAGGACATCACCCACGTGGTGCTGAAAGAGCGCCACGTCAGCATCCACTGTCAGGACAAGTGCCTGGTGGGGCCCTGGGGCTGCGGGCCTGAAGGGGGGCGCGGGGGGCGCGTCTGGTCTGCGATGGCTGCCTGACGTCCCCCCACCCCCACCCCGGCCCGCAGGAGCTCACCCTGCCTTCCCGGGCTGTGGCCCTGTCCTTGGTGTCGCTGGTGGACGGCTATTTCCGCCTGACGGCCGACTCGAGCCACTACCTGTGCCGGGAGGTGGCCCCTCCGCGGCTGGTGATGAGCATCCGGGATGGCATCCACGGGCCCTTGCTGTGAGTGCTGGGAGGGCGGCTGGGTGACATGGGGCGACGTGGGGCTGCCAGCCGGGCCGCAAGCTCCAGGGACGGTGAGGCTTGAACGAGGTGTTTGTATCGAGGTCTTCGCGTGCGTTCACATTAGTGTGTGTGTATGTGTGTGTGTGCTCACCTCCGTGTGAGAGTATACATGTGCGAGCAAGACTTCCTGTCTTAGTACATACCTATGCGTGTGAGCGCAGCTGTGAGTGTGGCCGTGTGTAAGCACACACGTGCACATGCATCTGTGCCTATGGCGTCCATGTGTGTACACGTGTGTGCATGCCTGTGGGTGCACACGTGTTCGCCTGTGTGGGTGCATGTGTGGGAGTGGATGCACGTGTGCACGCCTCGGGTTACAGGGGGAGAGAGGGTACCTGCCGCGGCGTGGGCACGTGTCATGACAGTACCTGGGTCTGGGACTGTCACCACACATGTTTAACGGCTCTTTGGGTGTGCAGCTGTGTTTTATGATTGCATATAAAATCGTCATTGCCTGTTTTTACGTGACGGGACGGGTGATCTTTGTGGAGCTGTAGGTTGGACAAACACTAGTGGCCCTTCACATACATGCGTGTTTACATCCCCACAGGTGTGTGTGTGTGTCCTGGTAATTGTAGGTCACTGTCTGTGCAATTCTGTTCGGACATACGGGGCCAAGGACGTCAAGTGTCAGTACTTAAGTGGTCCTCAGACACGCGTGTGGCCATCCTGCATGCTCCTGGGTCAGGGTTTGTGACTCGCAGTTCGTCTGTGCCTCATACCTGTGCCTGGGCGGTCCTGCACCATCTGCGGCCCCGGGACAGGCCATTGAGGTGTCTAAGAGGTCCGACGGCTAGGAGCCTGCTCTCTACCCCAGAGGAGGGTGAAGCGGCCATCCCACCTCCTGAGGGCCGTGGGTGTGCCATGTCCCAGCCGATGTGCACGGCCACCCGTCCTGGGGTCCGGGGGCCGCATTGGCGTGTGTCCTGGTCTGTTTGGGCGGCTAGGACAGTAGCATTGGCTGAGTGATGTAGAGGCAACAGACGTTTGGTTCTCATAGTTCCGGAAGCCGGAAGTTCAAGTTCAAGGTGCAGGCAGGTCCGGTGTTCAGTTGAGAGCCCTGCCTCCTGGGTCATAGACAGCCCTCTGGCTGGGTCCTCATGTGGAAGGGGCAGGCGAGCTCTCTGAGGTCCTTCTATAAGGGCACTGATCTTATTCGTGGGCTTGCCACCCTCGTGACCTGATCACCTCCCAGAGGCCCCACTTCCTCACAGCGTCACCTTGGGGGTTAGGTTTCAGCACAGGAATTCCAGGGACACACGGACATTCAGTCTGTAGTAGCACGTGAGCCCCCGCACGTGTAGGTGTCTGGGCCTCTGTGGCTGCAGCCCACGTACTGCCTATCTGTGCTCACGACGTTGTCACCTCTGGGTCTGGGATATCGATGCCCCGTGCCACCACGTCATAACGGGTAAGCGGCTGCGTCTGTGACTGTTGTCCTATGAACGTGCGACAGACTATGTGCTGCGTGTCAAGGTGGCTGGCAGGGTGTGTGCCCATCCAGTGTCTGAATGCAGTTGACTGTGTGTGTGTTACCATGTTGGTGACACTGTCCAGCCGTTGTCACACACGAGCGTATGCCTCTTGTGGTACCTCTATCGCCCCGGGAGTGTTCGTGTGCAAGACCGTGTTTCATTGGTACGCGTCTGTGTTCAGACTCAGCGTCTGCACGTAAGTGCCCGAGTCTGACATTTGTCAGGCTCGTTTGCCAGGGAGGTTTCGTGTGTCCTTGTGGCCAGGCGCGGGTCCAGCTGTACCCCGGGGTTCCCCGACACGCCCCCTTGTCTTCTACAGGGAGCCATTCGTGCTGGCCAAGCTGCGGCCCGAAGATGGCCTCTACCTCATCCACTGGAGCACCAGCCACCTCAACCGTCTCATCCTCACGGTGGCCCAGCGTGACCAGGTGGGCCTGGGGCGGGGGTCCCAGGCCGGGGCTGGGCGCGCTCCCTGCCTGGACCCCTGCTCACCGCCCCCACCCCTGCCGCCCACCCCAGGCACCTGGCGGGCAGCAGCTGCACCTCCGTAAATTCCCCATTGAGCTGCGGGCCGGGAGCTTCGAGCTGGAGGGCTGGGACCGCTCCTTCCCGAGCGTGCGGGAGCTGCGCACCGCCCTGCAGGGCTGCTCGCTGCGGGCCGGGGACGACTGTTTCTCCCTGCGCCGCTGCTGCCTGCCACGGCCCGGAGGTATGGTACGGGGAGCCGGGGGGGGGGGGGGGGCGTCTCCCCCCGTGCCAGCCCACGGTGATGTCACTTCAACCCCCAGAGCTCTCCAACCTCATCATCATGCGTGGGTCTCGGGCCAGCCCTGGGCCACTCAACCTCAGCCAGCTCAGCTTCCACCGCGTCTGCCAGGATGACATTACTCAGGTCCGTGCAGTCGGGGCTCCGGGGCACTGGGGAGGGCGGCCTCGAGCTGTTGTCATGGAGACGTTCTGTGCTTCGTCCCTCCAGCTGTCTCACTTGGGCCAAGGCACGAGGACCAATGTGTATGAGGGCATCTTACGGGTGGGGGAAAGAGGCCCCGAGGAGGGCACGGCAGATGGTGGGGACCCCCCCACGCCCGGTGGGGACCGTGGCCAGGAGCTACGAGTGGTACTCAAGGTGCTGGATCCCAGTCACCACGACATCGCCCTGGTGAGTGAGCACCGCCAGGGGCCAGGTGGCAGGATGGGGGGGGACGGTCGGGGTCTGTGGCCACCTGACCTGCCCCACGTCCATAGGCCTTCTACGAGACAGCCAGCCTCATGAGCCAGGTCTCCCACGTGCACCTGGCCTTTGTGCACGGCGTCTGCGTGCACGGCTCTGAGAGTGAGTGGGTCCCCCACCGCCCCCCGCTTTGCAGTCCCCCCTTATACCCACTCCCTGCGTTGTACCCTGACCCTTGACCTGTGTCTTCGCCCCTGACTCCACGCTCCACCTTGACTTATACCATGATCTCCAACTACACACCTCAAACTGTGGCTACTCGACCTTCAACCTGCACCCCACCCCTAACTGTCAGGTATCCCGACACTCACTTTGCATCCTCACCCCTGACTATACCTTGGCTTTTCCCTCTACTCCAGTACCTGGCTGTACCCTAACCCCTGACCTACACCCTGACTCCTGGCTGGATCCCTAGCCCACCCACCAGCTGACACCCCTAGTCCCCGGCATCTCTCGACTCTCTGGCCCCACTGGCATCGTGACCCCACGCAGACACCGGCACCGTTGGGCTCCCCAGTCCTCCCAGGTCTCTTGCCCCCGCCCCTACCTCTACCCCTACCCTGTGTGTACCTCAAAACTCCACGTCCAGGGTGACCCCAGCCAGTAGCCCCCACATTCTCAACCCCACCTGTCCATTTCTCTGGCTTTCCCTCCAGCGCGGGTCTGCACCCCGTGAGTGCCCCAATCTGGTGGGATCCTGTCAGCCCTTACGATGCCCCTGTCTTAACCTCCACACCTCCACTCGCCCGTACCCACCCCCAGTTCCCCAGTGACATCCTCACGTCGTCACTTTACGTGCCAGCTTTCCCCGGCCCCACCCTGGACTCAGATGCCAGCGTTCACCTCTGCCTCACCCTGCACCCACATTGCCTACCCTCCATCCCGCATTTCCCCTCACCCCAGCGTCACTCCCAAGTTGCCCCCCCGGGCCTCTGTCCCGACACCTTCCCCACCCACAGTCCCAGCCCCCGTGTCCTACCACCTGTGCCCTGGAGGGTGGGGGCAGGTGGGCAGCCCCTGCTGGGCCTTTGCAGACATCATGGTGACAGAGTACGTGGAGCACGGACCCCTGGATGTGTGGCTGCGGCGGGAGAGGGGCCACGTGCCTGTGGCCTGGAAGGTGGCAGTGGCCCAGCAGCTGGCCGGCGCTCTCAGCTACCTGGTGCGTGCTTGTGGGTGGGGCCTGGGTCGATGGGAGCGCCAGGGTGGCCTCAGCATTGGGTGTGGAGGCCTCAACACGTTATTTAATCCACACACTGGCCCTGGGGGATCTTTCCATGAACCTGTCCTGCTCACACACCCCTGTGGCTCCCATCTCCCCCAAGAGAACACCTCACCTCTCTGTAGTGTCTGAGGTCCCATGGGGCTTGGCCTCAGCGGCCTCTGTCACTCTTGCCATTCATCCCAGCTCCTCCTGGCCTAGTCATCCCAGTTTCCAGAGCACCTCTGTGTGCCAGGCTCTGTCCTCGTCCCTGAGGACACAATGGAGAACAAAACAAAAGTCTCTGTCGTTAGGGAGCTGGGCACTTAGTTGGGAGGAACAAACAAATAATAATTAACTACATTGCATAGTGTTTTAGGAAGTCGTAAGAACTATGGGGGGGAAAGAAGGGTCTGGGGAAGAAGCAAAGGTTTAAATAGATGGGTGGGGGAAGGCCTCACTAAGGTGACCTGGCGGTGAGGAAGGGAGCCCCGAGGGTATCTGGGTAAGTGCATTCTGGGAAGAAGGAATAGCCAGCCTAGAGGCCCTGGGGAAAGAGCTCCCCGGGCTTGGTTAGAGGAGAGCAGTTGGACCTGACCGGAAGTTTGGCCCCAGCTCTGGGAAAACTGGAAGGACCTACTAGGTGCCTAGTGCAGCCTGGTCCCAATGACCACGTATTTGGATCCCCACGATGACCATGATCGTTTTATGGGTTTTGTGGTGTGTTTGACCTCGGTTATTTCTTTCACGTGGGCCGTCCCTGTGGAGACCACATGGATGAGACCGGGGGCAGCATCTACAGCGCCCCCCCCCCCCCTTGGCCATGCCCCCTTTCCACCCTACCACAGGAAGACAAGAGCCTGGTTCATGGTAATGTGTGTGGCCGGAACATCCTGCTGGCACGGCTGGGACTGGCGGAGGGCACCAGCCCCTTCATCAAGCTGAGCGATCCCGGTGTGGGCCTGGGTGCCCTTTCCAGGGAGGGTGAGGACCTGGGCAGGGCTGGGTTCAGGGACAGGCTTCCCCCCGCTCTTTTCACCCTTGGTGACTTCTGACCCTGGCTCCAGAGCGGGTAGAGAGGATCCCCTGGACAGCCCCCGAGTGCCTGTCAGGTGGGGCCAGCACCCTAACCACTGCAGCTGACAAATGGGGCTTTGGTGTCACCCTCCTGGAGATCTGCTTCGACGGGGAGGCCCCTCTGCAGGGCCGCGGCCCTTCCGAGGTATGTCCAGGGCTTGTCTGGGTCCGTCCTATAAAGGGGGTTGGCACTTCCAAGATGTCCAGAGGGCATGTTCGGGGTCCAGAGCTGCCTCCCCTCTGGCTGTGTGGCCTCGTATCTCCGGGGCTCCATCAGGTTATCCGTCACTTGGGGTTAGCCAGTCCCTCCGTCATAAAGTCGTGACGTACAGCAAATAAGTGACGTGTTTCGGTTTTAAGCAGAGCACCCAGGGCCGAGATGAGAGCAGCACAGGCTGTGGGGGTGAGGGAGTACCAGCGGACTCCCCGGAACCAGTTGAGGGGTCAGGCAAGGCTTCCCAGAGGAGGTTTAATCTAAGTGCAGAAATACTGCAGTGACCAGGCTAGGAAGCGCAGCCTAGGCAGAGGTCCCAGCATGTACGAAGGCCCCGAGGGTCTGGTGCGTTCAGATCGCTGCAGGAGCTTCCTGGAGGCAGACGGAGGAGGGGCTAGGCGCAGAGGTGGGTGGAAGCCAGGGCAGGAAGGGCCAGGTGTGAGGTGTTCGAGCACGGCACGCTCAGCTGGACTCGGGTCCAAGTCCTGGCCCTGCAGTGGTGATCAAGTCTGCCTCCGTTTGCCAAGCCTCAGCTGCTGCATCTGTAAAATGGGAGCGGCAAGAACAAGGACCTAGCTTGCTCTGAGAGCTTGACTGCTCTTTTGGAGAAGGGGACCAGGAGTGGGGGTGAGGGGTGGGCACTGACCCCTGTGGGTCCCCTTCCTGGCAGAAAGAGTGCTTCTACCAGAAGCAGCACCAGCTTCCTCAGCCCTCATGCCCGGAGCTGGCCACACTCACCAGCCAGTGCCTGACCTATGAACCAGCTCAGCGGCCCTCCTTCCGCACCATCCTGCGTGACCTCACTCAGCTGCAGCCCCAGAGTGAGCCCCACCCCCTTGCTGAGACCCCTGCTTATGCCTGCATGGTGCACCTGAGGTTTCTGCACAGGGACTCGGCATGCGTGCCCGTTTCGAATTCACTTAAGGCTGTACAGATGCCTGTGCTCCCCTTCGAGTCTTATGTAGGGAGAGCCACAGCCTCTTTGGACAAATTAGGCCCTTGCAGCAACTCTCTTGCTTTTGCTTTCTCTCTTGATGTAATCCCCTTTACCCAATCTAAGAACTTCCAGGCGTCAGTTTTGATGCAGTCAGTTCTGTATTTTGGACAAGAAGTGGAATTTTGCAGCTGTTGCAAAAAAGTTTCCTTATATTTGAGATCAGATGCTGGGGGAGCAGACACCTGCTTTCTGTGCCTCCAAGTAGTTGGAAGAGTTAGGGGTCCAGTGACCCCCACTGTGACTCTTCCAGATCTTGCTGACATCTTGGCTGTGAACCCCGACTCGCCTGCATCAGACCCCACCGTTTTCCACAAGCGCTATTTGAAAAAGATCCGGGATCTGGGCGAGGTGAGGGGGCTGGGGCAGGGCCCGGACTGTCAAAAGCCCTCCTGGTGGAGTAAAAAGAGTTTGGGTCAGAAGTTAATATGGGTAGGGCCTGGCCTATGAGACCCTCAGCCTCAAAGGAGGCCCTGAGGATTTGAAAAGGAGGCCTAGGCCCCAAGGAGACCCCCTAACACGGAGTAGGTGGGGCCCAGGATTTTCCAAACAGACCCGACTGGAGTGGGTCCCGGGAGGCCGGGGTAGGGCCGACCCTCCTGCGTGCTCTGGGGCCAGGGTCATTTCGGCAAGGTCAGTCTGTATTGCTACGACCCGACTAACGACGGCACCGGCGAGATGGTGGCTGTGAAGGCCCTCAAGGCGGGCGGGGGCCCCCAGCTCAGCACTGGCTGGCGGCGGGAGATCGACATCCTGCGCACGCTCTACCACAAGCACATCGTCAAATACAAGGGATGCTGTGAGGACCAAGGTGGGCGGGGCTCGGTGGGCGGGGCCAGCAGGGCCTGGCCAATTACAGCTTCTGACTGGAGGACGCCCTCGGGTGGGGTGGTTGCGCCGGGGCTGCCTGCTTCCCACCTTGGCCCGCAGCTGCGGCCAGGACGGAGGGGAGGGACCTTTGCTTCCGTCACCCGGGGACGTGGGGATGAGGCTTAGGCTGAGTTGTCCCACCTAAGGACCGGGCCTAGAGTGGCGAGTCAGGGCCTCGCCTGGGGTGGGGCGGGGGCGCTGCGGGGCTCGGGATGGGCGGCCCCCAGCCCCGGGCTCCATCCCCGCACCGCCCCGCCTTCTGCATCAGGAGAGAAGTCGGTGCAGCTCGTTATGGAGTACGTGCCTCTGGGCAGCCTCCGGGACTACCTTCCCCGGCACAACGTCGGACTGGCCCAACTGCTACTCTTCGCCCAGCAGATCTGTGAGGTGGGCCGGTGGCCCCTCCTCTTTGGCCTGGCCTGAGGGTCCCATACAGTCGGCTCACCAGTCCCCAGTTTCCATTCGCCTGGAATCTCTGTGCCCACTTGGGCACGCCCGGCAGCCCAGTCCCTCCCGATTGTCCCACCCCTGCCATCACCTCTCCTCCCTTTTGCTGGGCTCCGCTTGCCATCCTGCCTGCTCCTGCACCTGCTCCCCGCCCTCCTGACCTGATCGCCCCCTCCCCTCCTGATCCTGGTCAAGACTCCTCAGGCTCTACCCCGCCCCACTGATCCCGGCTCCCCCTCCCCCCAGGGCATGGCCTACCTTCATGCACAGCACTACGTCCACCGAGACCTGGCTGCCCGCAACGTGCTGCTGGACAACGACAGGCTGGTCAAAATCGGGGACTTTGGCCTAGCCAAGGCTGTGCCTGAAGGCCATGAGTACTACCGCGTGCGCGAAGATGGGGACAGCCCCGTATTCTGGTGACCAGACAGGACCAGCTGAAGTGGGGTGTCAGGGTCACCTGGGGCCGACAGGGGGAAGGAGATAGATGCTGAGGTCTCAGATGACAGGGTCTGATCCCAGTGAAATTGCCCCCCACCCCGGTGGGGCCCTAACTGGGACCAGAGAGCTCCCAAGCCCCAGGTAAGACTCTAACCTGGTTTGGCCCAAGGCCTGAGCGCCCCATCCCCCCAGGTATGCTCCAGAGTGCCTGAAGGAGTGTAAGTTCTACTATGCATCCGACGTCTGGTCCTTCGGGGTCACCATGTATGAGCTGCTGACCTACTGTGACTCCAGCCAGAGCCCCCCTTCGGTGAGAGACAGGCCCTCAGCCCCACCCCATTCCAGAGGAGTTAGAAAGGCATGCATTGGATTCCCAGCCCCTCCACTTTAGCAAGGGTTTAACCCCTAATCCCATGGGGTTCAAGCCACACGTTGGATTTAGAGATTACTTAAAAGTCTTTAAAAAAAAAAAAAAAAGATTCCGGATAGAGAAAAACAGTTTGTAGAGAGACTTAATAGCAAACACCTGTTTCAGACTTACTCTCCGAATGTTAGTTACCCAGCGGTAGACGTTACTGCCCCCTTTTACAGGTGGGTAAACCAAGGCCCAGGGAGATGAAGTCATAAGTGTAAAGTTCTGCCCCAAGAAGCAGCAGAGGTGGGGCTAGAAGCCTCTGTCTAGGCAGACACACCTCCTGAATAGACCTTGTCTTGTTTGGGGGTAGAAATTCATCGAGCTCATAGGCCTCACCCAAGGGCAGATGACGGTGCTGAGGCTCACTGAGCTGCTGGAACGAGGGGAGAGGCTGCCGCGGCCAGAGAAATGCCCTTGCGAGGTGAGCCCTCTCTCCCCCCATTCACCTCCCCGTCAGCCGGCTGCAGAAAGAGCAGCCGCCACATTTCCAGTACTTTCCTCCCCAGATCTACCTCCTCATGAAGAACTGCTGGGAGGCAGAGGCCTCATTCCGCCCCACTTTCCAGAACCTCATCCCCATTCTCAAGACGGTCCAGGAGAAATACCAAGGCCAGGCCGCCTCAGTGTTCAATGTGTGCTGAAGCCTCTACCACCAGCTCTCAGGGCATTGGAGCAGACACCCAGGAGAGGGGCTCCCCGCCCCGAGAGGATCCCGAGGGGGAGAGGTCGGCCTCACCATTCCCTGTGCCTTATTCTGTCTGGAGACCCCACCTCTGTGAACGGACTTTCCTTATGTCTTAGTCCACTCGGGTTGCTTTACCAACACCTCTGGTGGGGGCGCTCGCCAACAAATGTATTTCTGACAGCTCTGGAGGCTGAGACATCCAAGATCAAGACACCAGCATGGTCACATTCTGGTGAAGGCCCTCTTGGTTCGTAGCCCACACGTGCTGGCTGTGTCCTCACAGGGTGGGAGAGGGCTAGGGAGCTCTCTGGAGTCTCTTTTGTAAAGACGCTTCTGAAGGTTCCACCCTCATGATCTAGCAGCTGCCAAAGGCCCACCTCCTAATACCATCACACTGAGCATTAGGATTTCAATGTAAGGATTCTGATGGGCGCTTGGGCGGCTCAGCTGCTTAAGTATCCGACTCTTGATCTCAGCTCAGGTCTTGATCTCGGGGTTGTGAATTCAAGCCCTGCGTTGGGCTCTGCACCAGGCGTGAAGCCTACTTTAAAAAAAATTTTTTTGAGGGGATGCACACCTTCAGACTATAGCACTTTCCGTGGTTATGAGCCTGGGGCAGACCCTGCGGGACCCAGGACCAGCAAGGACCTACTCAGGCCTTCAAATCCGATTTTTTTACCTCCCCGCCTCCCCCGCCAGCTCCTACCTTTAGGACCCACCATTTCCGCTAGCTGGTAATAAACTCCTATTTTCTCTGCTGGAGGCTGTGGTCCTTGGGCCCTTCTGCAAACACCTTGGGCAGCAGGTGTTTGCACCCCTGGGGATTGCAGCCGGAGCAAAGTTTCTGCAGAAAAAAACCTGGCTGAACTCTTTAAGCTTTGTTCACCTCGGAATCACCAGCAAGCAGCAGGCCAGTACCTGGAACACAGAGGGCCCTCAATAACTACTTGCTAAATAGGTGAATTGTGGGGGTGGGGGGGTGGGGGGGGACAGGGAGGACATGCCACGTAGGTGAGTGCCAGACCTACCCTGTGTGACTTCAGGTGAATGGCTTTCCCTCTCTGGGCCTTATTCCTCAACTATGACCTGGGGGTGGTCATGCTCACCACTGCAGGGGACTAATGTAAATAGCTAATGAGGTCCTTCATGTCAGACTCTTAGCAAAGATACCTGCAAACAAGTACTTAATAAACATTTGATATTGTTTTTAATCTGGTGTTGGCCAAAGCGTTTCTACTCAACACGTCCTTGAGACGGGGAGATGTGTAACCACATTGTGAAAGGTTGTGTAATATTTTTCTTTCTCATTTGACTTCTCAAGACTTGTGCGTGGCATCTCCCCTTTTCCAGATAATTCCATACTCCATACTCCTGTGTTGAGATCTGCTTTTGATAACAGCTTGCATACTAAATTTGCATTATAGTTGTAAGGCCGGCGGGGGGGGGGGAGCAGGTAATATTGAAATCAGCAGTGAAATGTCTCTGTTAGCCACTGCTGTCGTCTCTCTGAAGGCAACTAATGTCATCTGGTTTCCTGTTTCTGCTTCCGGAGACCCTTCGTCCAGATACAAGGAAATCTGTACACATACTATGCTTTGGCATCTTTTGGAAAAATCGTAACGTCGAGTGCCTGGCTGGCTCGATAGATAGAATATGTGACTCTCAATCTCAGGGTTGTGAGTTCAAGCCCCATGATAGGTGTGGAGCCTACTTAAAAAACATTTTTTTTTAATGTTTCTTTCTTTAAAAAAAAAATTTTTTTTATGTTTATTTTTGAGAGAGAGGGAGACACAGAATCCAAAGCAGGCTCCAGGCTCTGAGCTGTCAGCACAGAGCCCAATGCGGACTCAAACTCACGAACCGTGAGATCATGACCTGGGCTGAAATCAGATGCTTAACCAACTGAGCCACCCAGGCGCCCCTATCGATTCACTTCTTGTTCTTCTTTTTTTTTTTTTTAATGTTTATTTATTTTTGAAAGAGAGAGCGCGCGCATGAGTGGGGGAGGGGCAGAGAGAGAGGGAGACCCAGAATCCGAAGCAGGCTCCAGGCTCTGAGCCGTCAGCACAGAGCCCGACGCGGGGCTTGAACCCACGAACCATGAGATCATGACCTGAGCCAAAGTTGGATGCTTTACCAACTGAGTCACCCAGGCAACCCCTCCAAAAAAAATGCTACTACTATGCAGAACTCTTTTTTTTCCCCTACCTGCTAGAGGTCTTTGGGAAGGTTCCACATACCCAGGCCTACAGGATTTCCTTGTTCTAGTTTATGGCTGTGTTGTGGCTCATCATTGAAATGTTAGCATTTGTTCCCTTCTGGGGGTCATTGGTCACTTCTGATCCTTGCAGTAGTAGTAGCCACCTGCTCCATCGCCTTACCCAGGTTCAAGGGTATCTGTAGCAAAATTCTCAATGGGAATAGCTGCTTGCAGGACCAAGCCTGGTAGTGGGCCACCTGGTAAAAGACGTTGCCACTAGAATATATTTTGATATTTGATAGGGCAATCGCCTTCCAAAATTATCTTGCTTATTCTTGTGTGGCTACTTATTTAAAAAAAAAAAAAAAAAAGTTGGGTGCCTGGGCGGCTCGGTCAGTTAAGTGTCCGACTTCGACTCAAGTCACGATCGCACGGTTTGTGGGTTCGAGCCCCGCGTCGGGCTCTGTGCTGACGGCTCGGAGCCTGGAACCTGCTTCGGATTCTGTGTCTCCCTCTCTCTCTGCCCCCACCCCCCACTCATGTTCTGTCTCTCTCTGTCTCAAATAGAAATATTAAAAAAAAATTTTTTTAAGTTGTATTATGGACAGTTTAAAGCACATGCAAAATAGGGAAGAATAAGGTAACAAACAAACCTGAACTTAAGCGCCAACATCAGCAGTTTCCAGTATCCACTGCCGAACATGTTTGAGCTCTACCCCCATCCGTTTCCCTGCCACTGGAGAATTTTGCAGCAAATCCCAGACATCATTTTCCCTGTAAAGACTTCCATACGTATCTTGAAAAGATCGAACCACAAACAATAACTGCAATCATTATCACACCTAAAAAGTTTAACAATAATTCTTCAATATCATTGTGTAGCCTGTGAGTATTTAGATTACAATTTTTTTTAACGTGTATTCATTTTTGAGAGAGAGAGAGACAGAGTGCAAGCCAAGAAGGGGCAGAGAGAGAGGGAGACACAGAATCTGAAGCAGGCTCCAGGCTCTGAACTGTCAGCACAGAGCCCGCCGTGGGGCTTGAACTCATGAACTGTGAGATCATGACCCGAGCCGAAGTTGGACACAACCGACTGAGCCACCCAGGTGCCCCCCTAATTGTTTCTTAAATATTTACTGGTTCAAATAAAAGTGCAAACAAGGCCCACATACCGCACTGGATTGAGGGCAGCTTCCTTTAAGTTCTGGGTTCCTTTTTTTGCCCCTTGCAACATATTTGAGGGGCGCCTGTGTGGCTCAGTTGGTTAAGTGTCTGACTTCGGCTTAGGTCATGATCTCAGGGTTTGTGGATTCGAGCTCTGCTTTGGGCGCTGTGCTGACAGCTCAGGGCCTGGAACCTGCTTCAGATTCTGTGTGTATCTCTCTCCACCCCCCTCCCCACTCTTGCTCTCTCTCTCTCTCTCTCTCAAAAGTAAATAATAATTTAAAAAAACATTAAAAACTTAAAAAAACTGGATTGTTCGTCCTGTAGGCTTTATAGAAGTCTGATGTCACCCTTGTGGTGTAGATTAATATGTTCCTCTGTTCTCCCTTTGACCAACCAAGCCCAGGCTCAATTTCCATTTCTTTCTTTCTTTCTTTCTTTCTTTCTTTCTTTCTTTCTTTCTTTCTTTCTTTCTTTCTTTCTTTTTTTTATTTTTCAAAAAAAGTTATGTTTAGCATTTATTTTTGAGAGAGAGAGAGACAGAGACAGAGCACGAGCCAGGGAGGGGCAGAGAGAGAGGGAGACGCAGAATCTGAACCAGGCTCCAGGCTCCAAGCTGCCAGCACAGAGCCCCATGTGGGGCTTGAACTCACAAACCGTGAGATCATACCCTGAGCCAAAGTCGGATGCTTACCCATCGGAGCCATCCAGGCGCCTCTCAATTTCCATTTCCTGGCAAGACTTCCACAGGGGGCATTGTGCCCTCTTGACAGGAGGAACTCAAAATCAGCTTGTCCCTCCTTTCGTGACCTAAGCAGCCACTCAGATCCATCAAGGATCCAGTCTTTATTTTCCAACGATTTTTTTCTGAAAAATCGCACACATCTAGAAGTCAGATGAATAATACAGTGATTACCCCTAGGATCCACAATTACCTAGATTGCTAGATATTACTTGGCCACCCTGTATCTATCCATTCCTCCCATCCATCAACCCATGTCATGATTTAGACACAAATCAAAATAAGTAGGTGTGTCATCACCAGCACAATGTACAGCACTTTTTCATCTTCCCAAACTGTCCCCATTCAACACTGATGCCACATCCCGCTCCCCCTCGGCCCCTGGCGGCCACCACACTCTACCTTCTCCACTAGTTGCCTGTTCTAGGGACCTCATATCTAAGTGCACTATGTGTCCTTCTGGTCCCGGCTTGGTTCACTTGGCCTAATGTTTTCAAGGCTCATCCATGTTGTAACGTGTCTGATGGGTTTTTCTTTTCCTTTTAGGGCTGAATAATATTTCACCGTATTTATACATCATGTTTCGTTCACCCCTTCGTCTGCTCGTGGACACTTAGGTGGCTTCTGTCTTTTGTGAAGAATGCTGCTGTGAACCTTGGTGTCCACATATCTGTTTGAGTCCCTTTTAGATATATACCTAGGAGTGGAATTGCGGCATTGTATAATTCTATGTTTGTTTGTTTTATAATGCTACGTTTTTTTCCACATGTTTATTTAGTTGAGAGAGAGGGAGAAACAGAGACACAGAGAGAGAGAGAGAGAGAGAGCATGAGCAGGGGAGGGGCAGAGAGAGAGGGAGACACAGACTCCAAAGCAGGCTCCAGGCTCTGAGCCGTCAGCACAGAGCCCGACGCGGGGCTCGAACCCACGGACCGCGAGATCATGACCTCAGCCAAAGTCAGACACTTAACCCACTGAGCCACCCAGGCACCGCTTATAATGCTACATTTAACTTTTTGAGGAGCGGCCTGTTTTCCACAGTGGCTGCCCCATTTTATATTCCCACCAGCCATGTATGAGGATTCTAGCTCCTTCACTTCCTTGTTAACACTTACTACTTTTTGTGGGTTTTTTTTTTTTCCTACAGTAGCCATCCTAATAGGTGTGAAGTGCTTTCTCATTCTGTTTTTTTTTTTTAAATGTTTGTTTATTTTTGAGAGAGACAGAGACAGAGTACAAGTGGGGGAGGGGCAGAGAGAGAGAGGGAGACACAGAATCCGAAGCAGGCTCCAGGCTCTGAGCTGTTAGCACAGAGCCAGACGCGGGGCTCGAACTCATGAATAGTGAGATCATGACCTGAGCCGAAATCAGACACTTAACCGACCAACCGAGACACCCGGGCGCCTCACTTTCATTCTGGTTTTGATTTGCATTTCTAATGGCTAGGGAGCTTGGGCATCTTTTTATATGTTTAGGGACCATTTATATCGCCTCTTTGAAGAAATGCCTAGGGGCGCCTGGGCGGCTCAGGCAGTTGAGCATCTGACTCTCGATTCTGACTCAGGTCAGGATCCCAGGGTCATGGGATCCAGCCCTGCATCAGGCTCCATGCTGGGCTTGCAGCCTACTTAAGGTCCTCTCTCTCCCTCTGCCTCTCTCCCCCACTTGTGCTCTCTCTCTCTCTCTCCAATTTGATTTTTTAAGGTTTATTTATTTTGAGAGAGAGAGAGAGAGAGAGAGAGAGAGAGAGAGAATCTCAAGCAGGCTCAGGGGTACCGTCAGAGTGGAGCCTGATATGGGGCTCGAACCCATGAACTGTGAGATCATGACCTGAGCCGAAACCAAGAGTCAGATGCTCAACCAAGCCATCCAAGCACCGTATCTCTAAAATTTAAAAAAAAAAAAAATAAAAAAAAATAAAAGAAATGTCTATTCAAGTGCTCTGCCCATTTTTAATTGCTTTTTTGTTGTTGTTGAGTTATTCTCTTTTATCCCCCCCCCCGCGCCCCCAAGAATACTGACCTCTCAGGTGAAGGTCTTTAGACCCTGCCTAGTAGTGTCTGCATTGTCCTCTTTAAATGTTGCATTGAAATCCCACCTTGTCACCTCAAGGAGAGTGTCTGGAGATCCCCTGTTAATTTCCTCTATAACTTCCAGGAATTTCTGTAATCTGGGTATCATCCCTTTTCGGATACACAGGTTTCTCACGCCATACAAAAGTAAAGCGTTCCCATGAAACCTTTTGTGAGCCAAAATGGCTTAAAGAGAGGAAATACTTCTCATTAATTCATACAGGAAAAAAATTGTTAGCGTTCCCAGACCCAAAGAATAACCTCTCTTCGTTTTTTCTGAGACCTTAGGGCACATCCTACTAACGGATGCACAAAGTAAATCAAGATAAAGTACGGATGCTCAGAGACACAGGTCAGAGCCCTGGGGGCTGGGGGCTGAGATGCTGCGCGTAATCCCCGGGACGGGGCTTGGCGGTGTCCCTCTCCCTGCCTCTGCGACGTCCACTGCAAAACCAATGCCGAGTACTATTTTCGCTTTTCATCTTTTCTCATAAAAGGGCAAATCGTTTTCAGATTTCTTTCGGTTCCACAAAAACAGGTACTAACGCAGGTCTTTCGTAAACGTGAAGTGGCGTAACGGAACTTCAGAAAAGTGGGCGATACCAGTATTATTTACAAATACTTTTGATTTTGGTTTTAGGGGATCTCGCGGGACTTTGTGGGAAACGGACTGGGGGGAGACCCGACTGGAGGGGGAAGGTGCTTCGGCTGAGAGAGGAGGGGGCGTGGCCTCAGGACGGGGAGAGGACATGGGAGCTGGGTGCCATCAAGGACCCCGGCCAGGTCCCTCTCTGGAGCTGCGGAGGCGCGAGAGGAAGGTCAGAAGCTGGGGAGACGGAGTAGATGGAAGTCTTAGGGTCCACCTGACCCCCAGTCCCTTCTCTTGGGGTGGAGAAACCGGCTGCCCGGAGGGGTGGGCAGGGGGGCGGAGGACAGGGGTGAGGACCAGTTACAAGTAGCATCCTCAACAGATGGAGGCTCCAGATTCGGCTGTACCCCAAACGCCCGGCCTCAGCATGACCCACGGGGAAGGGGGGGGGTCCTCGAAGATCTTCAGAGGTAAAGGGCCCCCCAGTAGCCACTCAGTCAACACACAGCCAGTCACAAGGGCCCAATACATGTAGGCTCTGTTCATTTTCACATCTTCCCTCATCTCAGGGGTCCCTCAACTGTCACCCCCAAATCTCTTATTCGCCCCCACAAGGAATGTTGAGATCTCCCACTGCGCTTTTAGACCCTGCCTAGAAGTCCCCCCCACTGTCAGCTTGAAATCCCACCTTATCACCTCAAGGACAATGTCTGTCAGGAGATCCCGTGTTAACTTCCTCTCTGGGAACAGGACACCCCCCCCTTCACCCAAGTTCATCAGGAAGGAGGTGTCTTCCTTGTGCTGAGAACAAAGGAAGCCGACTGCGTTAGCATTTCCTGTCAGTGCATTTAGAGGCCAGCGATGTGAAGTCAGGTCTGCCCCTTCCACGACCCAGCAGCACCCTCCACGTCGTCGCTAGGTCCCCCACTCTGGACCCTCTGGGCCACAGAACATCCCCTCTGCCCTTCCCCAGGTCGGGGCAAAGAGCAGCCCCTGGACTTCTGTAATTGTAACCACTGTGGCTGTGCTTCCGTCCCCGGGGTGCCCCGCCTGCTCCCCACTGCCTTGCACCTCATTAAGGCAACTTCCTCCTGCAGGCTGGCCACGATGTCACCTTCGGGGCTGCTGCGGGGGGCCTGCAGGACCACACTTATCTCCCTGCTCCTGGTCTGCTGTCTGCTGCCCCCAGGTGAGGCAAGTCAGCCTGGGGAGGGCTGGAGTTGGGGGGTCAGGGGAGGGTGGGGGAATGGAGAGAGCAAAGCTTTCCACATTCTGCTGCCCTGGCTGCCGCAACACTTCCTTAAACTCCCACCTGACAGGGGGCTCATCACTGGCCTCAATAGAAAGTTATGGTTTCCTTAACTCAGCCTTCAGGGCTCTCCTGCCTGTGACTTGTCTCCTGACCCAACACACACACAGACACACACACACACACACACACACACACACACACGCACGCACAGTCCCTCCCTGGACCTCTGTCTCTCCTTTTCCCTCTGCCAGGATCACTTCCCTTTCACTCAGATAACCAGTTCTTACTTTCCCTTCCGATTTGTCCCCTCCTCCAGGAAGCTTTCCCTGACATGCTTCCTCCTACAGTCTGGATCAGGGGCTCCCCTAGCCTGCCTCGGAGGCTTCCCCAGTTCCTTTTTTTTTTTTAATTTTTTTTCAACGTTTTTTATTTATTTTTTTTGGGACAGAGAGACACAGAGCATGAACGGGGGAGGGGCAGAGAGAGAGGGAGACACAGAATTGGAAACAGGCTCCAGGCTCCTAGCTGTCAGCACAGAGCCCGACGCGGGGCTCGAACTCACAGACGCGAGATCGTGACCTGGCTGAAGTCGGCCGCTTAACCGACTGCGCCACCCAGGCGCCCCTTCCCCAGTTCCTGATCAATCATCCGTCTTCCCCACCGGACTGAAGTACCATGAAGGTACTTCATGATGGTGAATGTGAAAAGGTGGGGCCTGCAGAAGGGTAGATTGAGGCACTGGAACAAACAGCAGTGTCCCTCTGTTCCCACAGGTGCCCAGGGGCAGAAGTTCCCACTAAGGGTGGAGCCCCAGAACCCCGTGCTGCCTGCAGGAGGGTCCTTCTTGGTAAACTGCAGCACGGATTGCCCCAATCCCAAACTCATCACTCTGGAGACATCCCTACCCAAGAAGCCAGTGGGCAATGGCCTGGGCTGGGCAGCCTTCCAGCTCAGCAGTGTGACCAGTGACAGCCAGGTCCTCTGCTCCGGCTTCTGCGATGGCTTCCAGATGACAGCCTCCTCTGACATCACAGTATACCGTGAGTGATTGTGCCTTGGAGGTGGCACTGGCCTTGGGCAGTAGTGGGGGTACATGGTCAGTGGCGCGGGGGAGCAGGGAACCCTGAGTCTCCAGAAAGGAACGAGGGCTCTGACCCAGAGCTTGGACCTGAATGTGTGTGTGTGTGTGTGTGTGTGTGTGTGTGTGTGTGAGAGAGAGAGAGAGAGAGACAGACAGACAGACAGACAGACGGACAGAGACAGAGACAGAGAGTTACATCTCAACCATATGCCAGGGCAGCAGCTGTGAAATCAACTTGCGTCCCAACAAGGATTCTTAAATGATACCTCATGTCTTTTATGTATTACTTTTATTTTCACAGCAGTTAATCATTCATGCATGTGGTTTCAAAATCCAAAAGTATAAAAAGGTGTGTGTTAAACCTCCATTGCCTTGTGCTGGCAGCGAGTGGTCACTGTTTTAAGTGTGGACACTAGGGGTTCATTCAGTCTTTAAGAAGTCTCCCAGGTGGGGGAGGTACATTTAGGAGCCCCATTTCACAGATGAGGAATTTAAGCCTCAACGGGGTAAAGTTGCTTGTCAGGGTTCATAGCCTGGAGAAGTGGGTAGTCTGGCCCTCAAGCCCTTGTTCCTAACAGATGAGTCTTCCTTCCCAGACCCCACTGTTACCAGTTTCTTTCTCTCTCTTTTTTTTAATGTTTATTTATTTATTTTGAGAGAGAGCGAGAACCAGTGGGGAGGGGGCAGAGAGGGAGGACACATGAAGCAGGCTCCAGGCTCTGAGCTGTCAGCACAGAGCCCAATACGGGGCTCAAACTCATGAATCGCGTGAGATCATGACCTGAGCTGAAGTCGGATGCTTAATCGACTGAGCCACCCGGGAGTCCCCTGTTTCTTATGGTTCCTGCCAGAATCCCTCTGCACTTAAAAGAATACAGTAGACGAGAAAATAGAGTACGGACACTCATGGAACCTACCGTTTTGTGAAGCTTTCCTAGATAAGCGTAGTGTGTGCGTGTGACCATGTGTAGGCTCCTGCTGTGGGCCAGTATCCGTTTTGTGTACCTGTGTGCGTGTCTGTGAGCGTATGTATGTGTGTCATCATCTCTGTGTGTCTGTGTGAGTACACACGCGTGTCTGTGTGTGTGTATCTGAGTGTGAATGTGAATGTACAGGTCTGTGTACGTCAGTATCCACACCTGTGTGTATATCTGTGTAAGCGTGTTTTCTATGTCAATGTGTGTGTCCGTGTGTGAGTGGCCGTGGATGTCTGTGTCAGTACATGTCGATGCATTCATATCTTTGTGTCCGCATTTCTGTAGAGGGCGTACATTTGTGTGTGTTTCAGATGCCTCTGTCCAGGGCTCTGCGGGAGCCTGTAGGCCCTGGCTCACCGGAGCCGACTGTACTCACCTTTTCCCAACCCTGTGTCGCATTGGGTAGCTTAAAAGCGGCCATCGAGGCAGTGTTTACACTGTAGAAATTGGCGTATGCTCCATGTTGCGGCTAGCCCGTCGCACCCCAACCCCGAGTTCCTGAGCATTCCTGGCATTTGCTGGCCTATCATCATCTCTGACCAGTGGTGCCCCAATGGGGGCCTCTTTGTTAAATATTCTAAAATCGTAAATAAAGGTTTCTCCTACTGTCCAAAAGTAAAGCATTCCTATGAAACTTTTTATAAGTCAAAATGATAGAAAGTGAAAAACCAATTAATTTATATTGAAAAAATGTTGAGCATTCCCAGACCCCAAAAATAACCTCTCCTAGGCTTTTTTTTTTTTTAGCTTATTACTTTATTTTGAGGGAGAGCGCATTCTCCCAGAGGAGGGGCAGAGAGAGACAGAGAGGGAGAGAGAAGATCTCAAGCAGGCTCCATGCTGTAAGTGCGGGGCTTGAACTCAACAAACCATGAGATCATGACCTGAGCCAAAATCAAGACTCCGACGCTTAACTGACTGAGCCACCCAGGCGCCCCTCCTAGTCTTATCCTGAGACCTTAGGACACATCCTGCTAACAGATGCACAAAATAAATGGAGATAAAGCACTGATGCTCACAGACACAGATCAGAGCCCTGGGGACTTGCGGCTGAGATGCTGAGTGTAATCCCGGGAAGGGAGCCTGGTGGCACCACCCTCCCCGTGCAGGGTGCCTGCTCTCTGTATAACTGCTCTCTGTATAGCTGCATGCTATTTTCGTTTTTTGCCATTTTTTAAAATTTTATTTTTTATTTTTTAAAATTTACATCCAAGTTAGTTAGCATAGAGTGCAACAATGACTTCAGGAGTAGATTCCTCAGCGCCCCTTACCCATTTAGCCCACCCACCCTCCCACAACCCCTCCAGTCACCCTCAGTTTGTTCTCCATATTTATGAGTCTCTTCTGTTTTGTCCCCCTCCCTGTTTTTATATTATTTTTGTTTCCTTTCCCTTATGTTCATCTGTTTTGTCTTGTCTCTTAAAGTCCTTATAGGAGTGAAGTCATATGATATTTGTCTCTCCCTGACTGACTAATTTCACTTAGCATAATACCCTCCAGTTCCATCCACGTAGTTGCAAATGGCAAGATTTTATTCTTTTTGATTGCCAAGTAATACTCCATTGTGTGTGTGTGTGTGTGTTTGCACGTGTGTGTGTCTCACATCTTCTTTATCCATTCATCCATCGATGGCCATTCGGGCTCTTTCCATACTGTGGCTATTGTTGATAGTGCTGCTATAAACATGGGGTGCATGTGTCCCTTCGAAACAGCACACCTGTATCCGGTGGATAAATGCCTAGTAGTGCAATTGCTGGGTCATAGGATAGCTCTATTTTTAGTTTTTTGAGGAGCCTCCAGACTGTTTTCCAGAGTGGCTGCACCAGCTTGCATTCCCAGCCATTTTTCTTAAAAGCGGAAATACTCCAGATTTCTTTCCGTTAGTACTAATGCACGTCTTTCATAAAAGTGAAATGGTGTCGTGGAACTTTTGAAAAGCTATACTTCCCTGTAGTAAGATGTGAAATATTTTTCATGGCAGCCAGTACACGGGCCTCTGTGATAGCTGAGATCCGGGCTCAAATCGTTGAGGGTATGAGATGTTTCCCGAAGGAGGCCCAGGGTTTGGTACTTGTGCCTCAGAGGGACACTGCGGTTGCGGCGGGGAGAGGACCCAGCCTGGGGGTGTTGAGTCCCTCGTGACTGTGTCAGAGCATCCTGAGAGGCTGCCCTGGTAAGAGCCTGGAGAGCCTCAGATGGATTGGGGGCGGGGGGGGGGGGGCGGCTGGGCCAGGCTCTGGGAGAGGCCAAGGCAGAATCCAGGCCAGAAGCTGGGAGTAGCCATGGGAGTCCCTAGATGTGACATCAAGGAGGCAGGTGACTGGGCATCTGGCTCAGTCGGTTAAGCGTCTGGACTTCAGCTCAGGTCATGATCTCATGGTTCAGTTCATGAGTCGAACCCTGCACTGGGCTGTCTGCTGTCAGCTTTGGACTCTCCATCTGCCCCCCACTTCAAAAATCAATAAACATTATAAAAAAAAAAAAAAGGAGGCAGGTGAATACACGGGTCTGGAGTTGGGAGTCTCACCTTCTAAACCCAGCCGGGCCCCTTTCTGACTATGTGCCCTTGGATAGGTCATCTCACCTTCGCCTCTCTGGGCCTCAGTTTCTCCATCTGTAAAGGAGAAGAATAATAGAGAAGATTTCACTTGGTTGCCTGTGAATGAAGGTGGATGGCATTTGGAATAGGAGGGGCGGCTGGGTGGCTCAGTCAGTTAAGTGTTGGCTCTTGACTTGGGCTCAGGTCATGATCTCACAGTCTGGGAGTTCAAGCCCCACAGCACGCTCTGTGCTGACTGCACGCAAAGCCTGCTTGAGGGTTCTCTCTCTCTCTCTCTCCCTCTCTCTCTCTCTCTGCCCCTCCCCCGCTCATGTGCTCTGTTCTCTGTCAAAATAAATAAACTTAAATTTTTTTTAAATTGGAAAGTCTAAGGAAAACTCTAAATAAACAGGAACTTTTATGAGTACTAATAATGTTGTATGTGGTCATAAGTTGGTCCCCTTCCTTCCTTCTTTTTTTTTCCCTTCCCTTAACTGTGAATTTCTCCGGAACAGAAAATCTGACTTTATTTCAGTGCCTGGCAAGGTGTCCCACGAAACAGGAAATAATAATCATGATGCTAAATGACAATAGCAAACACTTCTGCAGGCACATACTAAGTAAGCTCTCCAGGTTTATTCAAAATTTCAATTCTGCACTGGGGCACCCTCAGCCCCCTCTCTGCTCTCTGGGGTGGGAGTTGCAGGGCTGGCTGCTAAGTGCAATTCTCCCCCACCCCCAACCCTACCCCAGGGTTCCCGGAGCGCGTGGAGTTGGGCCCCCTGCCCCGCTGGCAGCCCGTGGGCGAAAACCTCACCCTGCGCTGCCAGGTGGCCGGCGGGGCGCCCCGGACTAACCTCACGGTGGTGCTGCTCCGCGGGGAGGAGGAGTTGAGCCGGCAGCCGGCCGTCGGGGAGCCCGCCGAGGCCACGGTCACGGTGCTGGCGGGCAGAGACGACCACCTCGCCAATTTCTCGTGCCGCACGGAACTGGACTTGCGGTCCCGAGGGCTGGGTCTGTTCCAGAACAGCTCGGCCCCCAGGCAGCTCCGAACTTTCGGTGAGGGAAGGGACTGCGGACGGTGGGTTATGAGCTAAGCCAGAGTAGAAGCACCCTGGCCGGGAGGGTTTGGAAAACGGAGTGGACTGGACCTCAACGGCTTCTGGGAAGGCATGCCCTTGGCTACTGGACCGTGCACAGCTTCCGTTGGGAGACTCGCGGCCGCGGTAGCCTACGAGAAGGCTCTGTGGGTGTATTCTGGGTAGGGGGTGAGCCAGGCCGCAAGGTATTCTGGGAAAGGACCGTGGTTGGGGGCACTGAACGAGTCATGGGGTAAGGGGAGACCCTTTCACGGTTCTGGGAGACCTCCTCCTGCTCACGCCTGCCCTTCTCCGCAGCCCTGCCCGTGACCCCCCCACACCTCGTTGTCCCCCGGCTCTTGGAGGTGGGAACGACGTGGTCCGTGAACTGCACCTTGGACCGGCTGTTCCCGGCCTCCGAGGCCCAAGTCCAACTGGCCCTGGGGAACCAGATGCTGACTCCTGCTGTCGAGAGCCATGGGGATACGATCACGGCCACAGCTACAGTCACAGCGAGCGCGGAGCAGGAGGGCGCTCGGGAGATTGTCTGCAACCTGACATTGGGGAGCGACAGCCGGGAGGCCCGGGAGAACTTGACCATCTACAGTAAGAGGGGGCGGAGCCAAGACGGCTCGACAGGCGGGACAAGGGGCGCGGCCTCGGTAGCCGTGTGGCGCCGCACAGATGACGAAGACTAGACTGGAGAGGTGGGGCCTGAGTCTCCAGAGTGGGAGGGGTTGTAGTGTGGGCGGGGTCTAAGTAACTAAGGGTATAGCCCAAGTGTCCCAAGTTGGATGGGGGCGGGGGGGGGGGGGTAGGCGCTGGGGACCCGCAGAGTAGCAGAAAGGCATGGCCTGATACCTCGAGACGAAACAGGTGTTACGGAGGGCGGGGATCCGATGTGAGGTGGGTGGTCAGTAAACTCCAGGGCAAGGCCCCGCTTTTAGGCTTCTGGGGGCCCATCCTAAACCTGAGTGAGTCCAGCGCCTCCGAGGGGACCGAAGTGACTGTGACTTGCGCGGCCGGAGCCCGAGTCCAGGTTACGTTGGAGGGAGTTCCGGCTGCGGCCCCTGGCCAGCCTGCCCAGCTTCAGCTAATCGCCACCGAGAGGGATGACAGGCGCAACTTCTCCTGCAATGCCACGCTCGAGGTGGACAGGGAGATCTTACACAGGAACAGGAGCGTCCAGTTGCGTGTTCTGTGTGAGTAGGTCACTCTGACCTTTAAACCCTTGCTCCCCTTGTTTGGTGGGAAGACATTACTCTTCCTTGCCACGCTGTGACTCCAGTATGTCTAATCATTTGACCGTTTCATAGACGGTCCCAAGATTGACCAAGCCAAATGTCCCCAGCGCTTGACGTGGAAAGACAGAACCACCAATGTCCTGCGGTGCCAGGCCCAGGGCAATCCGGACCCCGAGTTGCACTGTTTTCAGGAAGGCTCCTGGAATGAGGTGCCCGTCGGGATTCCATTTACCGTCATGTTAAACTATAGTGGTACCTACTCCTGCCGGGCAGTCAGCTCTCGAGGCACATACACTGTGACCGTGGTGATGAACGTTCAGGGTGAGCCAAAACGGGGTTTTGGATCCAGATGGGCAACCCACGCGGGGAGAGTGCATGTGTTTATACTCCTTGCTTCTCTGCATAGGTCGGAATGCCCATGCTGTCACCATCGTCATGGTGGTGTTAGTGACCCTGGGGTTGGTGACTACCACTGCGGCCTTAGTGTACGTCTTCGGATTGCAGAAGAGGAGTGACATTTACCAAGTGAACCAGGGGAGCACTTGGTTGCCCCTGACGTCTAGGCAGCCCGAGGAGGCTGTGGGGGAGGGGCCGTCCTGAGCTTCGAACCTGGGGGATGCTGGACCAACGACGATAGGGGTTTGGCTGTATCCCTGGTTCCACACCAATAAAGCCCTGAAAATCCGGAGTCTGTTGCTTGATTCCACTTGCGCTAAGGAGCTCACCCACTGTGCTTTGCGTCCTTTGAGTGACTTTTTTTTTAATCTTTTTTTTTTTTTTAACATTTATATATTTTTGAGAGACAGAGAGAGACAGAACGTGAATAGGGGAGGAGCAGAGAGGGAGACACAGACTCTGAAGCAGGCTCCAGGCTCCGAGCTGTCAGCACAGAGCCTGACATGGGGCTCGAACTCACAAACTGCAAATTGCAAGATCATGACCTAGGCCGAAGTCGGATGCTCAACCGACTAAGCCATGCAGGCACCCCAAATTTCTTTTAATTTTTTTACATTTATTTTTGAGACAGAGAGAGACAGAGCATGAACAGGGGAGGGGCAGAGAGAGAAGGAGACACAGAATCCGAACCAGGCTCCAGGCTCTGAGCTGTCAGCACAGAGCCCAACGCGGGGCTCGAACTCACGGACTGTGAGATCATGGCCTGAGCGGAAGTCGGATGCCTAACCGACTAAGCCACCCAGGCGCCCCTCTTTGAGTGACAACTTATTGGCAGAAAGGGGTGGGGCCTGTGGTGCCCAGAAGCGGCTTGAACTCTTGAGAGGCGGGCTGGGCCTTAGCCAATGGGCCGAGGGGGTGGAAAAGGAGGTGGGGCTTCTCCTGGCCAATCGGCGGGCGCGCCCTCGTTGCCGCTCTATGCCGCTCCGCCCAGGCTCGCTGGTCCCAGAAGGCGCCGGGTTTCCCAAGATGGCGGCCGACGTGTCCGTTACTCACCGGCCCCCGCTGAGCCCGGAGACAGGGGCCGAGGTTGAAGCTGACGATGTCGCGGAGCGCCGGGCACCCGAAGAAGAACTGCCGCCGCTAGATCCAGAGGAGATCCGGAAACGCCTAGAACATACCGAGCGCCAGTTCCGTAACCGCCGCAAGATACTGATCCGGGGCCTCCCGGGGGACGTGACCAACCAGGTATGGGGGGGGGGGGGGGGGGGGGAGCGTGGCGGGAAATACCACTGTGCGCGTGCGCGGGGGGAACCGGGCGACACCAACACTGGGCTCCGTTGAGGGGCGTCGGCGGGAGAGTCCAAGCGCGGGATCTGTGCGGGTTCGGGAGAAACCAAGAGCAGGATGGGGGGGCGGTGATGGAAGGAGAAACCAACTTTGGAGTGAGGGAGGACGTTGCTAGGGGCGACCACGGGCTTGGACGAAACCAAGTTATCTCAGAGGACAGGGAATGGAAGGGGGCGGGCAACTTTGGCCTTGTTGGGAATTGTGAATGGGCTGCTATAGTGGGGCCGTGGAAGTAGGGATGGCAGTTGGTCCTTCCTCTGATTGTGTTTTTCCCCACCCCCTCTACCTTGGGGTGGCGGGACCTCGTATCCAGAAGTTTCAGGGTTGGCTAGAGTAAGCACGCGTTTATCAACTCCTCTGAGAGATCCGGAAGTTGTAGTCGTTTCTGGGGTCTCTTCTTCCCCAAAGCCCCTGGATTAATTTGGAAAAATAGAGACTCCTGTCCCCAGCTCAAAGACCTGCAGGAAAGGGGGGGGGGGCACTGTTCTTTGCCCCCCACCTCACACTAATCTGGCCCGAGGTGCCCTTCTTTTGGGGCCTACATGGGGCAGGGCTTCCCAGTGCTCTTTGGACCCAAGGAGATTGCATCTAGTCGGCCCTGCCCTGCCGCACCGCAGTGGGATGGGTTCCTTCTCCCTGCTGCTGAAAAATCTCTGCTCTCTGACCCAGCCGCACATCTGTCACTGACTCTCCGTGCCCGTGCCCGTAGGTAGGCACATGGCTGGTGGAGTCCCAGAAGGGAAGGGGTGTGACTTGGCGACAGACCTAGGTCAGGTGCCACTAAGCATGGTCTAGTTTTTTTCTAGAGCTGGTCCTCCTAGTGCTTACCGTCTCTCCGGTGAGAACACTTTATCTCCTGTGGGGTGCACAGTGTGTCTGGCATTAGCTGGCTCAGAGCTTGCCCTCAATGTTGGTTTGCAAGAAGGCCAGCCCTGTCAGCCCGAGGGAATTGGGAGGCAGGTGAAGCCATGCAGTGTGGGCTTATTAAGCACACAGGGTCCCCAGTCAGGTACCCCTGGGTGGCATTCCCTCTGCTGCCCTGACCAACTGCATGACTTTGGACATGTTCCTTCGCCTCTCTGAGCCTCAGCTTTTTTTTTCATCTACAAAACGGGCTAATGCGTAATTTGTCCAGTTGTCGGAAAGAGTCAGACTTGCAAACTGAAGTTCAGATGGGTTGAAATTATTTCCCTAAGGGGCATACCGCAGAGCTGGGACTTGAACTCAGACCCAGCTTACTCTTCGGTGTGTTGTGTTAGTTCAAAGCTTGGAGTCTGCAGCTAGGCTCTGCATCCCAACTCTGCCAAGAGTGGCCTCAGCGTCCTTGGACAAGTAACTGATTTGAGCCTGTTTCCTCCTTTGTAAAACGGGTCCGGTAATTGATCTGCCTTCTTAGCTGGTCCATGTGGAGGTGGCACTGGGTGGCTCCCTTCAGCCCCTGGTGACTCCGTATCCTTTGGCTTCTTTCTCCGCAGGAAGTGCACGACCTGCTCAGCGACTATGAGCTCAAGTACTGTTTTGTGGACAAATACAAAGGGACAGGTTTGTGGGGCGTGTGGGTTGGGCTAGTGGCAGGAGGTGACAGCCCCTAAAGCTGGGAGGGTCCAGGCCCAGTGCTTCCTCTCTTGAACTTCAGGCCCAACATTGTCCCCTAGGTCAGGGCAGGACAGACTGTTGTCCCAGTCTGTCTTTCATCCTGGGTACCCACTGTGGGGCAGCTTTGGTGTTCCTCCCCTGGGCTGCCCGACCTGGGCATGGGGCTCCCCACTCCCCGTGCCCATCCCCCCAGCCAGCCAGTCACCCAGGCCTGTCTGGCCTTCTCCTTCAAGCCCTCCAGAACAGTCGGTGCCCTTCCATCCCTCAGCTTCCTTCTGATCCGTACCTTCTCCATCTCTTCCAAACTGGCAGCTTCCTGCTGGCCTCTCTGCCTCCTTGACTTCAAGCCCCTGCTTGTCCTCCCCTAGTAGCCAGCTCTGATCTAGTTGCAAATCTGATCCAATCTGGTCCTAACCTTGACTATTCTTCTCTCTCCAAAACTCTCCGAGAGCCTTCTCCTGACTCTGCCTTGCAGGGATGTGCCCCAGCCTCACCAGCACCTCGGGCACCCATAAGGTTCCAGGCTTTTCCCTCTCCCAGTGTTTTTTTTGTTTTGTTTTGTTTTTTTAATGTTTATTTATTTTTGAGAGAGAGAGACAGTGTGAGTGGGGGAGGGACAGAGAGAGAGGGAGACAGAATCTGAAGCAGGCTCCAGGCTCTGAGCTGTCAACACAGAGCCTGGACGAGGGGCTTGAACCCACGAGTCGTGAGATCATGACCTGAGCCAACATCAGATGCCCAACTGACCTGAGCCACCCAGGTTCCCCACCCTCTCCCAGTGTTCTTAGCTGTCCCTTCTGCCATCTTCACGGTGCCCTGAACACCACACCCGTCATGGCACTGTCACCCTGGACCATTGTCACTTTCTCACTCACCTGCCTCCCACACCGAGTGGTTGGTTCCCTGAGAACAAAGATGGGTCTTGTCAGCCTTGGCACCCCCCCACCCCCACCCCCACCCCTTGCATGGGAAGCTCTCTGTGGATGTCTCTGCCTTAAACCTTCCAGGGCCTTTTCTTGCAATCTATTAAGATGGGTGAGAAGTAGCTGAGGACAAGTAACCCCTCGAGACTCACCTTGCAGCCTAGAGTAGTTAAGATCTTGGGCCCTGGAGACTAATGGACCTGGGTTCAGGTTCCGGTCTATCCTCACTCTGTGGCCACAGGCCAGTGATGTACCCTCCTGAGCCGCAGTTTTCTCACCAGCAGATTGGGCATGACCTGCTTGAGTTATTCATGAGGCCAAACACACTAGAATACCTAAAAAGCCTGACACCTGGTAGGTGCTTAGTAAAATATTGACAGGGGCAATGAGTCAGAAGTATTTACTGGGCATCTAATATGAGGATGTATGAGGCATCGAGGATCCAGAAGTTAAATGACACTTTCATTCATAAAGTCTTCCCACAATGAGTGCTGAATGTCCTGTGCTGGGCACTGGGTACATAGCTGTTAACCAAACGGAGACAGTCTAGTCTGTGAAAAAGGCTGTTATTCAAACCGCTGCAAACGTGGAGGTGAAATGACCATTGGACCAGAAACTGCAGAGCCCTGTGAGAGCACAGAGCTGGGATCTGAAACAGGAACGGTCAGGGTAGGCTTTGTGGGGGAAGTGATGTTTGCAGGCCGACTGTAGGGTGGGTTGGAGTTAACCAGGTGAAGAATCCTGGAGGTCAGTGTTCCACGCTCAGGGAAAAGCCGGTGCAAAGGCCCGAGGCAGAGTGTGCGTGGCACAGTCCAGGAAGTAGCAGCAAGAGGTGGGAGAGGGCCAGCAAGGCCAGTGGGCCAGGCCACGCAGGAGCCACTGGCCCCTGCAGTGAGGTACCCCTGGGCACCGGCGTGGCATTATCTGATTATCCTTTTGAAAAGTTCCCTGTGGCTGCTGGGTGGAGAGAGCAAACCAGGAGTGGCAGTGGGGGCTGAGGCTGTGGCGGGTGACAGGGGCCTGGATTTGAGAGGTGTTGGTGGCCTGGAAAGGTGGTGAGGGAGGGGTGCAGAGCAGGGTTCTGGGGTCTGCCTGCCTGGGTTCAAGTCCGGACTCCTTCACTCGGGCAGGAGGCTCTGCTCTGGGCCTCTTTTCTTGCTGGCGAGACGGTGGCGGGCAGGAGTACGTTATTCTTATTTCACGTGAAGACACGGAGACCCCAGAGCCATTCAGGGGCTGGAGCGGAAACCCCGGCCCCAGTGACCACATGCTTTAGCACTCCCGTGTGTCACCTGAGTTAGCAAGTTTTTAGGACCCAGCCAGGCCCGCAGTAGGCGAGCACTGCTGTGGGTTGGGAGCGCGGACGAGGGGCAGGAAGCAGGCCTCACGGAGGCAGGAGACGCCTGTAGCAGTCGTTAAGGCTGGCAACCGTCTCATCCGGCTGGTGCCTGAAATGTCCCAGTTGTTGGATACCCCAAAGTCACACGAGGAGGCTTAAAGGGAGGTGGCGGGCGGCCCCGGGGTGAAGGGTCGGCCTCCGCTGACCCCCGCCCTCCTCCCCCTCCCGCTGCAGCCTTCGTGACCCTGCTGAACGGGGAGCAGGCCGAGGCTGCCATCAGCGCCTTCCACCAGAGCCGCCTGCGGGAGCGGGAGCTGTCGGTGCAGCTGCAGCCCACGGACGCCCTGCTGTGCGTGGCCAACCTGCCCCCCAGCTTCACCCAGCAGCAGTTCGAGGAGCTGGTGCGGCCCTTCGGCAGCCTGGAGCGCTGCTTTCTGGTCTACAGCGAGCGCACCGGCCACTCCAAGGGCTATGGCTTCGCCGAGTACATGAAGAAGGACTCGGCCGCCCGTGCCAAGTCGGACCTGCTGGGCAAGCCGCTGGGCCCGCGCACCCTCTACGTGCACTGGACAGACGCGGGGCAGCTGACGCCCATCCTGCTCCACTCCCGCTGCCTCTGTGTTGACCGCCTGCCCCCTGGCTTCAGCGACGTGGACGCCCTGCGTCGGGCGCTGTCAGTGGTCCACACGCCCACCTTCTGCCAGGTGAGCCCTGCGCCCAGTGCAGGGGCCAGCGCACCTCAGAGGGGCCGTTTGAAGTCACCTGCCTTTCCTAATCTCCCGGGTCCCTTTTAGTAAGACAGCGGCAGTGCCACTTTGAATGGGGTTCTTGTTTGAAAAGCCACGTGGTATAGGGGGTGACAGCCCAGCTAAGAGCCAGAGGGCTGGGGTTCAAATCCCTGCGAACCCTTTAGCGACTTGCTTAATCTCGTGGCCTCGGTCCTCCTATAACACGCAGGTGAGACCACCTTGGTGAAAGCTCAGCGCGAGGCTCGCTCACCTCTCGCTCTCGTGTTGATCAGGTTTGTTGAGTGCCTGCTGGCTCCCAGGCCTGGCACGAAGGAGGTGGCTCAAGAGAAGCCCACGGTCCATGTAAGCCTTGAGGTCAGGAAGTTGGGTTTGGTTGGATTCCAGCCGTGCTCTGTGGCTCTGGGCAGTCACTCACTCACTCTGAGTCTTGGTTTCCCTCCTCCGTAAGAAAGGAGTCGATACTCACACATCACGTTGGCCAAATGGTCTCTGGTTCATTCGAGTCACATTTGTCATGCGCTTCTGTGTGTGTGGCACGAGCCCCGGGATGGGCACAGTGTGGGGAGAACGGGCCAGGCCCGGTTCTCAGCCGGCAGATAGTCTCGCCCGCAGACCCCCAGCGGGGACATTCCTTCAGCACCCACCGAGCACATTCCTTGGAGTCCCCTCATCCTAATACACCCCAGAGAAGCAGGTGATATCCCCATTTTCAGGGGGCGCAAAGAATTCAAGCGCCCTGCCGAGGGCTGGACAGCCAGGGCATGGCAGGGCCGGGATCGGAGTGCCGTGGCCTGGCTCCAGAGCCCCAGGCCGGCGTGGTGGAGGCTGGTATATGGCTCTGACCCCGGTTCTGTGGCCATGGGTGGGTCCTGTTTCCCTTGTGTAAAGGGAGTGTTGGGCCTGGGGACTTCGACACCTTAGGAACCCCTCTCCTTGCTCCCTTTGCATTCGGTCATGCTGCTGCTTTCCGTTGGGGATCTACTGTGTGCTTGTCCCTGGGTAGGCCTCCTGCCGTGTGCTAGGCTCTCTGGTGGGGCTCAGGACAGATGACTTAGTTTGACAGCGACATCCTCTCTTGGAGGTAGGACAGCAGGGCCACGACCACCACCAAGTTCTCACTCTGAGCCTCAGGTTCCCCATCCGGAAATGGGGCTGACAGTGTTTGGTGATTGGGTTGTTGTGACTGGCTGCTTGTTCCTTCTTCCACTTACAGTAGGTGTCCTGGTTGAATGGAGGACAGGCCCAGGTGTCAGGCACATTGCAGTTGGAGCCTTAATCTCCCTAGGTGGGAGCCACGAAGCCTTGGTTGCCCTCTGACCCCTCTCTCTATTCATCTGTGAGACAGGGCATGTCGTGAGAAGGTGTGCATCTGGGCCTTGGTCAGAGGTGAAGGTGGAGTGCTCAGTCGAGGTGGGCTGATGGCTGGAGCCACCCTGTGCGGGCACTGAGCAGGTGCACACCTAGGGCACGACCTTTCTCTGTCACTGTGGAGCAGCTTCTTGAATCCCCACAACCACCCTTTGAGGTGGGTTTGTTTGCTGGCCCCACCTTGCAGATGAAAAAAACAAGGCCCAGGGATGGGCATGTGCAGTGATAGGCCTGCCAGTAAGGTGGGCTGGGAGTCAAGGTCAGTCAGCTGACCCTGGGGGGTGCGGGGAGCCCACATTCTTAAGGTGGTCACCCTCACCTCCCAGGAAGGCTGGATGCTGAGCTGGGAGTTTGCTGTCTTGCTGGGGAGTGTCATTTTCAACATAACCGAGATGTTGAAAGGAAATCCCGTAGCTCACAGGCCAATTTACATCACATCTGATATGCTGATGCCATAAACATGAATAGAGCACGTATCGTAAGACCTTGGGTGTTGTAAGAAGCCTTTCCCGTTTTATTTTTTTTTGTGAATGGGCAGTCCAGTCTTGTTTTGAAACTCAGCACGTCCAGAAAGGTCACTGGCAAAGTCTCCCTCCGGCCCCACAGCGCCTTTGCCTGCAGCCCCTGCTCAAACCAGTTTGTTGTGTCTCCTTCCAGGGTGATTTTATCATGCATTTCAAGCAGATGTTCATATGCCCTTGCGTTCCCCTTTCCCTGACCCAGATACTGCCATGGCTGCTTTGGTTTGGTTCTTACACGCTTTCTTGGACACATTTTCGTGTTTAGGCATGAGAGCTTTCTCATTCCTGTTGAGGCTGCGATATTTTCCATTTCGTGGATTCCGCCGTCCTCTGTGGATGGACGTTGTCTTGGTTCCAAACCACACTGTGCATCACTGGGGACCAGGAGGAGCATTGTTGGCTCTTTTTTTTAATGTTTATTTATTTTTGAGAGAGAGAGAGAGAGAGAGAGAGCATGAGCAGCAGAGGGGCAGAGAGAGAGAGGGAGACACAGAATCCAGAGCAGGCCCCAGGCTCTGAGCTGTCAGCACACAGCCCGACGCGGGGCTCGAACCCACAAACCGGGAGATCATGACCTGAGCCGAAATCGGACACTTAACCGACTGAGCCATCCAGGGACCCCAGCACCATTGGTTCTTAAATGTCTTTTTTTTTTTTAATTATTTTTTTTATGTTTATTCATTTTTGAGAGAGAGAGACAGAGCATGAGCGGGAGAGGGGTTGAGAGAGAGAGGGAGACACAGAATCTGAAGCAAGCTCCAGGCTCCGAGCTGTCAGCACAGAGCCCGACATGGGGCTCAAACTCATGAACCGTGAGATCATGACCTAAGCTGAAACCAAGAGTAGGACGCTTAACTGACTGAGCCCCCCAGGCGCCCCGAGCATCATTGGTTCTTGAGACCGCCATAGCCACTGTGAGGCAGGTAGTCTCCTTAAGGCCATCAGCCTGGCCTCATCTGATGCCGGCTCCAGCTCTGTGGCCTGAGCAAAAGGACTCCCCTTCTCTGAGCCTCAGTTTCCTCACCTGCTAAGTGGGCATGCTGACAGTGCCTGCCTCTGCGATGTGGTGAAACAGCTCCTGCAGCACCCAGCCCATGGGCGTGCAAGGTCCCACTGGGTGTCCTTCCAGTATCTGCTTGCTCTGGGACACCACCAGCCCACGATTCCGGCACCCACAATGCCCTGAAAACCCAGAGGTTTGCTCCCTGAGTTGGTGACAGGCTCTGACCTGACCTGACAAGGGGCCATCTGTGGCCTTTATCTTTGTGCCTTGCTGCAGAGTTATCTGTGTGTCTGATTCATGGGAGCCTCGACCCCACTGGGGGAGCGGACACGTGATACACAGCGCGGGCCGCATCCTCCTCTCTCCCAAACAGCGTTGATCCTGGAACACATCTGGCCCCAGAGTCTGGATCGGGGGTGGTGGGCCTGAAGTACCAAAGGGCTGCCGTCAAGGGAGGTGGAGGGGCCTCCCTCCCTCCCGGCCCTGCCAGCCTGGAACCTGAGCTTGAAGCCACCTGCCTCACCCCCAGGCTGTGTGTCCTTCCCGGTCCCGGCTGCCGTGTCTTCAGCCTGAGGCTCGTGGTTGAGCAGCGCTTCGCAGCCACCCACCTCGTCTCCTGCCAGCGCATCCTCTTCCCAGCTCTATAACCCGAGCGTGCCAGCCTGCCTCCCTGAGGCTGCCTGTGCCTGGCAGCCCCCATCAGGGCCCCCAAGTGGCGCTGACGAGAGGCCCAGGGGGCTTGACCCCTGCGAGGCCAGGTCCCAGCTTTGCCCTCCCACCAGCTGTGTGACCTTGGGCACGTCGACCTATTTGAACCTCAGTTGTCTCCTCTGAAAAGTGGGTAGGGTGCGGCCTCCTAGGGCCATTGAGAAGATTCCATGAGCCAGTGCAGGAACAGGGTTCGGAAGAGGGTAGGACCAAGAACCCACCCACTCTGGTGAGTTTGCTGTCATGATCCGGGTCTGGTCGCTGTGGTCACTCCGTGTGAGGGTGGCCACTGTCACTCGGGTGCTCACGTCTGCCTCCCCCTGCCCCACGCCCCCGCCAGCTGGCATATGGGCAGGATGGGCAGCTGAAGGGCTTCGCTGTGCTGGAGTACGAGACGGCAGAGATGGCTGAAGAGGCGCAGCAGCGGGCGGACGGCCTGGCACTGGGGGGCAGCCACCTGCGAGTCTCCTTCTGTGCCCCGGGGCCCCCTGGCCGCAGCATGCTGGCTGCGCTTATCGCCGCCCAGGCCACGGTGAGTGTGTGCCTGGGGACGGGTGCCCCTGGGGGGGGGGGGGGGGACCGGGGGGCGAGCCCTCCTCTCTGGGAAAGTCAGGGTGCCAGCTGGGCTCTGGGGGTGAGAGGGAGGGGCAAGCCGGCCTCCCCGTGGCCGGGTGGCGCCCTGAGCCGCTCTTCTGTTTCTCTCTGCAGGCCCTCAACCGGGGCAAAGGGCTCCTGCCCGAGCCCAACATCCTGCAGCTGCTCAACAACCTGGGGCCCTCCGCCTCCCTCCAGCTGCTGCTGAACCCCCTGCTCCATGGCAATGCAGGGGGCAAGCAGGGTAAGGTGGGGCCAGGCAGAGTGGCGGCCGCGGTCCCCATCGCGCTCAGAACCCCAGCCCCCCCAGACCGTTTTCCCATCTGAGCTATCAGGGACTTGAACCCACGAGCAGGGGCTGGGGTGAGTGGCAGTCACCAGGGTGAGCTGGTGCCCTGAGCCCCTCACTGGGGCAAGTGAGGCAGGGTGGTGGGAAGGGGCCGGCCCGCCCCACAGCAGACTCCCTTTCCTGGGCCCCTTTTTTGGGCACGTCAGTTGCTTTCTGGGAGCTTCGGGCCCGGGGTTGCGCCTAACCGGGGCAAAGGCTTCCATCCGTGGTCTGCTCTTCACTTCCCGGTCTCCCCCAGGCCTGTTGGGCGCACCTCCAGCCGTGCCGCTCCTCAGCGGGCCGGCCCTGTCCACGGCACTGCTGCAGCTCGCCCTGAAGACCCAGGGTCAGAAGGTAAGTGCGTGCCCGGCCCGGGGCCCCCGGGACCTCCTCGTCCGCACGGACTCCCCAGCCCTTCGTTTCTCCACCTCACACCCTTCTCGCATCTGCCGGGGGGGCTTGCCGTCACTGGGGTGATGGGACATCTGGTCGTGTCTGTGGGGCTCAGTACGTGGCCTGGTCTGTCGCAGGGGCTCGGGACTCAGGAAGGGACTCAGTCTAGGGAGGAAAGTCCAGGCCTCGCGGGGGAGGAGTGCGGTCTCTCGCTCCCACCTCCTCAGCGCGCATACAGGGGGACCCGTACAGACCAAGGCACACACAGATAGGTATACCGCGCATAGAAATACATACGCCACGTCACCACTCTCGGTGCACGTACGCAGAGACCCGTACGCAGGAGGCATGCGCACACGCCTGCAAGCAGACGCGCCGCACACGGACACACGTGCCGCTGACCTGTGTGTCAGGGCCACGTCAGTGACACGGGTGTGTCTGACAGTAACTGACGGGATTAGGGAATTAGGGGCTCACCCTTGCGTGGCTGGTACACACACTGTGTTGGACACTGTGCTTCCGTAATAATCAGGGGGGCTGGGTGTGGGCAGTGTGCCTAGGAAGGACTGTCCTGTGTGGGGGGACAGGCCCTGACGCGCTGAGCATATGGTGCACGCCCCCTGGGGCTCCCCGGGGTCTCAGATGGGCCCTGGCAGACAGGAGGCCCTCCGTCCCCATGGGACAGCTGGATGGGTGATGGCTGAGATGTCGCAGACACTGAGGGACGCTGTGCGCGTCTGCCCGTGACCGGCCGTGGCCTGCACTCTGGGTGTTGTGACTGTTGAGACCCTGGGTGCCACCTGTCTGCTGCCCAGGCCACCCTGGCCCATCTCCAGCTGATTGTGCTCTGTCTCCAGAAGCCTGGGATCCTGGGAGACTCTCCCCTGGGCACCCTTCAGCCTGGGGCCCAGCCGGCCAACCCCCTCCTCGGGGAGCTGTCTGCAGGTAACACAGACCCCTGCCTCTCCTCATCTTTCTGGGCCCCTTCCCACTTTCTCTTCCTGAGGCCCCTGTCCTCACTGGGCCTGGGAAAATGACCTACTGTCTCTGGGTCTCAATAGTCCCATCCGTCCGTTGGGCCCCCACCTCCCAGGGTGGCTGTGAGCATCCTGGGAGTTGATGTACTCAGAGGGGTCTGTTCATTGCCCAGCACGTACCTACTGATCCTTGTCCAAGCTCAGGGCCCCGGGGAAGACAGGTCTAGTGTGGTTGGACACCAACACCTCCTTCTCTCTGTAGGGGGGGCCCTGCCCCCGGAGCTGCCACCCCGGCGAGGGAAGCCACCACCTCTGCTGCCGCCACTGCTTGGCCCCTCTGGGGGTGACCGGGAAGCCATAGGCCTGGGTCCCCCAGCAGCCCAGCTCACTCCACCCCCTGCCCCGGTGGGCCTCCGAGGCACTGGCCTTAGAAGCCTCCAGAAAGACAGTGGGCCTCTGCCACCGCCCCCTGGGGTAAGGCTCCTCCCCACATCCAGTACCATTCCAGCCTCCCCACCCCCCACCCCCCCACAAGGTGCCGCCTGCCAGGGGCCCTCACGAACCCAGCCCTCCTGCTACAGGTCTCGCTGCTGGGGGAACCCCCAAAGGACTTCCGGATCCCCCTGAATCCCTACCTGAACCTACACAGCCTACTCCCAGCCAGCAACCTGGCGGGTAAGGAGGCTCGGGGCTGGGGAGGCACAGGGAGAAGCCGCCGCCCAGCTGAGGGCCACCTGCCTCACCCCCCAGCCCCCGGAGGCGGTGGCGGAGGTGGTGGCAGCAGCAAAGCCTTCCAGCTCAAGTCCCGCCTGCTCAGCCCTCTCGCCAGCTCCCGCCTGCCCCCTGAACCAGGGCTGCCCGACAGCTATGGTTTCGACTACCCCTCGGTGAGTACCCAGCTCCCATGTGGTCCGCCCTCCCGAGGGCCGCTGCCGTGGCCCCTTGTCCCCTTGATCCAAGTCATCCTCCAAACGAGTATTTCGCTAATACTGGCTGCCTGGCAAGCACAAGGGAGACAGAGAAGAATGTGCCAGACACTGTCCCTGCCCTGAGTCTCCTGTCTGTTTGTCTCTGCCCATCAGACCTGGTTCCTGTCTGTCTTTTTCTCCCCAGAGACTTTAGGCTGCGCTTCCCCTTGGAGACCAGGATCAGTGTCTTGTCGGTCTCTGTCCTGCTCTCCCGTCCTTGATTCCTGTCTCTGTCACTGGAGAGCTGCTCCTTCTATGATTCCAACCTCCTCTAGCTCAGACGTTGCAGCCTGGCCACCTGTGTAACCCCTGTGTTACGTTACGTTTGGTCCACGTTGGGTTTTAAAAAATTTAACAGCTGAAATAAACGTCACTGCTGACATGTAGAAGAGTTCACACAACCCGGATCCCTCGCCGGCCTTGAAGAACTCCGAACACCTAGGTCCATGGGAGCCACATGCCTTCCCAGCAGCCATCTCTGGGGCCAGGGTGTCACCACTCCTGGCAATGGGGCACACTTTCTGTCTCACTGCAGCTGCCCCACCTGCAGTGGGAAGTTGCCCCCACACAGTAGAGCGTGCCCCCTCTTGGCGGGGGCACTTCCCCAGTAACAGCTGTGCTGTGGGATTCAGCCAGGGGTGAGGTTGGTGCAGACTCCAACCCAGCGTGCTTCTCCCACTTTCATTCAGGACGTGGGACCTCGGCGGCTCTTCTCCCACCCACGGGAGCCAGCTCTAGGGCCCCACGGACCCAGCCGACACAGAGTAAGAGCTGCCCTGTCCATCTCCCCTCCTGGGTGTATCAGTTAGCCTGTGCTGCCTAACAAGCGGCCCCACCACTTTGTGGCTTAGAACACCAAACATTTTTTCTCACCATTCTTCCTGGTGTGTGTGTGGGGGGGGGGGGGGGTCTCTGCAGTCACATGACGTGACAGTCACATGACAGCACAGCTGGGGCTCAGCAGTCTGCAGTGGTTTTAGCCACATACTTTGCAGCAGAGGCCTCAGCTGCAGCGATTTATCTGCTGCATGTGGAGCCCATCCTCCAGCAGGCCACCCTGTGATGCTGTCCTGTGTGTGGTGGTGGTTCCGGGGTTCCCAAGAGGAAGGGAGGTTCCCAGAGGCCTTTACAGTCATGCTACTCTCCTGTTGGCCAAAGCTAGTCACGGGACAAAGCCCAGTGTCATTTGGGAGGGTCTGCAAAAGGGGTTGGATTCTTCAATAATCTGTCTCACTCAGCCCGGCCCCCTCTCTGCAGATGTCACCCCCACCCAGTGGTTTTGGTGAACGGAGCGGCGGGGGCGGCGGGGGGCCCCTCTCCCACTTCTATTCGGGCTCGCCCACTTCCTACTTCACCAGTGGCCTGCAGGCTGGCCTCAAGCAGAGCCACCTTAACAAGGTGAGGAGCCTCCCCAGCTGAGGACAGGTCCCCAGGGACAGGCAGGATGCGGGAGGCCCTGTGACCCTTGGTGCCTGGGCCAAGCCTGGGGTGGTGACAGAGCAGGGGTCAGCTTTGCTCAGGGCCGGCCTGAAACAGGCTGTGCTCCCCACACCTGTGTGGCTCACACCTGGTATTGCCCAGCCTTCCTGGCCTCCTTTTACTCCCTCTCCGGTAGCCCACGGTGTGGGTGATGTTAGCCCCGGTTGACAGATGAAGAAACCGGCTCAGAGAGAAGTAATCTCCCCCCCCCCGTCTCCTAGCTAATGAGTGGCAGAGGCAGGATTTGAGCCCGAAACCCCTTGCCTTCGCCCTGGGGGCTGCTTCCTCTCCCACTCCATCTCTCTCCCATGTCTCCCAGGCGGTCGGCTCCTCTCCACTGGGCTCTGGAGAAGGGCTCCTGGGCCTCGGCCCTGGGCCCAACGGCCACAGCCACCTGTTGAAGGTATGGAGCTGGGGAGGGGCAACGGGAGCACGTGGGGCTGGGGAGCGGTGGCCCCCAGATGACCCCTGACGTGCCACCCCCTCCCCTCTGTCTCTAGACTCCGCTGGGTGGCCAGAAACGCAGCTTTGCCCACCTGCTGCCCTCGCCCGAGCCCAGTCCAGAAGGCAGCTACGTTGGCCAGCACTCCCAGGGCCTCGGCGGCCACTACGCAGACTCCTACCTGAAACGCAAGAGGATTTTCTAAGGGGCCGGCGCCAGAGATGCTCAAGGGCCTGCACCGAATTGCTTTTGGGTTTTCTGGTGTTCTGTTTGTGTTTCCCTCTCCCCCTTTCAGTAATAGAAAAATCTCTGAAAGACTTTGTTGACCAACCAGCCGGAACCCAAGGAGTGTGGGGGAGTCTGGGGGCCAGCTCCCGGCACGGAAACTCTACAGCCTTAAGAGAGAGGGGCCCTGGCCAGCTCTCTCTCCCCTCCCCTGTATCCGCCTGTGTCTGTCTCTCTGGGAGTCCTCTCCTGCCTCGTCACTCCTGTATCTTGGCCTTTCGAGTGCCTTGGAGGTTCCCCTGGCCTCCCGTGAGGATCAGAGACTGTCCCCCTTTTTTAACTTTGACGATTGACTTTTGTTTCCTTTTCTAATTTGTATTATTTTTTAAACAATCCAGGACGACCCCCAGCTCTGATTCCTTCAAGGTCCAGCCTGTCTGGGCCTTCATTCCACACTTTCGGTTTGAAATGGCTCAGCCCTTTTCCTGTCCTGTCTGCTGCAGGCATGGATGTGCCCTACCCCTGCCTGCCCACTCTGGCCTGTATTCCAGCTCGGGGTCCCCAGCCTCCTGCCACAGCTCCCTCACCTTCTGATGCCTTAAAGCCGGGTCCCAGGCCCTGCGGTCAGAGCCTCTTAGATGCCGAGCTCCGGAAGCTTGACTCAGGACCAAATGGCTCTGGCCTGGGGATTGGGCCCCTCTACCCAGAGTCCCCACTCTGGGGACAGTAAAAGGCCAAAGCCTTGGTTTTGGCAAACCAACTCATCATCCCTCCTGCCCAGGCCTAGGTGCAGAGACGGGTTTTCTCTGCCAGCTCAAACCAGTCCTGCTGTCAGTCTGTGGGAGTGGGGTATTGTGCATCTCACTGAGCCTCTGCTGTCTCCCCCCACCCCACCCCACCCCCATGTTGAAGATGAGCTCCACCTCTCCATCCCCAGGCTAGATCACCTGGAGCTGGCCTCCCAGCCTCCTGTGGGCCCAGTGGGAGTCCAGCAACTTCAGGTGGATAAGCTCTGCCCTTGCCCAGCAGCAGGACCTTTGGGCCTGAGGAGAGCCTGGGCCCCTCCCCCTGGCCGGCTGGGCCACCAGCTTCTCTCCCCAGACTCTTGGGGGGGTCCACATCCACTCCAGGGGGGTGTCGTCTCCCCAGTCCTCTCACAGACTTTCCTTTGCTGAATTAAAGTTTGTAAGTAAATGGTTTTAAAGAAAGAGCTGGCTGGTTCTTGGGACAAACAGTGGGCCTGGGTGGGAGGTCAGGGATGGCCCCGCAGGACTTTTGTGTGGGTGAGCTAGCCTGGCCCCCTCCTACCTTGGCAGTTCCTTCCTGAAGCCCTTCCTCTCACGAGCCCCACGCAAATGACAGGGCTTATATTCGGGCAATTACGGGCGCTTTGGTCGCGCGGCTGCCACTGGGCATGCCCAGTCCCGGGTCACGTGATGTCTGTCATGGCCGCCTCCGTGGCTCGGGGAGGCGTGAGTGCTGGGCAGCTGCTGCGGGCGGCCAGGGGAGCCTGGTGGAGCCGGCCCGGAGGCAGTTGGGGGTCTGGGGAGGCGGCGGCGCCAGCGACAGCCAGAGGATTCCGAGCGACAGGTACCTGGGGCGCCTCGGGGGCTAGTGTTCATCCGTCGGACCCCCGCAAGGCGCCGCGGGGCCGCTCATCAAACCGTGTTTTTCAGGCTCGCACCCGGCGGGGGAGGAGGAAGCTGGCGGCCCCGAGCGGCCCGGGGACGTGTGAGTGTAGGGGGACAAGGCCCCCATTCTTTATCCCACGAGGTTCCTCCGGTCCCCACCTTGCCCTGCAGCCTCATCTCTGTCCCCTTCTACGTCGTCCTATTCCCCTGACCGTCAAGCCCCGCCCCAACAGTAGGTTCCACCTGGCCACCGCGTCCATCATCAAGTTTGGCATCTGCACCTCCATCTGTCCCCAGGGTGAACGTGGTGTTCGTAGACCGGTCAGGCCAACGGATTCCGGTGAGCGGCAGAGTGGGGGACAATGTTCTCCACTTGGCCCAGCGCCATGGAGTGGACCTGGAAGGTGGGAGCCCCGCACAGGGAATTGGGGAGGGCCTTATTCATTGTTTAAAAAGACCCGCAAATCAGGTAGGGTTCTCCATTACTTAACCCTCCTGTGGCTTCCCATCAAACATGGTTAAAATCCAGATTCCTCACCAATGTCTCTGCCCAGCTCTAAACCTCTTCACTCACTCAGCAGTTATTTGCTGAGCATTTGTTAGAGGTTATTTACACCACTGCCCTCCAGGAGCTTGTATTCTCTTCCTCCTCCTTCTCTCTAGTCTAGACACACTGGCTTTCTTGCTGTTCTCAAACAAAAAACCAAGTTCGTTCCTGCCTCGGGGCTTTTGCACTTGCTGCTCCAGACATCTGAAGTACTTTCCCACCAGATCTTCTGGCTCTCCATCTCATCCTTCAGGTCTCAGTGTAAATGTCACCTTTCTGACAATCTCATCCCTTCATCCCAGTTGACGTCCCCATCCCCAGTCACACTAGGTTCTCAGTGTGCTTTATTGCCTCCGTAGCGCTTCTCATTGCTTTCTTTCCATTTTGTCGTCTGTCCTCAGAATGAGACCAGAAACCCTCTTTGCCACTTATCGGTGGCCCGTCACGGTATTTAGATGCAACAAGTATTAAATCAGTGTCTGTTGAATGAAAGATAATAATAGCAGACATTACCATAAGCGTGTTAAATAGCTATTGACTTGATAAAGTGTTCATAACAACGCTACATAATAGGGGGGATTATCTCATTTTTTAGGTGAAAAAACTGAGCCCCAGGTTAAGTTGACACAGTCCAAGGTCAAGTAAGTGGCAAAACGATGCAAAGCCAGTTTATTTTAGCCGCTAATCTGTGCTGCTCTTCTGTGCATATTGAATACCTACTGTGTGCCAGGCAACAGTGTACAAAACAGATAAGGCTCCTGTTGTTTCACACCAGTTTCGACCTAACAGGGACAATGTTCTCACGAGTAGACGTGTAATTATATCATGAGCAGCTGGAGAGGGGGGTCTGAAACAAAAATATGCAGGGTTACTGGTTGGGTGAATATAATACAGAGCCTAAAGTATTGAATCATTACAGGGGGTGGAGATATTGGGGGGGCTGGGCATGGCAGGCCTACTTCAAGTTCTGTTCTGGGATCCAGTCACCAGGAGACCAGGACAGAGATTGGAACATGAGTTTTCGAGGCAAGTGGCCTACGGTCAAATTTTGCCTGTTACCAGCTGTATGACCCTGAGCCAGGGTCCTTAACATCTCTGGACCTCTGTTTCCTCCTCTATAATATGGGGTAATTTAGTTACTATGGGTTGCTATGGAGAATAACACAGATCTCGTAAGTAGTGCTTAATCCCTGGCCTGTGGTTAGTGCCCAGTGACTAGTTGGGACTGTTACGTGAGATAATCTCTCTCTCATGGGGTGAGGATGCTAATGAGGTGGGAAACAGGGCTGAGGAAGAGATCCCTGGGGACTACCTGGAGCTTCAAGGCCCAGACATTTTCTCCCCAGGAGATGGGGAGGGTGGGCTAAGCCACCAGGTCCCCCAAGGAGCTTCTTCCAGGTCAGGAGGCTGCCTTGCAGCTTCATCGTCATCATCCAACACGTGTGGAAGAGACAGAATTCTGTCCCGTTCACATAGAACACGTGTCTCTTGAGCATCCACAGCATGCCAGCCTCAGTGCCAAGTACACAGAGAGGAGGCCAGGTTGACGGAGCATAGGTAAACCCAGAGATTAAGGCGGTAACTTTAGACTGTGGTAAATGCCGTGCAGAAATTAGAGTCATCAAGGCCAGGGGGAAGGATAAGAAATCGGAGGTGGGGGAACTGGAAGACAGTGGAGTTGAGTCCCTGAAGCCAGGAAGGATCTAACCATGGAAAAAGTAGAGAGAAGAGCATTTCAGGGCAAGGGTACAGCAAGTGCAGAGGTCCCGTGGTGGGGGACGAGGTTGGCATGTTGGAGCTGAGCAGAGGGGCCGGTGTGGCTGATGTGGAATGAGGGAGAGATCGGGAGGATCTTAAGGATTGGTTTTATTCTGGCTATGAAAACCCTTTGGAGGGGTGCCTGGGTGGCTCAGTCAGTTAAGCATCTGACTCTTGGTTTCGGTTCAGGTCATGGTCTCACGGTTGGGGGGTTCAAGCCCCAAATGGGGCTCCGTGCTGACAGTGCGGGGCCTGCTTGGTATTCTCTCTCTCTCAAAATAAACTTTAACGTTTATTTATTTCAGAGAGAGAGAGAGAGAGAGAAACAGCGTGAGCAGGGGAAGGGCAGAGAGAGAGGGAAACACAGAATCCGAAGCATGCTCCAAGCTCCGAGCTGTCAGCGTAGAGCCCGACGCAGGCCTCAAACTCATGAACCGTGAGATCATGGCTTGAGCTGAAGCTGGATGCTTAACTGACTGAACAACCCAGACGCCCCACTCAAAGTAAACTTAAAAACAGAAAACAAAAGAAAGAAAGAAAACCCTTTGGAAGGTTTTAGGCCAGGAAGGACATTATCCTGAAGCACAGTTCTCAGTGATCAATCCAAAAGTTGGGAATGTGTCCAGGGAAAAGCAGGAAACCCCAGTTTCTGCGTCTTGCAACCCTGATATTCTGATCTCTTCTCCTGCCACACTAGGTGTGGAGTGAGCTGGTCCCATCTTTAGGAGCAAAGGAGAGATGGGAACACCCTTGCCTGGTGCGGCGAGAGGGTCCCAGCCAGGGCTTACAGGCTATGGGGACCCTGCCTGAGTTTTCACCTCTCAGCTACACTGAAGTCAAGTCCATGTTCCTTCATGGTGCCATGCACGTAGGCCACTGGGGAGTCCTTGGGGGACAGGACACCGTGGACGTCCCTTTGCAGGCCTATCCACAGTTCGGGAACGGCTAGCTGAGCGAATGACAGGGTGGGGGGGCCACACGGTGCGTGTGCAGAGGACGGAGAGAGGAGGGGCGTCTGGTGAAACAAACGGCCTCTCTTCCCTCATGCCTTCGACCGATCGGCACCTGCCTGACCCTGTCCCTCACCGGCTCGCCCCCACTTGTTGCCCCCAGGGGCCTGTGAAGCTTCCCTGGCGTGCTCCACCTGCCATGTGTACGTGAGCGAGGACCACCTGGACCTCCTGCCTCCTCCTGATGAGCGGTGAGCAGGCGGCCCCTCCCGGGCCTGCGCCGGCAGGGCCCGGCCGCTGAGTCCGCGCCCCTGCTGCCCAGAGGCCCATCGGGGCGGCGGTGGAAGGCAGCCCCAGCTTCTCGCCCCCTCGCGGCCGCTGGCGGCGGCGCTGCCCCCTGACCATCCCCCCTGGATTTGGGCAGCCTGCTCCTGCCCGCCCTTTGGGGCCCCCGCCAGCCAGACACCATGCCCGCCGCTGACGGCTGTTCTCCTTGCTCCAGGGAGGACGACATGCTGGACATGGCCCCCCTTCTTCAGGAGAACTCCCGGCTGGGCTGCCAGATCGTGCTGACTCCCGAGCTGGAAGGGGCCGAATTCACCCTGCCGAAGATCACCAGGAACTTCTACGTGGACGGCCATGTCCCCAAGCCCCACTGACGCGGGCAGCCGTCGTGGCCCTCAGGGCCAGGACTGGAAGAATTGCCAAGCCGCCCGCCCAGCCCAGAGCGTGGACAGGCCCGAGAGAGATGTTGGGAGCAGCCAGAAGCCCAAAGCCCCTGCTTCAGATCCCATGTCCAGGCTCTGGGTGGGGGGTGGGAGGGGCACCAGCCCCTGCCCGGGAGCCTCCCCCAAACTCGGGAGAATCAGTGTGTGGATGGGGTGGAATCTGACTGGAATGACAATAAAACTGTCTCACAGACCTCCAGCATCTTGAGTGTCCTCGGGGGCGGGCAGGCCTGGGGTCTATGGCTGCATCTTCTTTACCTGGACCCCCAACTCTGCCCTCTCATAGCAGCGATGGGGCCGCGGGGGTGGGGGACCACCGAGGCGGAGACCTGGAACCTCCCGGGAGGAGCAGCGGGCGTGGGGGCCTGAGCACACGTGGATCAGCGTGGCAAGGCCCCGCCCCCACCGCCGCGGAGGGATTCGGAGGGGTCCGGGCCGGCCCCGCGGGGTGCGAAGTCCACCTGAGCCGGGTGGCCAGAGCGGCACCGAGGCTGGCCCGCGGCGCTGGGAGCCGGGTGCCGAGCATCGCCTGCTAGAGGCGCCCGACCCCGCTGGCCCCGCCAGGTGGGGCTCATTGCACCCTCTGCAGAAGCGCCCCCACCAGGCGCGGCCTGCTCCCCTCAGGTGGGGCTCATCGAGTGGGCCCAGGGTGGGCGGGGCCGGGCGCGATCGGGGCGGGGGAGGTGGCGCTGGGCCGGGGCGCGATGGAGGCCCGGCCTGTCCCAGACTTCTCCAAGCTCCAGGAGCTGCTGGCGCCGCCGTGTCTGGACCCTAAGGCGTCCCGGGCGCCCCCTCTTCAGCAGGCACCAAGGACCCCAGGATGCCCCAGACCCAATGGCAGGTGCGTGAAGGAGCGGCCCCTTCCCCAAACCTGGCCCAGTGGTCAAAGGGTCAGGACCGCTGGTTCCTGGGGTTATCCAGGGGTCACGGTGTTAGTTACCGGTGCTTAAAAAAGAAGAAGTTCTGGTCCCCAGGGAGAGTTGGGGTCATATGGGGGTCAGAGGCCACGCAATCCCCTTAGCCCATGTCTCTGAAGACTGCACAGGTGCTGCCCACACTGTCCCTTGTCCCCAGGTCCTTCTGGCCCGCACGCCAGGACTCGGTCACTGCCCTGCGTTTTCTCCAAGAAACAGCAGAGGGGCTGGTCCAGCGCCCTGCCCAGGACACCGAAACCCTGGGGGCCTGCCGGGAGCTGAAGGCCTCGGAGTCTCTGGGACCTTCGCCTCTGGCAAAGGATGCCGAGAACATGCTGACCCCAATCAGCCAGCAATGCTGCAGCTCGAGGCCCCCGGAGGCTCCCCCAGCCCCCTCAGCCCTACCCCAGAGGAGGCCCCGGAAGCAGTCAAAGCCCCACCGGGGTGCTGAGAGAGTGGATCCCCGGTTTGAGGGGGTGACCCTGAAGTTTCAAATAAAGCCGGATTCCAGCCTACAGATCCTAGCCAGCTACAGGTAGGGGCTGGCCCAGAGGAGGGCGCCCTTTTTGCAAGTTAGAGTGATAATGGTGGGGGCAGGGACCTCCAGGCATCTGCTCATGGACGCCCACGCCAGCCCTACAGTTACAAAGGGCTCATCTCTGAGCGACACCTCGGGCTGGTGCCGGTCCCAGCCCTGCTGCTCTGATCCAGCAACGTTCTGGTCTGAGCGCAGGTTCTTTTTTTTTTTTTTTTTTTTTTTTTTTTCAATGTATTCATTTTTGAGAGAGAGCACAAAAGCAGGGAAGGGGCAGAGAGGGAGAGGGAGACACAGAATCCAAAGCAGGCTTCAGGCTCTGAGCCATCAGCACAGAGCCCAGCATGGGGCACGAACTCGTGAACCGTGAGACTGTGACCCGAGCCGAAGTCGGTGAGCATCGGTCACTGACTTTACGAGATGGGCCCGAGCATCCTGAGGGCCGCCGCTACTGTCATTTTTTTCAATAATGTTAATGACTGCCATTTGCCAGGAACAACAATAAGAGGTAACAGGCAGCACTTGATGTGCATGGGCTCATTGAAGCCTCGTGAATCCCATTTTACAGATCTGGAAACCGAGGTGCAGAGGGTGAGATCACTTGTCCAGAGTCACGAGGTGGGGACTTGGGAGAAATAGGATCTCAAACTGGCAGGCTGGCCCCAGGCTTCCTACCTCTTCATATGATAATCACCATTATTATTGCTAACGAGGGGCAAGGTCAGGCCTTTCAGACATCAGAAGCCTCCTTGGGGGATGCCCGATACCCGGACAGGGAATCATCTCCATCATCGAGGGGCGCTGCCCTGGACGAGATACAGATCCCCCCGTGCTAACTCCTGTCTATTCTCCAGCCTGACCTGCACTAGCCGCTCCCAGGGTCCCTCCACAGGCCCTGCGGGGGGCCCTGAGGCCAACTCAGGAGGCGGCGGCGAGGCCCTGGGTGAGTCCCGGAGACTTGACAGCTATAAATATTTGTGGGGGGGAGGCAATTTCCCATCGTCTCTGTCTTTCTTCCCGTCCTGCTTCCCCATTTAGACCCATCCAGAAGGAGTCATGGTGCACCTCCCTCCACTCGAGCTGAGTCACCCCCACCCCCGGTTTCCTCCTCTGTTTAGCTTTGCCATCTGTCTCCCTTCCTGGCTTTCCCTCTGCCTTAGATCTGGTAATACCCAGGGCTGGCCCGGAGCCGGCTGGGGCCCTCGTCGAGACTCCAACAACATGCCCCACCTGCACGGGCTTCCTGAGCCCAGGCTCTTGGCCTCTGCCCCTTACCCTGACCTCTGCCCCTTCAGGCCCCCGCTGCTGTGCTTCCTGTAGGACCCAGAGGACCCCACTCTGGAGAGATGCTGAAGACGGGACCCCTCTCTGCAATGCGTGCGGTATCAGGTCCTCAGAACGGAGGAGGAGTTTGGATGCTTAGCCAGTGTGGGGTGCCGGGAAGGGAAACACCCTCCGGGAAAGTGGTTCCCGTGAGGCAGTTTCTGGGCCCCTGCTGCGTCCTGATGTTGGTTTCTTGTACCCCCCACCCCAGGTACAAAAAATATGGCACCCGCTGCTCCAGCTGCTGGCTGGTGCCCAGGAAGAGCGTCCAGCCCAAGAAGTTATGTGGCAGATGTGGGGTGTCCCTGGGCCCCCACCAAGGCCCGGCTCAGGAAGGGTAAGCCCTTCCTCACCTAGCTGAGCCCATCCGGACTCAGTTTCTCCAGGGAGGAGATGGGCAGGAGCCCTCCTGGGAGGAGTGGGGAAACAGCTGGAGTCTTTGGGGGTCCAGCCTTCCTCCTCTCTCTGCCCCCTCCCCTTCAGGGATCCCAGGTGGAAGACCCAGGCCTCCGGCTCCAGAGCCCCTGTCTCAGGGGGCCACTGTGCCCCATCTTGGCCCCTGGTCCAATCCGGCTTGGCTGAGCCTCTCCTCAGAAAATGTCCTCAGCAGTGACACTCATATTGTTGACAGCAGTAACAATAAAGAACAAAACTACTCTGAGAAAAGCACCGTGACTCGGGGATCGCGTCTCACACACGCAGGCACGTAGGGGCAGGTGTTTTCTCATTCGGATTCTGAGGGACACACACAGAGTCGTCTATACGGGCACCAGCCGCCCCACAGGGAATTAGTCACCTTCACCGCAACTCCCCATACAGGGCGACAGCCACCACACGCAGAGACAGACAACAGTAGACCGACACACACATGGGGCGCCTGGCTGGCTCAGCCCATGGAGTGGGCGACTCTTGACCTCGGGGTTGTGGGTTCAAGCCCCACGTTGGGGATAGAGATTACTTACAAAAATAAGATCTTAAAAAGAGAGAGAGACAGGGGCACCGCCTTGGGCGGCTCAGTCGGTTGAGCGTCTGACTTCGGCTCAGTTCAGGTCACGGTCTCACGGTTTGTGGGTTTGAGCCCCACATCCGGCTTCAGCGCCATAGAAACCTGCTTCGGATTCTCTATCTCCCTCTTTCTCTCTCTGCCCCTCCCCCTGCTCACTCTCTCTCTTTCTCTCTCAAAAATAAACAAACATTAGGGGCGCCTGGGTGGCGCAGTCGGTTGGGCGTCCGACTTCAGCCAGGTCACGATCTCGCGGTCCGTGAGTTCGAGCCCCGCGTCGGGCTCTGGGCTGATGGCTCGGAGCCTGGAGCCTGTTTCCGATTCTGTGTCTCCCTCTCTCTCTGTCCCTCCCCCGTTCATGCTCTGTTTCTCTCTGTCCCAAAAATAAAAATTAAAAAAAAAAAAAAAAAAAAAACGTTGAAAAAAAAAATAAACAAACATTAAAAACAAAAAGGCAAGACAAATACATGAGTGGGGCTGACACATGCCTTCACACACACACACAAGACACATGGACAAGCTCACACGTGCTGACACTCACATGAGACAGACCACACGCTAGCCAGAAACATGCACTGATACACCTGCTGACACACGTGACAACACACAGGAAATACACCTAGATGACACACATTGGCACACGGTGATATCCACACCCTGGGCCCTCTGTCAGCTCTCCCCCTGCCTGCAGAATGTCACCTTCCCATGTCTCCATGCATACAGTCCCTTCTGTGCCCCGCTGCTCCTCTTTCAAGGTCTCTTTCACCCCATCAAAGTGTGTCCCTAGCCTGAAGCCAAAAGCCACATGGGAGAGGAGGGCCCTGGACACACAGGACACCCGTGCTCACTGGGAGGATGGGTGGGCTGCAGCCAGGGTGGGGATGTCACCCCCGTGACAGTGAGCGAGACCTGCCTGGCCACGTACTCCAGGAAGGTGAAACCCCCTTTGTCTCTCCCGGGTGAGCCCACGGGGAAGGCCTGGGCCCGGGATTCCTCAGCCCTCAGATCCCTGACTCATTCGGTCTCACTATTCCTCAGCTCAGAACACCCCCCCCACCCTGTCTCCCCATAGGCGCTGCCTTCTCATGACTGGGAGGCAGGGCTCAGCCCCGCACCACATATTCAGAGAAGTCTTCCTTGACCACCCAGTCTAAAATAGACACCCTAGGGGCGCCTGGGTGGCTCAGTCGGTTGAGCGTCTGACTTCAGCCAGGTCACGATCACGCGGTCCGTGAGTTCGAGCCCCGCGTCGGGCTCTGGGCTGACGGCTCAGAGCCTGGAGCCTGTTTCCGATTCTGTGTCTCCCTCTCTCTCTGCCCCTCCCCCGTTCATGCTCTGTCTCTCTCTGTCTCAAAAATAAATAAATGTTAAAAAAAATTTTAAAATAGACACCCTAATCCCATGCAAGTCAGGCTCTAGTTCAGCTCCTCACTGGTCTCCCTCTTAGAACCTACCAGAATTTAAAAAAAAAAAAAAAAAAAAAAAGAACATACCAGAATTTTCAAGTCTCTACTACTCTGAGGTTATTTCATTCACATTCATCTCCCCACCTGGACCGTGATTTCAGAGGTGCAAAGAACATACCAGAACATACCAGAAACATACCAAAAAAAAAAAAAGAACATACCAGAATTTTCAAGTCTCTACTACTCTGAGGTTATTTCATTCACATTCATCTCCCCACCTGGACCGTGATTTCACAGGTGCACATCTGTGTCCCTGACCATGATAGGCCACCCCAGTGCCCAGCATGAAGTTCCTTGGGAATACACATTGAACACACAGAGGTCTCAGACTGTGTGTGAACTCACGGCTGTTTTTACCCATTTATTCAGCATTTATGGAGCAACTCCTGTGTGCCAGGCCAGTGGGGACACTATATGGTAAATAGAACAAAGGTCCCCGCTCTAGTGAAGCCAAAATTCTAACGTGACAGTAAACAAATAATTAAATATCTAGTAGATGGCAAGTAGTGGCTGGTGCTTTAGAGAAAATAAAGTATGTAAGGAGATAGGAGTTCGGGGGGCTACCTTAGTGTTGGTCCTCTCTGAGGGGGGACAGCCAAGGCCTCTCTGACATCTGTGTAGAGACCTGGGAGTAAGGAACTAGCTGTGGGACTGGAAGATGAAGACAGTCCAGGCAGAGTGAATGGCAAAAGCAAAGGCCCTGTGGCGGGTGGGACCTTGTGGGACTCCGAGGAATCGAGAAGAGGCTGGTGGGAGTGGAGAGAGGTGGTTAAGGGTGTGTGTGACAGTAGGGGCTGCACCATGCTTGTGCCTTTTCTCCTTCTGTACCCTGACTAGGCCTCTAGGCAGCTCCCCAGCCCAACCTCCCCCCCCCCCCCCCCCCCCCCCCCCCCCCCCCCCCGTTTCCTGCTCTTACCTTTGCTGGGGAAATGTTTGCCTGGGGCAGCTGATGGAGTGGGAGCTGTCCAGGACTGTTTCCTTCTCTCTGGCTCTGTTCCTGCTTTGGAGAGAGGCAGAGACTGCAAGGGTGGGGGGAGGTCCAGCTGTTCTCTCCTTATGCTGCTGGGCGGTGAGGGAGGTGGTGCTGTGCGGGGAGGGGGGGAGGGGGGGAGTGCGGTTGCAGCTGATACCGCGTGTCTCTTGTGAGTCGTGATGGGCAGTCAAAAGGCAGGTTAGGGGTAAACTGAGACACCGTGGATGGACACAGGATGGAGAAGGCATTGAGGGTGGGGGCAGGGATGCACCCTTTAACGGGAGGGACATTTTGGGGGCTGACGCTCATAACTGCAGTCCCTGTTTGCATTTACTCATCCTGGCGAGGCCTCAGGACGGGAGCCCCGTGTCCAGACCCCTGGGAGGGGCCTCCACCCATCCTGGGGAGGCAGCTTTAGCTCTTCCCGGAACCAGGCCTGGGGGAATCACCTAGCTCCCACCCCCAAGTGTTAGCCGGGTTAGAGGGCAGCGCTCTGGGCGGAAGAGATAAAGGGTAGGGAGCTGGAGGAAGGAGTGCGGTCCCCACCCCGGCCCAAGGGTCAGCTGAGAGCAGGAAACTGGACACCGAGAGAGCAAGCCCCGGGTCACACCGCATGAAGGCGGCTTGCACTGCGCCTGACACATAGTAGGCCCTCAAAAACAAACAAGCAAAAATAGTTTATTTAGGAATATCCCGCGGGGTTGGCATTGGAACCTTGGGCTGCTTCCACATCGCAGACTGAAGCAGACGGACCCAGAGTCCTTTATAAAAACTTTATTGGGGGCGGGGTAGAAAAAGGGGATGACGCCCCTGGAATTGAATAAATAAGTGAATAAATAAATAAATACATAAATAAATAGAACAATAAGTAAGCCCCCCTGTGCCTCTGGGGGGGGCGTCCCCCGGCCCGCGGGGAGAGGGGAGCGGGCTCACGCTGACGTCAGCTGAATGGCAAAGACCTCGCCCCCGGCCTGCGCCTCCGCGGTGCCCGCAGCCTCGGTTCCACCTTCGGCTGCGGCCGTGCTCCCTCCAGCGCCGCCGCCCGCGCCGTTGAGACACACGGCCTCACCAGAGCTTTCGGCCTCCTGCACGTTATACTCGCCCTTCTTGCAAGCGGTGGACTGCACGTAGAAGGCCAGGCCGGCCCCCGCGGCCAGCAGCGCTGCGCCCCCCGCCGCGCCGCCCACGGCGACCCACAGCCACGGACCTGCGGGGTGGAGATCCTCAAAGAGGGTGGACCGGCTCAAGGCCCCCAAGCCCGGCCTCCTCTTTTCCCTCCCCGCAGGCACAAGGTCAGACCTCCCGGGCCTGGCAGAGAACCCCAGGGAACTCACAGCGCGGGGTGGGGGATAGGAGAAAGCCCGGAAGGCTACCCCGAGCGCCCCGACCCCGAGGAGTGTCATCTCGACATTGGATAGAAGCCCCTAGCCCCAGAGATACCCACAAGTCAACCAACTCACCCCCAAAAGGATGAAGGTGGGGGGAGACCGGGTCATTCCTTCACCCGGAAAAACCACAGAGATACGCGAAGTGGGGGGAAGGGATCTTGGCGGGGGGCCCCCCTCACCCGCCTCCTCTGCTCTAGGTCCCTCTCCAACCCCCCTTCTCCACAGCGACGCAGTGAAGGGCGAATTATTAGATCAAGTCTCTTATCACACATAACCGACCCCCAAGTTAATAAGCTCCTTCCGACAGCCATCACAGCCCTGGAGGGTCCCTCCCCGTGAGCTCCAGTCCTCCCTCCACCTTCCGCCCCCAACCCGCCATCGAAACCCCACTTGCCAGGGCGCCCCTGACTTCGGCCCTGGCACACTTCAGTCTCGGGTGCGGCGGAATGGGAGCGGAAACAAGGACCGGGTTCAGGGGCCCCAAGCCGCAGGCCACGCCCCCTGAAGATTCCCCCGCCCCGCCCCTCCAGCCGCCACTCACCAGCCACGCGCACTGTGATGCGCCGCGCGTGGCGCCCATGCGCGTTGGTGGCTGCGCACTCGTACTCGCCGCCGTGGCTGCCCATGGCGCCCGCCACGCTCAGCGTGCTGTTGTTACTCGAGAGGCCGATGTTGGGCGCCCCCGGGGGCGCGCGCCAGCTGATCTGGGCTGGGGGCCAGGCCTCCGCACGGCAGGTCAACGTGAAGTTCCCACCTGGCCGCACGCCTCCGGGAGGCGAGGCTGCCAACTCGGCCACCACCGGGCGGTCTGCAGGGGACAGGAGGTTGGAGGGACCGCTCAGAGCCGGTCCAGCCACTGACCTACTGACCTTCCACCCAACCACAACCTGAGAGCACCCTTCTTCAGATGGGCAGGCGAGGACCCTGCCTCCCACCAGAGCCACCTCTCCCCATAATCGGGCTGTCATCAGCACTAAAATCCTGTGCCCTGCCTCAAGGAATGAGAAGTGGGTCCCTGCACCAGTGCCCTTTTGACCTAGAACTTGAGGGGGCCCGGGCTCCTGTTCCCTAGAGTTTTCATTCTCCTCAGGTTTAGATGAGGAATTCTTATCCCCAGGAAGGGGTCTGGGGAGGTGCCCTTGAACTGTCTTGGGCAATCCTACTGCTGCAAGTCACTGTTTTGGGGACCGGGTGCCCTCCATCTGGTGCTGCTCCCACTCACATTCCACGCCCACGGTGACAGTCCGTGCGTCCGTGCCATGCGTGTTGGTGGCCAAGCAGCGGTAGGTACCCGCATCTTCTCGGGACACGCGCAGCCGCTGAGGCCTGGGCACGCCCTCCCGGGAGCAGCGCACTTGTGGGGAGGGGCGACCCCGGGCGGCGCAGGCCAGCGCGGCAGCCTCAGTCCCTTCCAGCCACGTCTGGTGACTCGGGCAGGTGGACTCATCCATTTGCGGTGGCGCTGCAAAGCAGCCATGGGGGACGTTAGGCGGGGCGCAGACCCTGGGGCACCCCTACTTCCCACCAGCCTGGGCCCCGCTCACACTCCGTGCTCACGGCGACTGTCTTGACCACGGAGCCGTGCCTGTTGGTAGCGTTGCAGACGTAGATACCAGGTACCAGTTCACTAGAGATGCGGGGGACTCTGGGACTAGGGTCTGGGGGTGCCAGTGGGAGCAGCATCCCTTCACTGGTGCCCTCTGAGCCGATGCACTCCACGCTTGGCTCTGGCTTTCCATCCACCTCACAAGAAAACAGCTGCCCAGATCCTTCCACCCATGTCCAATTGCTGGGGCAGCTGGGCTCCTCAAAACTGGGGCCATCTGGGGAGCAGAAGGTCACACAGAGACTGGAAGTCAGGCCAGGGTTATCCTCACATACCATCCTGCCCCGCGTTGTCCCCACTCACATTCCACCATGACAGCCACAGTTTTGGCTGCAGAACCTCGAGCATTGGTGGCTTCGCAGCGGTAGGTTCCTGCGTGCTCCCGGACCACATGCAGCAGGCCCTCCAGGACCCTGGCCTCCCCAGAGCGCACACAGCTCACGGTCGGCGGCGGGACTCCATGCGCCACACAGCTCAGTGAGACTTCTGTTCCTTCCAGCCATGTAATGTGTTCTGGGCAGCCCATGCTGTCCAGCGCTGGGGCGTCTGGAGGAAGATATGTTGTTCAGTTTGGGGTTTAGGGACTGGCCTAATGTCCCTAGACCCCTTTCCGTCCAAGGGCGGCCACAAAGTGTTGGGCAGGCACAAAGACACTGAACCAAAGAGGTTTCACGCTGGTTGAGCTGTGAGCTGTTTGGAGCCCTTTTTCTGATTCCTACAAAGCACCCACAGGACCGTCCCCGAGTCTTTGACCTAAAATTGTTAGAGGGCTTGGAAAGTCCCCCTTTCCAAGATTCTGTCCAGATGTCGCACCCCAGACCCTTATGGACACGTCTACTTCTTCCTCTCCCTCTTTCCCCAAGATCTTCCCCTAATCCCACTCGCCAGCCTCTTCCCTCTTCCAAAATCCTGCCCAAAGGCACACTTCAGATCCTGTTCCCACTCTTCCTTGTAGGCTTAGTTGCCCCTAGACCCTGTTAGAGATGCGCCCTGTGCACCCCCACTCACACTCCACCGTCAGCGTCACGTCCTTGACTGCCTGGCCCTGGACATTGGCCGCAGTGCAGCGGTAAGTGCCGGCGAGAGCACGAGTGACTGGACCCAGCAGGCCCAGCGCCAGCACTGCCCCGCTGTCAGGCCGTGCGCAGTGCACGGAGGGAGCGGGGTTTCCTCGGGCTTCACAGCGCAGCGTCTGTTCTGGGCCCTCAGGCCACGTCCAGCTCCTGGGACAGTCCGAATCGTCCAGCCGAGGGGCGTCTGCAGGCAGGGGCGTGGGATACAGAGAAGCCGAACATGGACCTTGAGGAAAAGCCTCACTTCCACAGCAGGGCCAGGGACTGGACAGGTCCTTGGAAATCACGGGGAGGAGAGGTTAAAGGCCAACTCACATAGGACGCGGAGTTCAGCGCTCTTGTTCTTGCTTAGGGTCTCCCCGTCCACCTCGAGAGTGGCATCACAGAAGAAGCTGCGCCTGTCGTCGTCCTCGGTGGCATTTAGCTGAAGCTGGGTGGGCTGCCCTGGGACCACGGCTGGAATTCCGTCCAGTGTGACCAGGACTCTGGCCCCAGCTGAGCAAGTTACTGTCACCACCTTCCCTTCGGGGATGGTGGGCTCGCTCAGGGTCAGGACCGGCGCCGGGAAGCCTGGGGACAGGGCATTGGCGGTGAATCCCTTGACCACGCTCCTCCTGCGGGTCGAGGCTGACCCTCATCTACCCGAACCCTCCGGGCTCTGCGGCCAAACTAAGGGTACCGCGCTCCGCCCCTCGGGATGCGCAGGCTCCGCCCCATCTCGCCCCGCCCCCCTTGAGGCTGTCTCCGCCAAATCTTTCGGAGATCCTCGCCGGGTTTGCGGCCTTCCCTTTCCGGCGTCTCATATTCCGCCTGCTATTCAGTCTCCGTCACCCCTTATGGACTTTCGGACCACGCCTATTCCTATACTAAGGCCCCGCCCACTATTTGCCCCGCCTTCCCGTTCCTCTGGCTCCACCCCAGAGCCGCCCAGGGCCCGCGTCACTCCCTCTTACTGTAAATAGTCACGTTCTCCCGGGTCTCGCGGCTCTCGCCCCCCAGGGTCACGTTGCAGACCAGCTGGCTGGCGCCCTCCTGTTCTGCACTAGCTGTGGCTGTGGCAGTGGCCATAAGCGCGTCCCCCTCGAAGGTGATTTCGGGACTCAGCCTCTGATCCCCTAGCGCCAGGTAGACCCAAGCCTCCGAGGCTGGAAATAGCTCGTCCAAGGCGCAGCTCACGGGTCTTTCTGAGCCCACTTCCAAGAGTCGGGGGGCAGCGAGGCGCGGGCGGTCCGGAGACAGGGCTGGGAGTCACAGAACAGCTTGAATTTATGTATCAAACGCTCAGTATGTGCTAAGCACGTTCCATGCACCATCTTATCGTATTATCCTCAAGGCACGTAGGGGAAAACAACGTGCAGCTGGGGCAGGTTGGAATTAGGATTAGAATTCAGATTTCCCTGCCTCCAAACTTCTTAACACTTGCCCGACCCCTTTTGGTCCCCTTCTCCCGACACTCACTCACCGAAGGTTCGGAGCTGTCTGGGGGCGGAGCTGTTTTCAAAGAGCCCCAGGCCGTGCGGCCTCAGGTCCAGCTCCGCGCGGCAAGAGAAATTGGCCCCATGGTCCTCCCTTCGCGCCAGTACTGTAGCTGTAAGAACAGCGCCCCGCGCTCGGGGTGGCTCCCCCGCGAAGCTGCGACGGATGAGCTCCTGGGCGCCCCGCAACAGGGTCAATGTGAGGCTCCCACGAGGCCCAGCGCCCGGGACCCTACAGCTCAGGGTAAAGTTCTCGCCCACAGGCTGCCAGGCAGGCAGCGGCACCAGCTCTACACGATCCGGCCGCTCTGGAAAGGGTAACCACAGCTTTTTGGAAACGCGGGGGTTTAGAGGGACGTGGCGTGGAACCAGGGGCCCAGAGAGGGAGTGCGTGGGGATCCAGAGGGTGGAGCCCGAAGGGGAGGACTCTGTGACCCAAGGGGCGGGGCTTGGAAGGGAGGGAAAGTAGTAGAGTAAGCGTGGCCGCTGAGAACTCACGGAAAGTACGAATGAGCCCACGCGCCTGCAGTGTGCGCCGCGCGCAGCGGAAGAAGCAGACAGGCTGGGTCTCCGGCTCACGGATGTCCACCAGCTGCCGAGCCAGCCAGCGCAAGCCCCTCTGGGTCCCATTCCGGCGCAGCGAGGTCTCCAGGCCACCGCGCTCAGGTCGTGGGCAGTTAGTGCTGCAATTCAGCCACAAAGATCCCCCGCGCTCCACGAGCGCCACGCGGGGCTGCAGATCCGCCCAAAAGGGCTCCTGCGCGACCGCTGCCCAGGGAAACGTGGGCTCAGCCTGGGGAGCCACTTTCCTGGGATCTTAGTGCCCCCATTCGAATAAGGGATTCTTAGGGAATTAGCAGGGGGCAAGAAAGAACTCAGGAGCCCTGCATCCTGTCCCGGCCTCAGGTTTGCAGGGGCGCTCCCAGGGTTCAAACCTCGAGGGCGTCTCTGGGACGGGGCAGCGGAGACACCCCCGTCTCCAAGATGCCCATGGAGCGATGGGAAAGCATGGGGGGAGGGGGGAGGGGATGAAAGATGGGGTCTTTGACGCACACCGCAACGATGGGAGGAGGGGACCTCGTGTGGAGGAAGGAAAACGAACTGGTTCTCAGGATTCTTGCCGGAGAGGGGGGAGACAGGTTGAGGCGAGAGCAAAGGGGAGGTGAAACTGAGTCAAGCATAAGTGAGGACCCCCCAAACCCGGGAGAACACAGAAGGCTGGGCTCTTGGAAGGAATCGCGGTAACAGCTGAGGGACTCGGTTGCCAGGGCTCCGGATGGAGCGGGAATAGCTCCTCTGAGTCACAGCAGTTGGGGAAATCGGGTCTTTCCGGACCACGAGTGAGGAAGATGTCAGTCCGTGGACCAGGGTGCATAACAGAGCGTGGGGAGGTACCCCGGAAGGGGACAAGGGAGACACGGGGTATCCACAGCATGAGGCTGGATTCGGAAGAGCATCCAGGATCTCGAAGAAGACAGTAGGGTAGAGATCTGGGCGAACGAGGAGTCTGGAAGCTGGGTCTCCAGTGTATGTTGGTGGGAAGAGGGATAGAGGGGAAAGGCCAGGGCTCAAGGTGGGGCAGAAGCGTGGGAGTGGAGCGAGAGGAGGGCGGAGCCGGGAGGGGCTTGTGGCCGCTTATCTGGTCCGGGAACTCCGCCCCCACCCTGTCCACCCTGAGCCAGGACCCGGCTCTTACCTGAGAGGCCGAGGAACCCCAGGCCCAGGGCAGCCCAGAGGCCGAGCAACGCCCGGCACAGCCCTGGCGAGGGCCCTGGCATCGCCGCCGCGGGGGAAGCGCAGGAGGCGAGGAGAGCGCGAGCGCGGAGCTGGGCTAGAGGACGGCGCGGCGGGTGGGTTGTGGAGGAGGCAGAGTTGCGTTCGGGGATTGGTTTAACGTTGGTAACTTGGTTTCCAAGGAGGGGGCGGCGGCAGAGGCGGCTGGGGGGGCGGGAGGGCGAGCGTGCTCCAGGCTCCCGGCCTTGGCGAAGGCGTGCTGACAGGAGCAAGCGACCCCCGGGGTCTACGTGGAAGCCCGCCCCATCGCCCGGGGCCTTCTGGGGGCGGCCGCGCGCTCCCGCGTCATCCTCCGCGGCGAAGCGGAGGTCCGGGGATGCTGGGTTGCCCTTCTCAAACCCCCACGCTACCCCTAGCTTGGATGCCGTGATAATGAGCTGGACTCAGAGCTCCGCCCCCATAGTTATCCGTCCCCCCCCGCCCCCCCCCCCCCACCTCCACCCCGCGCCCCTTGAGCAGGGGGTTGAGGGTTTGAGGGCTAGGAGAGATCTGGAAAGAGCAGGATGGGGGAAGGCACAGTTCTAGGGAAGGGTATGGGGAGGCCTCCCTCACGGATCCTTCTCCTTTTGACCTGGAGAGCTGAGGATTACAGCCACGCCCCTAGTCCCCCTCCGGCTCCGCCCCCGCACGCGACAGAGAGGGTGGGGACGAAAGTGCCAGCGAGTCGGGAACACGTGTGCATGCGCGCAGCGTTCACGGGCGTCTAAATTAGGGTCGGCTCCGCTCTGGGTCTGTATTTACCCAGCGTGCAGCGGGCACGTGTCTACGCGGCGTGTATGAGCTCAAGCCTCGGAAGAGCACCCCAGAATCCGCTTTCCGCGCGGTAGGCGGGGCCCTGGACAGCCCGGGCCCTGCCAGATACCCAGTGCGGGCTCGGATTCTGTCCACGCGAGACCAAGAGACCAACTATAACACTTCAACCCTTCATCTGGGCCCCAAGCTTTGACACCCCCGCATGTGCCCGGTGACTATCAAGACGTTGCCAGGACGTGAGTCTGTGACACCCCACGTGGGCCATCTGATTGCTCCTTCCCTGCAGTCACCACATGGGTACCTTTTCTTCATATCTCTGTTCCTCAGTGTCATGGGCCCCCTCCCATTTGTGCTCTCCCCCCAGCACTAACAGTGAACTGTGGGGGCCAGTTCTCGCCCCACCCCTGTCCTCCAGGAAAGTGCTAGGTTTTAAGGTGGGTGGGGGGATAGGAAAGGAAACTTAACATCCAATCAGAGCTGCAGCGTGGCAGCAGCAGAGCCAATCGGGAAAAACCATACTGTGAGCCACCCCCTACCACCACCACGGCCCAAAGCCCTCCAGTACTCAAACTATGCCTATCTGCACCCCTCTGATAATGCCTGCAGGAGAAGTACTTTGCCACACTTGGCTGGAAATGCAGAGGGACTGGGACGCCCAGGTCCCCAGGTGGTTGAGAATGAGGAAACCTCAGGTGCCCTCAGAGAGACCAGGAACTTGGAGAACGTGATTGAGGCAGGGCCAAAAAGGAACCCTAATGGGGGACGTTTAGGCCATGGGACAGAGGCTGACTGAGGAAGGCTTTATTGAACCAGTCAGGGTTCCCCAAATTGCTTCTGATTCCTTTTTCCTCTGGCTCAGCGGTCATGGACCACCCCCTCTGCGCCCCGGGACTGCATCAGTAGCCATTTTCGCAGGTAGGTGGCCCCCACGACGAGAAGGATCCCCACAAAGGCCGCGATGGAGGTGGAGGCCAAGACCTTGGGCGCGGGGCTCCAAGCTGGGGACAGGAGGTGAGAATTAGGAAGGGAACACATGTTGATGTGACGCCCCGCATGGAGCTGCCGCTTGGCTCTCTCACCCTGCTGGGGTCATAACCCTTCCCCGCCCCTCCTCAAGTCTCCAGGATTCCAAAGGTGCCTCACCGAGGACTGTGAGCGTCATGGGTGCCGAGCTGCTGCGGACCACCAAGCCATCAAGATTGAGGCGTGCGTGGCAGGTCACGGGCTGCAAGAAGTCGCGGGGCCTAGCTGGTAACGTGTACGTCAGCGTCACATTGGCCAGGTCCAGGCCAGTGAAGCGCTCCAGGTTCTCAGAGTAGATGACCCGGCCGCCGCGCCTCAGAGTCACCACCAGGAAGCCCACGGGGAATACGTGTGTCACGTGGCAGCGCAGCGTGTACTCACTGCCCACTAAGACTGGGGGATCCAGGATCACGCTGTGCGGCTGTTCTAAAGCAAGAGGGGGCCGCTGAGCAAGGTGCGCGTGCGCCCCCTAACGCGACTGTCAAATACCCCCCCCACCGTCCCCCTCCCCTCACCCCAGAAGAACCTGAGCCCCAGTCCCTCACTGTAGGCGGTGATCTTGGCCGTGGCCCCCCGCGTTTCTCCTGCGCAGGTGACGAAGCAGCGCACCTCGGAGCTCCAGGCCCTCACATCCAACAGCTCGTAGGATACCCAGCCAGGCCCACTAAGCGTTCGGCCCCGCCGCAGCCGAGTGCTGAGGCTGGAATTCTCCGGCAGGGGGCAGCTGCTGCTGCAGTTAAGCCACACTGAACCCCCCGGCGGCACGGCCTTGAACGCCGGGCTCACGCGCACCCAGAAGGACGCCGAGGTCTCCGAGGGCTCCGGAGAGTTGCCTCCGGGGCCTTGAGCCCGCGCAGCCCGGCGCCAACGCGCGCTCCCGCCTCCCCGGTAGGCAGCCGCCAGCAAAACCAGCAGCGAGAGGGGGAGCAGAGACCCCATGGGAAAGGGACCAGACTGAGGGGCCCCGCGCCAGGGAGCCAAAGCTGGCTGTGGAGATAAAGAGGCCCGCAGCCCCGCCTCCTCAGCCCCACCCGGAGAGACAGAGGCCCCTAGAGGGCCCTGGAGCCTGCGTAAAGACCCTCAGCCCCTCCCTCGGCTCAAGAACGGGATTCCAAACCACCAGAAACCAAGGGTCAGAGAGTTTTCTGGAGAGGAATCTTTAATTTTCGCTAGAATCTTAAGAGGTTCTAAAGAGCCCCAGATTTGGACCAGAGCCTCAGGGGTGGGCCTTGAACCGGCAGCCTTTTCTTAGGGGAGGAAATGGGAGAATGAGGAGGAAGTGGGAGGATGGGACTAGAAAGGGCTCCAACTGGACATGACATCTTCCCTCAACTCACAGAAGGCAGGCGCACTGAGAGGAAGCTTTATTAGCAAGCTTTATTAGCACAAGAAAGAGGCTTCTGGAACTGGGAGGGGATCCTCCCAGGCCTCTCCTCTGCACTGCCTGCAGGGCCCTTGTCTCCGCCGGAATTTGGAGCTGCCAGAGTGCTCTGTTCTTGCATGGTCCCAAGATGGAACCAGGTAGGACAAGGCAGGGACACACAGCGGTTGGGCATAGTTTCATGGGACTGTATGGTTTAGCTGCCAGTGAATGGGCATTCATGTTTAGGCACGCCACAGTGTCACTGTGAGCACTAGCGGATGCTTATGGGCAGAGAGGTGGTTAACAGAGGTCAGTGTCAGAGATGGGGGGAGGAGTAAGGGCTCAGTGGTTGTCCCTGGGCAGGTTACCAACTAAACCATATCACCATTGCCAGTCCCCTTCTGGGGGAAAGCAGCTTAGCCAGCCGGAGTAGGAAATTCCAGCCCACTTGATCTTTTTGCCAGGCACTCCTTTGCAGTGCACAGCCAGTACAACTGTACCTGGTGGCCCTGAATGAGACTAGACTGAGAGCTCCCTGAGAACAGGAACCTACGTTCCTCTTCTTTACTATTCTAACCCACATAAAAGGCACTCAATAAATAGCTCATAAGAGAACAAATTAATAAATACATCCATCAAAAGTTGGGGACAGTCAATGGACAGCCTCACTGGAGCTGGCATGTCAGAGGAAGGATGGGGATATGTTTCCATGCTGTATGTGTTTGTGCAGGCCACTTCTCCCTAGGACTGCGGGGCCTCAGCACACGCAGCAGGGGTGAGTTTCACTGTTTCGCAGTTGGGTGTCCCAGGTCAAGTGTCCCACCACACCCCCTCTGGTCTGGTCAGGCTTTCATAGTCATGACCCAAGTCCCGCCCCCTCCTCATGGCTCAGTCCTGTGACAACAGGTCAGGTGTGAGGCTTGGGGATCCTAAGTGTGCATGTGCCTTGATCCCCAATGCTGTCTGTATCCTGAGGCCTCTGTCCTGTCCTCGGGCGTCCTGGGAAGGTGGGTGGAGCTGAATGGACCATTGTTCAATGTGGCACCGTTGCCACTGTGTGGGGGGCTGAGGAGGAGGCCCTGTCCTGGGACAGGTTCAGGGTGGCGTGGCTGGTGTGTTCAGCTTCATGGCAGCCGCCTCCTGGGCCTTCTGTAACTTGTATTTCTGGATCTTCCGCTGGCGGTTATAGAAGTAAGCAGCTAGGCCCGCAGCTCCTATGGTGAAAGCAACTGTCACCAGAATGGTGGTGAGGATGTAATTCCGGTGGTCTGTGGGGGAGGACACAGTGGGTGATGAAGGTCGAGCCAGGCTCACTGCCTCTGCCCTGCCCAGCCCTAAACGCCGGCACACTCACAGATCACGTTCACGACCACTTCACGGCTGACTTCACCACGGGGGCTCCTGGCCTGACACAGGTAAGTGCCTGCAACCTCCCGCGTGACAGGTCTCAGGTCCCCGATGGGCAGCAGAGCATTATCCCCCTTCCGGTGACACTTCAGCTCAGGAACTGGATTTCCCCAAGCTTGGCATGTCAGGGTCTGCTGGGAGCCTTCCTGCCACGTCCAGTTTCCCAGACAATCCCTCTTGTCTAGTCGGGGACCATCTGGAGAAACACAGCAAGATGAGGGATGAGGTCAGGGACCAGGACACCCCTCACCACCTGGGACAGGAGGACTCTGGAATCTGGGGAGAGGGCTGGAGGGGACCCCCAGAGGGCAGGAGCTCCAGGGGCCTTAGGGGTTGGGTCTTGAGGATTAGGAGTCATTGTCCAGCAGCTCCACTCACACAGGACACGGAGCTCCCGGGTCTGGTTCTTGTGTAGCACCTGCCCGGCCACCTCCAGGAGAGCAGAGCAGAAGAAGATGCGTCCATTGTCCTCGGCGCTGGCATTTAGTTGGAGCTGGGCCCTGGGTCCTGGAAGCCTTGCCGGGACCCCCCCGCTCAGCATCACCAGGGCCCCGGCCTGGGCTTCACACTCCACGGTCACCACAGTCTGTTCTGAGACCTCTGGCTCACTCAGGGTCAGGTTGGGAGCCGGGAAGCCTGGGGGCGGGGCACACGGTGAGCACCGCCTCCCAGTACCGGTCCCATCCCTTGGAAGCCCCGCCCCGTCTCTACTTACTGTAGATGGTCACATTCTCCCGCCACGACCGGCTCTGGTGTCCCAGGGTCACCACGCACGACAGCTGGTGGGTGCCCTCCTCTTCCATGTTGGCCTTATCATGGGCCGTGGCCAAGAGGGAGTCGTTTTTGTGCGTGACTGTGGGGTGCAGATTCCGGCCAGACAGCTCCAGGCGGACTTGGGCCTCCGAAGCTGGGAACAGCCCGTCCATGGTGCAGTCCACGGGCCACTCTGTGCCCGCTTCCACAATGCTGGGGGTAGCAAGGTTTGGGTGCGTCTCTGGCAGGACTGGTGAGAGAGGGTGGGTGTGAACACAGAGGGGACAGGCAACCTAAAGCCCTTTTCTGGGGGCATCTTCATTCCCTCATCTGGGGCATCCTCCTCCCAAGAGCCTCTGTGGCCCGGGGTCACCCCTGCCCCGGCACACATATGGGGTTACATATGGGGTTACCGCCTTCTCAGAAGATCCTGCAGCTGGGGCGCCTCATCCCAGTGCACCCCATCCCAATGGCCAAGAACATGCTCTTTCCCAGGAGCCCTTGTAATCTAGGTAGGTCACCACCTTAGCACCCCCATGACCAAAGGCCCCTCTCTTCCCCCACCCCCACCCCCACCCAGCCTATCCTCTCTGGCAGCTCCCCAGCGCCTCACCGAAAGTTCGGAGCTGCCTGGGGGCCGAGCTGTTCTGGAACAGACCCAGCCCTCGGGACCGCAAGTCCAGTTCCGTGCGGCACGAGAAATTGGCGAGGTGGTCGTCTCTGCCCGCCAGCACCGTGACCGTGGCCTCGGCGGGCTCCCCGACGGCCGGCTGCCGGCTCAGCTCCTCCTCCCCGCGGAGCAGCACCACCGTGAGGTTGGTCCGGGGCGCCCCGCCGGCCACCTGGCAGCGCAGGGTGAGGTTTTCGCCCACGGGCTGCCAGCGGGGCAGGGGGGCCAACTCCACGCGCTCCGGGAACCCTGGGGGCGGGGGGGGGGGGGGGGGGGTTGTGTGAGCCAGAGAGGCTGCCCGCCCGCAGGGGGCGCTGGGGTGCGGGCTGCGCCCCGTCCAGGGGCCTCCCCACTCCCCGCTCTTCACGCGACACACCCCAAACCACCTAAGCCAGACAGGAATGTTAAGAGCTTCAGGATAAACCGGTGGGAAGTCCCCAGGTGGCTGAGAAGGGGGCAAAAACAATTTATCCACTGCAGCGTCTAAGAGTGAAGAGTGGAAGAAAAAAACCAAACAAACAAACAAACAACCAAAAACCTCAAAATCTATCACTGGGAGTCCCGTCAAATACATACAGTAAATTTAAACTGCCCAGTCCAGTAGAGATTGAGTAGAGATTGTTTTTAAGAGACCCTATGCTCCCCCCTTCTCTTCTTCTTGGCCTTATTTCCCCCCACAGCACCCCTCACTGTCCGACACCCAAGGGTGACACACATCTTCTTAGTTAACTCGTTTCTCTATTTCCCCGTCCTGCCAGGTAACTTCAGCCCAGGAGAGGCGGTGGGGGGGAGGTCTTTGTCAGCTTTGTTCCCTGATCTGTTGGTGGCACACAGTAGGCTCTCTGTATTTATAGAAAAAATAAGTTTGAGCCACCCGCACTGACTTAAGGCCTTTCAGGAGCCCCCTTTTAAGGGAAAGAAGTTCCCAAATGTGCTGTGTGGTCCCCTGAAATGTTAAAAATGCAAGAATAACCAACAGACACTCAAAACGGAACTCTGAGTATCCCCTGAAAACACAACATGTGGGCTTGGGTTTTGCAGGCCAGGGTCCCCGTTACACATAAAGTAACAGAATTTCAGGCCAGGACTGAAAGTGAAAATTAAAAGCAGAGTCCCAGCGAGCTGCGACTTAGCACTGAGGGCCCTGGGTTTGATTCCTAGCTTTGGGGCTTCTGTGGTATGAGCTGTAGGCGAGCGACTTTGCCCTGGAAATCGCTCTAGCCCTAGCAGTTGGAGAAATCGAATCTCGGTTTCCTGAGCGGTAAAATGGGTTATTGGAGGTAGGGCTTTCATTAATGCATTTAAGAAATAGAATGACTGTAAATGGACATGAGGTTTCCTTTTAGGGTGATGGAAATGTTCTAAAATTAGATGGTGGTGAGGGCTGTGCTACTCTATAAATGCATGCAAATTTGTTGAATTGTACACTTGAAAGGGGTGACTTATGTATGTATTCTGTAAATGATATCTCAGTATAGCTTTAAAAACAAAAGGGGGGGGCAAGAAAACCTTACCCACCTGCACCTGCTGCAAACACAAATTTGCAGAGCTGGGTGCAAACCTCAAACCTCAGCCCCCAAAAGGAGTTCCTATCTCTGAGCACAGCTCCTTGCCCTGAAGCCCAGACTGGGGGAGGAGGTCTGTCTTGCCCCTGCCTCTCCCTGAACCCCAACCTTCAGTCCTGGTTAGTTCCCTCTTCCAAGTATTTGTCTGCCCTCCCTTCCTGTACCCAGCCACTGCCCACACATGTGGCCTGGACGAGGTCCACGGCCAACTGCTCGCTGGCTTCCCAAAAGGCCAGCCTTCTGCTAATGATTGTTTTTTTTTTTTTAAGTTTATTTGCTTATTTATTTTGAGAGAGAGAGAGAGAGAGAGAGCAAAAGAGAGAGACGTGGGAGGGGCAGAGAGAGAGAAAATCCCAAGCAGGCTCAGAACCATCAGTACAGAGCCAATTCGGGGCTCGAACCCATGAACCATGAGATCGTGACCTGAGCCAAAACCAAGAGTTGGATACTTAACCAACTGAGCCACCCAGGCAGCCCGGCCTTCTGCTATCTAGATCCCTGGCCTGCTCTCACACCCTCCATGGCTTCCTAACACCCTGAGGGAGTCCCCACCGATCTGCTGGTATTCAGCCCTTCCTAACACCGACCCCCTCCGTTCAGCATGTTTTCCCACTCAAACCTAGGCTGTTCCCTCTGCCCTGAATGCCTGTCTATACCAACTTCTACTCACCCTTCAAGGCCCAGTCAGGGGTCATCTCCTACAGAAGGTAACACGCTTATCCTTTCTAGAGAAAGTTCAGCCACCCAGGGATCTTTACACCAGGGGTGGGGCAGGACCAAGCTAGATAGGGCCTCTCCTAGGTGACCCCCTGCCTGTGTGCAGGACATCGGCTCCATTTCACAGAGCTGGAAATTAAGGCAAAGCCTGGTACCCAAAGTCAGAGGGAGAGACGTGGCAGACCCAGGCCCCAAAGTTGGAGAACTGGGTTTTCAACTATCGTGCCAAGATGCAGAAGTCCCTCGAGGAGGTTTGCCTGGGGTTTTACAGGCCACTGGGAACGTTTGGGGACTCTCCTCAGCTGGCCAGAATCTGCCCAAACATGCTCCAAATCAGAAGCAAAGCCGCTGTTTTCCCCAAAGGTTTTGCCCAGACACCATGATGGTGGAGTGTCCTTCACGCCTCAATGCATCATTACACCCACGCGAGGAGGTCTCATGGCAAAGTCAGTCAACAAGCCATATCCCCCGTGGCCACCCAGTCCATAAAGGCCATGCTAGGACTGGAACCCAAAGCTGTCTAACCCCGAGACCAGTTGGCTAACTCTCTTTCTGTCCTTTCTTCCTTGTTTGTTTGTTCCATCTTGTTTTCATCTGAATTTTATTTATTCATTGCCTATGGTAATAGTAGTTCTCACAGTTGAAAGTGCCCAGAGAAGAAGGCACATAGAAAACACTGGCCCCATGCCCTCTCCCGGAGCGCCCCTCCCCCAGCCTCTCTCTCTCATTTCTTGGATTTCCTCTCCTGGCTCCTTTCTGTGTCAACACGGGCTGCCCTCACCCCACCCTGCTGCTCCTCAACACCAAGGAGGGCATGCCACTCGTTCTGGGCACGCCTCTCTTCTCTTGAACGTGACGGGACACCTTGGAGGTCATTTCTCTTTCAGGACACGGGAGCTTCCTCCTTCTCTTTGGGCAGTTGCATACTGCGCCTTCAAGTGATCAAACTACAGCGTATCTCCCCCGTGCCCTGTGCCCGAGTGGCTTGCAAACTTTTGCCCATGCAAATAAAGCCACAGTAAAATAACCCCATCCCGCAGCCCGCACCGCTCCCGCGGGGCTGGGGACACACATAAGCCCAATCCCGAGGAATGGGATTTCTGTGTCAAAGCACACATGCGTGGGCCACTTAGAGAACTGACACCACTTCCCCACTCGGGGCTGTGCTTCTCTGTTCCCACGTTGTCAGCGATGTCCCAGGACTGCCCGCTTCCCCGCCGTCTTGCCAGCATGGCTGTTATCAACCCTTTTGATTGCTGCCAATATGTGAAAATTGCCATGTCCGGGCTACTTTTAAATTGCATCTTCTTTAACATTTTGTTTTAAATGTTTATTTATTTTTGAGAGAGAGAAAGAGAGAGAGAGAGAGAGAGACCGAGCACAAGCGGGGGAGGGGCAGAGAGAGAGGAAGACACAGAATCGGAAGCAGCTTCCAGGCTCTGAGCTGTCAGCAGAGTCCGACGCAGGGCTCGAACTCACGGACTGTGAGATCATGACCTGAGCCAAAGTCAGACGCGTTTAACCCGCTGAGTCACCCAGGCACCCCTAAACTGCATCTCCTTTTTTGTTAATGTTTATTTATTTTGAGAGAGAGACAGAGAGAGAGAGCATGTATAAGCAGGGGAGAGGCAGAGAGAGAGGGAGAGAGACAGTCCCAAGCAGACTCCACACTGTCGGTGCAGAGCCCAAAGTAGGGCTTGAACCCACGAACAGTGAGATCCTGACCTGAGCCAAAATCAGGAATCAGATGTTCAACCGACCGAGCCACCCAGGCACCCCCTAAACTACATCTTTTAAAAAGTTATATCTAGGGGCGCCTGGGTGGCTCGGTCGGTTAAGTGTCCAACTTTGGCTCAGGTCATGAGCTCGCGGTTGGGGAGTTCGAGCCCCATGTTGGGCTCTGTACTGACAGCTCAGAGCCTGGAGCCTGCTTTGGATTCTATGTCTCCCTCTCTCTCTGTTCCTCCCCTGCTCTTGTACTCTGTCTCTGTCTCTCTTTCTGTCAAAAATTAAGATTTAAAACAATTTTTTTAATAATAAAAAAATAAAATAAAGAGTCATATCTAGGATCTGTCACATGTTTCCAGAGGCCTATAGTACTCAAATGTACTGAATCTCTGTAATACGCTAAATGCACCCAAGAAAATTCAAGATGGGGTTTCAAACGACAATGAGGCTTTCCGAAGATGTGCCCACCAGTGCTCTGGCGAGCCAGCTCTGTCCCCACCACCAAGCAACAAAGGCTGTCCCAGCCTGAGGGGACTCGCACGCGTCCACCTCCCCCACCCAGCCTGCCTTGTCCAGCCCCTGGGCCCAGCCACTCACAGTACACGGTGAGAGACATCGAAACCATCGTCTGTGCTTGGCAGTATGAGAAGCATATTGGAGTGCTATCTTCCTGCACACCACTCAGTTCAAAGATCTTCCAGTTGTCCCCCTGAGCGACCTCCTTCTTAGTCAGCTGAGTCTCCAGGCCCAAGAAGGCGCGACGGTCACAAGAAGTACTACAGTTCACCTGCACAGAGCCGCCTCGGGGTATGATGGCTTCTAGGGGGTGCACTGATGTTTGGGCCCCTCCAAGTCCTAGAACAAAAGATGGAAGTCAGGACAAATTGGGTTCATCAGCAATTACCATGTACCCAGCCTGGGTTGAGTGCTGGGCACAGAGCCCTGAACGAGGCAAAACGTTGCCTTCAGTGTGGGAGACAGAAAAATTCATAGGCAAACAAGATAATTAATAACTGATGTTAATAAGAGCTTTGGCAAAAACAAAACAGGGTGAGAGAACAGACAGTGACTTGGTGACAGGGTAATGTGTGAGCAGAGATCCGAATGATGAGAAGGGGCTGGCCATTCAGAGAAGAGAGAAATTAATTCTAGGCAACAGGCACAAGTGCAAAGGTCCTGAGGCAGGGTGGCTGGAGAGAGTTAGTGAGGAGGAAGAGCTGGGAGAAAGGTCAGGAAGATGGATCATGTGGGCAGGGCAGGCCATGCCAAGGACTTGTTCTTCATTCGGAGGGCAGTGGGGAGCCACGGAGGACTTGAGCAGAGGAGGGACATGAAGTCAGTGTGCTTCTCTCCCCCAGGACGTGAGGTGGAGGAGGCTAGCCCTCCAGGAATGGAAAAGTTCCAACTGAGTTGTCTCCTCCCTCTGCCAAGTGGTCTCCGCTCTCAAGACCTCAATTTCCCCTTCTGTAAGGTGGGTAAATACAGTCATCCCAGCCCCTGCTTAATGCAAGAGACTCCTAGCACAGGGCAGACAGTGCCTGGCTGCAGGGAAGAAGGGGGCTTGTGGTGATTAGCTCCCTCGGACTCCCTGGTGCCTCCAAAGCTGAAAAAAATATCTATCTGGGCCCTTCCAAAGGGCCTATCTATCTGCCTCTTGCAAAGATTGCTGTCCTCAGCTTTGGGTTCCTCTATCTGGATGGAGGTGTGGGAAAACAGCAGCTCCGTGAATTCTCCGAGAGTGATTCTGGGATAGTTCCCATTTCACAGAGTGAAATGGTGAGGCTGGGAGAAGTGCGGTTACTCAGCTGAAAAGCAGTAGAAACCACATTGGCATCTGGACTAGAACCCTTTGTTGGGCTGGTAACCACAGGTGTCCCCTTCCCACTCTCCCGCTTCCCAACACAGACCACCATTTGGCGCTCCCCCTGTCTCGCTTTGACAACCCCCAGACTGGGGTTGGTCGAGGGGTGCTGGGGCAGGCCACTCTCAGCCTCTGGCCTTTGGGCAAGTCAGCCCTGGAATTCCCCTGAGCAGAGGCAGTCCTGGACTTCCCCAGGGGCAGGGGGGACGAGGAACAGAATGTACATGTGTGTGTGTTGGGAGGGGGGGGGGGTCCCCAGCCTACTCAGCTTGGTGCCGGACACGTCCGCACACAATCAGACCGAGTCTTGGAGCCAGGCGTGGCACTCGGCCAGGACACAACCATTTCAAGTGGCCGCCCTTACGTTCTCCATCTTACAGCTGAGAAACTGAGGCTCCGGGAATGTCAACCTCTAACTTGAGGCCTCCCGTGGAAGTGATCCAGGGTCTGGATTCGAACCCACTGCTGTCAACTTTCAGCCGGCGGCTCTAGCCCCAACTTCCCATAAACAGCTACCTAAGTACGACAGGGGCTTATCCCCAGCCGGCCGGGAGCGGGTCCTCCCGGTGCGTCCCGGGGCGCAGCGGGGATCCGGGGAGTTGGCTCGACGGCAGCCCCACCCCGACTCACCTGGGAGCAGAGCTCCGATCAGGGCCAGGAGCGCTGGCAGCGCGGGACGGGCGGTGCCGAGAGCCATAGCGGGCCGAAGCTGGGAGAGCAGGGCACCGACCTCCGGCAGCGCAGAGACGTGCGGCGCCGACTGGGCTCATGGCCGCAGCGCGTGGGCCTTTTATTGTGGCCGGGCACGGGGGGCAGAGGGGCGGTGCTACTTTCCCGGAAACCTCGCGCCTTCCCCTCCGGAACGAGGGCTCCGGCATTTCCGGATTGAAAGGGTGCCGAGCCTAAGTCGTGTTGTCCCCCCTCGTTGGCCGCTGGAGCGCTGGAATTTCCAAACTGAAGCAACGAGGGGCGCGGCGGCCGGGCGAGCTCAGGGGGGGCTGCTCCCGGTGCGACAGGTTCGGTCCCGGGGCCGGGCTCACCGCGGTGCTGCGGTTCCGCTGCTCTAAGCGCTCTACGGAATACCGCCAGCTACCCTGGACGGTAGGGACTGTTATTGTGCCCATTCCACAGAGGGGTAAACCGAGCCTCCGAGCGGCGAGGAGGTTCGAACTCGTCTGACTCTCCAGCGCATGCAGGCCTCCTTAACCGAGTGGACGATCCCTCTTTAGGGTGGGGACCCAGGAAAGTCTTCGGGGCACTCTCTATCAAGGGTGCCCCTCCCCCAAGGGGCAAGCCCTTGCTCAGCTGACAGATTTCCCAAGAAGCGGCAGGAGCAAGCCTGGGCACATGCAAGGGTCCGCGAAACCATGGGGTGAGGACTCGAGGCGTCATCATGTCCGGGGCCCTGGAACCCCCCCCCCCCCGCCCGCGGCCGCGGCCGCCCCCGCGGCCGCGCTTCTCCTTTCTGCCTCCGCCGCGGGGACGTCTTTACAGCCTCCAGAAAAAGGAAGGAAGCCGCGTGGTCCTGACGCGCGGAGGTCCCCGCTGCCGTCCCCAGGCCCCTCGGGGAAACTGAGGTAGCACACCTTGAATGGAGAGGGGGCGCTCGGACCCTTCCTTTCCACAGGGAAACAACTCCTACGCCCCGAAGTGGGGCGAGGAGAGGAGGCGGTCAAACTCCAAGCGCTGCACCTGGCTCTTGAAACTTGAACTCTGGCGCCAGCGGTAAATTGTGCGGATATTTGCTGGGGCTAGTTCCATTAGGAAGGGGCGTGGGGGGAGGGATTGTGGCTATAGACCGCCGCCGCGCCCCCCACCCCAAGGCCACGGCCTACGCGTGTGACCCCAGGGCTTGGCATCTACCACGTCGAGGCTGGGGGCCCTGGGGTCTCCCAGCGCTTAGCCACGCCGCCTAAGACTTCCTGTTGTGGGATGCGCGCCGCGTCGCCATGGAGACCTCTGAGGGGCCAGGGAGGTCGCGCAGCAGAAGGGGAAGGGAGGGAGCCCAGGGGACGTTCGAGCCCTTCCTTCGGAGGATAGGGCTTCGAGTCACTTTTCAGCTAGAAAAGCATCCCTTCTCCTGCCCTGATGATTCCTAAGGGATTTCCACGGGGATCTTCCTACGCGGGGTGTGGTGGGTGCTGAAATCCCTCCCCGAACTGCCTGGGCAAAGGTGCAGGGTAGGACCAGGGACGCCCCAAGCCTCGAAGGGACTGGGAAAATCCTGTGCGGGAGGGAGAGGGGGGGTTATTTTCCGGCGGATTTTTCTCGGGCTTTCCGCAATGGGTCTCTGGACTTTGGTCCACAGTGCGCGGGCGGCGAGCTCCCCCGCGCGGCCCAAGTCTTCCTTGCAGCCATAAAAGCGCGGTTCTTTCGGATCTCTCCCGACAGGCCCTGCGGTGTTCAGTGGGTGCCTGCTGTGATAGGAATCCTTCCAAGAGCTGGCGACAGGGCAGTGATGAGGAAAGAGAAACATTTCGTCATTGTGCAGAGATGGTTTCAACGGCGGGGGAGCGATAAGAAACAAAAATAAAATATATGGGGTGAGTGTTGGTGATTAGTGCTGAGAGGAAATAGAATAGGAGGGATAGGGAATGTGAGGGTTAATGAACTTTTAAGTAGAGTACTCTGGGAAAGACTGAGAAGGCGACATTTGAGCAAAGACACGGGGAAGTGAGGAGGCTCCTGTGACAATATCAGAGAGGGAAGGTACCAGACAGAGAGTGCTGAATGTGCAAAGGCCCTGAGGTAGGGAGAGCCTGGAGGCCCATATGACTGGAATGCAGTAAGGAAGGGAGGAGGAAATGAGGGCAGGGAGGAGATGGTGCCCGGCATGCTTTTCAGTCTGCAGAGGACTTTGGCTTTTCTTCCCAGTGAGGTGGGAGCCATGGAGGAGGGACAGCCCCATCTCCAGTGTTTGCAGGCACCCTCCTGAGACAGCAGGAGCTATGTCCCAGGGCCAGGGAGGACAGGAGGCCAGAGAGGAGGTGACTACTTTAGTCGAAGTGGGTAATGATGGGCCCTTGCTCTGGGCAGTGCCTTCAGAGAAGTGATCTGACATCCCTTTTGGTGGCAAGGTCAACTGTGCTTGCTGGGACATGAGGACAGAGCGGAGTTAAGAATGACTTCTTGGTTCTGGCCTGGTCCCCTGGGAAGACGGAGAGCCATTTCCTGAGATGAAAATGGGGTGGTAATGGGGGCCAGGTTAGCGAGAGGAGCGTCCACCTCCTGGTCTCACGTTTCCTTTGTGTTTCCTCTAGGAAAAGAAAAGTGGAGGCTCCTCAGCCCTTCGCTGAAGTTGCCAGGAAGGGCAAGGCTTCCTCCCGGGTGCCAGGCAGTCTTGGGCAGTCCAGTGAGTGGACCCACTACAGACTAGAGGCCGCGGACTCATGTCCCTCTTTGTGGCCTGGCCCCTGCTCTCCCTTCACTCTGAGCTGTGGCGTGGCCACCCCGCCCTTCCTGGCAGCTTCAGTGAATTTCTTTTGTCCCCGAGCATTCTGAACATGCTGTTCCTCTAGCCCAGAATTTCCTTCCCACCGCTTTTACAGGAGGTTCTCAGAGCATTTCATCCACAAGGTTGTGACAGAAGGAGGAGCAGATTAGGGTTTGGATCCAGGCTCTGACAACTTAGCGGCTGTTTTAGTGGACGTTCTCCCCAAAAGCAGCCCCTGGAACCAAACTTGGTGTTCTGGCAGTTTATATCTGGGATGGGGGTTTGGGGGGAGTCGGGGAAGGCAACCAGGAAAGCTGTGGGTTAGTATGGAGACCTCCTTTGGGGGCCACTGTGGTTCAGTCTCACTGAGGAACCCCTTGGAGATGGGCGGACTTTTTACGCCAATCCTGTGCCTCGCTGGGTCTAAGCTCCTCCAGGAATGTCAACTCCCTAATACTTCATTACTCCATATGTACATTTCTTTTTCTTTTTTTTTTTTTTGGGACAGAGAGAGACAGAGCATGAACGGGGGAGGGGCAGAGAGAGAGGGAGACACAGAATCGGAAGCAGGCTCCAGGCTCCTAGCCATCAGCCCAGAGCCTGACGCGGGGCTCGAACTCACGGACCGCGAGATCGTGACCTGGCTGAAGTCGGACGCTTAACCGACTGCGCCACCCAGGCGCCCCTCCATATGTACATTTCTATTCACTTATTTAAACAGTTTTTGGTCACCGTGCTGTCCATCGCATCCCAGGACCTATTTACCTTGTAACCGGAAGTTTGTACCCTTTGACCCGCTTCACCCATTTCCCCCACCCCCTGCCTCTGGCAACCACCAATCTGTTCTGTATGTAAATTCAGGTGTTTCTTTTGTTTTGCTTTAAAGTTGATTTATTTATTTTGAGAGAGAGGGCGGGGCGTAGAGAAAGAATTCCAGGCAGGCTCCACACTGAGAACAGAGCCCGATGCAGGATCACACAAAGCACGAGATCCTGGCCAGAGCTGAAATGGTACGCTTAACCAGCTGAGCCACACAGGTACTCCTCAAGTGGTTTGTTTTTGTTGTTGTTTTTAAGATTCCACATATAAGTGAGGTCATGCAGTATTTGTCATTCTCTAACCTATCTCACTTAGCGTAATGACCTCAAGGTCCATCTGTGACGTAGCAAATGGCAAGATTTCCTTCTTTTTATGGACGAATAGTATTCGTTGTGTATATGTGTGTGTTTACACTTATATGTATACGCATATACACGCATACTATGTGTCAATTATATATGTGTATACGTATTTATGTGTGTGTGCGTATGTATATGGTATATATCTATATCTATATACCTATATCTATCTATATTTATCCGTTCATACATTGATGGACATTTAGGTTGTTTCCATGTCTTGGGTATGGTAAATAATGCTGCAGTAACATGGGGGTGTAGATACCTTTTCAAGATACTGATTTTGTTTCCTTCAGATAAATATCCAGAAGTAAAATGCGTGGATCATACGGTTGTACTATTTTTTTTTAATTTAATATTTATTTATTTTCGAGAGAGAGAGAGCGAGTGTGAGCTGGCAGAGAGAGGGAGACACAGAATCCGAAGCAGACTCCAGGCTCTGAGCTGTCAGCACAGAGCCCGACACGGGGCTCGCACCCACAAGCCATGAGATCATGACCTGAGCCGAAGTCGGACGCGAGAACGACTGAGCCACCCAGACACCCCGGTAGTACTATTTTTAATTTTGGGGGAAACCCACAATACTAGTTTTCAAAGTGGCTATACCAATTTATATTTATATGCTGTGTGTGTGTGTGTGTGTGTGTGTGTGTGTGTGTGTGTGTGTATACATACATATATATATATACATATATATGTATATATATATATATACATTATATACATATATATGTGTGTATATATATATATATATATATATATATATATATGTATATATATATTTGAGACAAATTCACAATACAAAACTTACTTTTTGCCCTTTAAAAATTTTCCTGTGTATTCACAATCTTGTACAACCAGTATATGATTCTGGAATATTTCCATCACCGTCCCAAAAAACCTGGTACCTCCCAATCCTCTCTCCTCTCAGCCCCTGGCAACCACTAATCTGCTGTCTCTATGGGCTTGCACATTCTGGACATTTCCTATAAGTGGAATCACACACTACGTGGCCTTTTGTGTTTGGACTCTTTCCCTTAGCATAATGTTCATGATGTTTAGCATAACATTTCGTCCATGTTGTAGCATGTATTAATACGTTTTCCCTTTTTTAAATTTAAATTTAAATTTTTTTATTAAGTGGGCTCCACGCCCACTTAAGAGTCGGACTCAACCAACTGAGCCCCCCAGGCGCCCCTATACTGAATTTTTTTTTAGGGCTGGATAATATTGCATTGTATGGAGATAGGACCTTTGCTTTATTCATTCACCAGCTGATGGACATTTGGGTTGTTTCTCCCTTTTGGCTACCCTGAATCATGCTGCAATGCACGTTCATGTGCAAGTGTTGGTATGAAAATTTTTTCAGTCCTTTCGGGAATATACTTAGATGTGCAGTTGCTGGGGGGGAGCGCCTGGGTGGCTCGGACGGTTGAGGGTCTGACTTTGGCTCAGGTCATGATCTCACGGTTTGTGAGTTCGAGCCCTGCTTCGGGCTCTGTACTGACAGCCCGGAGCCCGGAGCCTGCTTCGGATTCTGTGTCTCCCTCTCTCTCTGCCCCATCCCTGCTCATGCTCTGTCTCTCTGTCTCTGTCTCTCAAAAATAAATAAACGTTAAAAAAATTTTTTTAGAATTCTATTTTCTGCACATCCTCATCGATACTATTGTCTGTTTTTAATTTTTTTTTTTTTTACATTTTATTTATTTTTGAGAGAGAGAGACAGAGCACAAGTGGGGGAGAGGCAGAGAGAGAAGGAGACACAGAATCTGAAGCAGGCTCCAGGCTCTGAGCTGGCAGCACAGAGTCCGACGGGCGGCCTGAACCCACAAACCACGAGATCGTGACCTGAGCCAAAGTGGGACGCTCAACTGACTGAGCCACCCAGGCACAGAAGGCTTTTTAAAGCTCCACTGGCATCCAGTAACTGGCATTTTAGGGATTCCTGTAGTTTGCCCCTATTTTCTGTTTTATGATTACTGTTATTATTGCCATCCTAATGAGGTAGGGGGAAGTGATATATCATTGTGGGTCCCCAGTCCTTCTGACCTCCCCAGCAGACAAGCCCACCATGGTCCTGCGGCACTGACGGTTGGGGGGAGTGCGTGGGACAGCAGGTGTCAAGGGTTGTGGTCAGGATGCTGACAGCCCCTGTCATAAGCTGTGACCTTGAGCAAGCCCCTTCCCCTGGTTGCGCCTTGATGGCCTCAGCTGTAGAATAGGACGGTAACCCGAACCTCAAAGGGCGGCCATGGGGTTCCACTAACACAGTGTGGATGCAGCGCCTGACGAGCACAGAGCCAGAACGGGTAGTAGCAGTCGCTGTGTCTGTTTCATTAGGACTCAGCTCTGAGAATCTCGCCTCCAACTTCCCAGGCAGAAATACACATTTCCTCTGTGTTGCCACCGATCTGGTCGATACATCACATTTCGTCCTCGCAGCCCTAGCTGGTAAGGCAGAAATTCATGTTGTTGACATCTCATTCAAAACACAACTTCGCTTCCTCTTTCGCCCCTTTATTCTGTGGTGGAACCTTGCCCCACCCCCTGGCTGAGAATTCTGCCCGGGACTCAGGCTCAGGTCGGTGGCATAGTCACATCTCTGAACTTGGCTCAACATTGGATGGGAGCCCTCTCCAGGCTGGAGGCCTCGGTGGGGGGGAAAAGGGTCTGGTCTCTCTGCCGTCAACTCTTCTGTCTGCCTCTCCCCTTCTCACTAGCCTTTGGATCCCTCCTGCTCGGGTGGGGACATGGCAGCTGGAGGCTTCGCCCTCTTTGGATGACCCAGCAGTGCGTTAACTTTAATCCACTCCTGGTGGATTGGTGGGTATGTGTTTGGGAGGAGGTGCTCTGAGGCTTTCTTTCCTAGACACCCTTTCACTGGAGTGGGGACATCTTTGGTCTGGTTGTGGCCCTTCCCTCATCCCCACCCAGTGGGCCTCCGTGCCGACCCCCAATAAGTAGACACCTTAAATCCACCATCAAAGCTGCCTGCCTTTCGCCCTGTGTTTCTGGGGAGTCTGATCCCAGCCCCAGTAGCTCGATTTTGCTTTCAATTTCTTTCCTTTTCTTTCTTTCTTTCTTTCTTTCTTTCTTTCTTTCTTTCTTTCTTTCTTTCTTTCTTTCTTTCTTTCTTTCTTTCTTTCTCTCTCTCTCTCTCTCTCTCTCTCTCTCTCTCTCTCTCTTTCTTTCTTTCTTTCTTTCTCTTATGTTTATTTTTGAGAGAGTGTGCATGTGTGTGTGAGCTGGGGAGGGGCAGAGGGAGGAAGACAGAGGATCCACAGTGGGACTTCACGCTGACAGCCGAGAGCCCGACACAGGGCTTGAACTCATGAACGTGTAGCTCATGACCTGACCTGAAGTTGGACGCTTAACCAAGTGAGCCCCCCAGGCGCCCCCATCTCTCTCTCTCTTTTAATGTTTATTAGTTTTATTTATTTTTGAGAGAGAGAGAGAGAGAGAGCAGGGGAGGGGCAGAGAGAGAAAGGGAGAGAAAGAATCCTAAGCAGGTTCTGTGCTGTCAGCACAGAGCCCCATGTAGGGCTCGATCCCACAACGCTGGGATCGTGACCTGAGCCAAAATCAAGAGTTGGAGGTTCAAATGACTGAATCACCCAGGCGCCCCCGTCTCTCTTTTCAGAAAGGCTTATTATAGAGAATTTCAAACACAGGCAATCATGGGTCCAACTGTCTCTCCTTCCTGCAAGGAAAAAGAAAAAAAAAGCACTAATCCTCAGTATCTGGGAATGATTAAGATGAGGTTGGGGTGGGGGGGTGGCGGAACGAACTCAACATGACTGGTGTCCTTATGAAAGGGGGGAATCTAAGGCGCCTGGGTGGCTCAGTCGGTTGAGCATCCGACTTCGGCTCAGGTCGTGAATTCACAGTTCATGGGTTCGAGCCCCACACTGGGCTCTCTGATGTCAGCACTGAGCTTTGGATCCACCCTCCCCTGCTCGTGCACATTAAGTAAACATTAAAAAAACGGGGGAGGGGGGGATGGTGCCCAGGGGCACCTGAGTGTCTCAGTTAAATGTCTGACTCTTGGCTTTGGCTCAAGTCATGATCTCACGGTTCATGAATTCGAGCCCCACGTCGGGGTCCACGCTGACAGTGCAAAGCCTGCTTGGGATTCTCTCTCCCTCTCTCTCTGTTCCCCCCCCCCATATAAATACATAAACAAAATAAATAAACTAAAAAGGAGAAACCTGGACACATACACAGAGACATTGCCATTCGAAGATGAGGGCAGACCTTGGAATGACTACCAGCCATGTAACGTCAAGGTTTGCCAGCAGATGCCCAGAAACCAGGGGAAGGAAGAGGTTGGGACAGACTCTCCCTCACAGCCTCAGAAGGAATCAACCCTGCCGACACCTTGATCTTAGATTCCTAGCTTCTAGAACCATGAGACAGTACGTTTCTGTTGTTTCACCTCCCCCAGGCTGTGGTACTTGGTTAAGACAGCGCTGGAAAACTAATGTGTACATATTCATACTGCCTCCTGATTATTGGAAAGCGCATTTTAGTTATCGGATTTTCTGGGGTTTTTTTTTTCCTTTTTTTAATGTTTAGTTTCGCGAGAGAGACAGAGCATGAACAGGGAAGGGGCAGAGAGAGCGAGAGGGAGACACAGAATCCGAAACAGGCTCCAGGCTCCAGGCTCTGAGCTGTCAGCACAGACCCCAGGCACCCCAATCAGGTCGTTTTCCTAATGCCTTTTTCCATCCTTGGTCTGGCTGGGGTCTCCGGTATGGCGGGACAGGTTCTGACCCTTCTTTTCACAGTCTATGTGGGCAGAGGTTGGCCTTGCTGTTGCCTGACCGCTGTAAGGTAGATAACTCCACAGCCTTACTTGTAGCTAGAAAGATCGAGAGTAGTCTGAGCACCGTCAGAGCTGGGTCTTACTCGAAGCCTCGTGTCCCCGCGTGGCCGGCCAGACGCGCAGGGAGAGGTAGGTTAACAGTTTGGCTTTGGCCCAAGCCATGTTTTCCCACCCGCCCTCTGCACCCCTTCTTACTACTGGCTCCAAGTGGCTTTTTTACTTAGTCAAATCTGGTGCTTTAAGGGATCAAAGTTTGTATCCGCAGAGGATTTTCAAAGAATGTGTTATGAGCTCTGAAGGCACTCCCTAGAGAGGCATTCCAGAGATGTTTTTGGCCAGGGGCAGCCCAGCCCATGGGTGGTCACTGCGGCCACCTGGCCTGGCCGGGCCTACATGCACAGGTGGCAGTTCTGGAGAACTTTAAAGAGATTGACCACATCGCAGTCTGTGTTAGGACTGTTTTTAAAGATTAACTGGGGGAGCAAACAGCAGACTCAAGAGTTAGGATACTGGTTTGGGGGGCGGGGCGCCTGGGTGGCTCAGTCTGTTAACTGTCCAACTCAGGTCATGATCTCACCGTTCGTGGGCTCGAGCCCCGCGTTGGGCTCTGTGCTGACAGCTTGGAGCCCGGAGGCTGCTTCGGATTCTGTGTCTCTCTTTCTCTGCCCCTTACCCGCTTGCGCACTCTCTCATGACAATAAGTAAACATTAAAAAAAGGGGGGGGGGTGCCTGGATGGCTCAGTTGGTTAAGTGTTTGACTCCTGGTTACTGCTCAGGTCATGATCTCGTGGTTTGTGGGTTCGAGCCCCGCACTGGGCTGTACGCGGAGTGTGGAGCCTGCTTCAGATTCTCTCTCTCTGCCCCTTCCCTGCTTGTGGTTTCTCTCTCAAAATAAGGAAATAAAACTTAAAAAAAAATTTTTTTTTTAAATAGAAGAGAAAAAAGCATTAGGATACTGGTTTGGTGTTTTTAAAAAAACGTGTTTATTCACTCATTTATAGACCACATGGATTCAGACTCTGCTTAGGGGAAATCATTATGACAACAGCTCAGGTCTGCACTTCCCATTTTTAGATCCGGTTTTTAGACTCAAACCCACTGCTTGGCATGAAGGACCATGACCAATGGCACCACAAACCCCATCAGGGACGTGAATTCTTGGTGCCAGTGCTTGGGAATGGGGACGCACCAGGAGCAGGCTCCTAATGACAGCAGTGCCCCTGGTTCCTCGAGTCTGAGTCGCCCTGGGAAAGCTGACTGTGTTACTATCGACAGCCCTGAGGTTGTCCCCAGGAGAGGTACCCAGCAGCGCCTAGCACTCCGGAAAGAGCTTGACTTGCCATGTGGAGTTATTTACAAAATGACAATGCGCTGTTCTGTTTCTCTCCTTTGATTAAAAAATAAAATTGTCCTTAAAAATGAAAGAGAAAATGGGGGCCAAAGTTCAGTCAGGCTCTCTGCCAAGTCGCCTCTTCCTGGTAGTGACACCGCTCAGCCACTCTGTGTGGCCTTCAGCTTCCTACTGGGATGGGGGGGTTGGGGCGGTGCGGCTCTGCCCTCACGAGGTGGGCACAAGGCTCCCAGGCCCGCCGGCGGCTTGGCCCGGCTCAGAGCAGGCGCCCGCGTGGAGCGGTCCAGGGAGAGGGCAGCCGATGGGCCCTGAGGTGCACAGGGTCACGGCTCAGGGGAAGTCCCGGTAGGGCAGGCGGAAGGGGTAGAGGGGCGTGTAGCGGGAGTCATGCCAGAGCAGCTTCTCCTCCAGGAAGGCGACCGTCTGCAGGGTCAGGACCAGCGTCTGGTGTTTGAGCATGCTGTGCACGTTCAGGCCTGGGGGGCAGGGGGAGAGGTGCAGTCGAGGCTGGGCTGCCCTACCGCACCCGGGGCCCCTTTCCCTCCCGTATTCCCCTACTATAGAGGCACCATGGTCTGGCGTGGGGTCACGAATCTTTCAGTCTAGCTGCTCACTGATGGCTAGACCCCGGGCAAGGGACTGTCCTCAGCCCAACTTGTCATCGAGAGCCTCCCGCGTGCCTGGCCCTGCCCTGCGCTCGGGCTGTGATTCCCACCTCATGCTGGGAGGCACTGACCATAACCACAGCAGATGTGTAAACAATGTACTGCGGGAGGCCTGTGCGCCCGCGGTTAGTCGGGAGGTGGAGGGGGTGGGGTGGGATGGCCAGGGCAGGGAGAGGATGGGGCAAGTCGTGCGGGATCCTGTGGGCCTCGGGAAGAACTTAAGCTTTGACCCAGAGGGAGGTGGGACCGGGAGAGGGCTGGGGGCAGAGGCGGGAGGAGCTGGACTCAGGTGCCCTCTGGTGGCCGCAGGGGAGAACAGAGTGCGGAACGGAGCAGGAACCCGGGACCAGGGCAGAGGCGACCCCGCCGGTCCAGGAGGGAGATGGGGGTGCTGGGTGGAAAGAAGTGGTCGAATTCTGGATATGTTTAAACTCAGAGCTGACAGGGGGAGGTAGCAGGGACGGGAGCAGAGGGTGACGGCATGCTCTGTGGCCTGAGCCACGGGAAGGAAGGAGTTCTCGTGCCAAGGTGCCTACGAGACCCCCACCCCCGACCCCGGAAGCAGCTGTAGGGGAGGCAGCCAGACCTCAATCAGGACACCAAGAGAGAGCTCTCGGGGGCCGAGTCAAGGTAGTGACGGGTGGGATGGATCCCACCTCTCAGCCTCTCTGACTAAGGAGCCAGATGAGCAGAGCCGGCAGCCCTCACACTTACTCTGTGCCGAGCACTGAGGCCCAAGCCGGGACAGACGCAACCTCAGAGCCTTTCCTTAAGGATGCCATTTTCCCGATGCTCCGTTTGGGCAAGCTGAGGGCTGGCTGGGGGAGGGTGGCCACTGCCCAAGGCCACTCAGCTGCTGAGTGAGTGGCAGGTATAGAACTTGAACTGGCCCATGGACTCTTGGGAGCCTAGGGGGGAGAACCAGGGCCCTCTGCTCACCGACGGCCGGGATCAGGTTGAAGGTCTTGAGCCCGGAGGTGGCGGCCACGGCGTTCTGAGGCATGTCCTCGTGTGCTCTGAAACGGAGGCCAGAAGGTGAGCGCGGCAGAGGACAGCACCCAGCACCCCCACCCCCGCTCTCCCCGCACCCTCACACGTCCACCAGGAGCACGGAGTCCCCCCAGTGGCGGTAGCGGGCCAGCTCTGTCAGGTACTGGGGGTCCGAGGTGGGCAGCTCCAGGGAGTCCACGATGTGCAGGTAATCCTGTTAGGAAGAAAGGACAGTCTGAGCCCCCCACGCCTCAGCCCCCACAGCCCACACCCTAGGATCCCCGCGGCCCCTGGCGGGATCGGGCCTGTACCTGGGCCAGCTTGACAGTCAGAGCCACCTTGAGGCCCTGCACCCGCACTTTCATGGGCAGCATGTAGTAGTAGCTCGTGGGGCCCCGGGGGCCGTGGGCAATGCCTCCTGCAGAGACACAGGTGTGCGAACAGGTGAGGACCCCCGCTGGGCTTGGGGGCAGAAATCGGTCACGGTGGCTGGTGTAGGGAGGCTGCCCGCAGGCAAACGGAACCGGCAAAGAGGACAGGGCCTCGGGTAGAGATGGGGAGGGGATGTTGGATTGAGGATCACCTGGGACAGGTGACTGTGCCTCACTGGGCCTCGATTTCCTCAGCTGTCAAACCCTGAGTGAGGATCCTCTTCCGGGCCCTGGGAGTGCGGCAGGGAACAAGATGGACAGGAGCCCTGCCCTCATGTCATTCATATTCAGACACAGGCTCAACGGCAGAGGGAATCGGGGCTCTCTTTTCGGAGCAGCATGAGGAGTTGCTGGGGGTCGGGGGCCCAAAGGAGGTCAGGGAGGGCTTCCTGGGGGAGGCACAGCCCAAACACATCATAAGGATGAGAGGCATTGGCCACGGGAGGTGAGAGAGGACACGGAATCAGCTGTGTCTGGTCAGAGAGGATGTGGAGGGACAAGGGGGGGTCTGCAGGCACCCGTGCCTGGAATGCCAAGGTAGGGAGCTCAGACTTCCCACAAAGGCTACAGGGACTGGGAGGTTTAGGAAGAGCACCCTGGGTGCTGTGTGAAGTGTGGGCCACGAGAAGTGAGACGGGAGTTAGGGCCAAAAGGGGCTGTGGCCATAGTCTGATGAGAGACGCTAAGGCCAGAGCTGGGGAGGGCTGGGAAGGTGGACTCTCAGGTCTCTGATCTGCACATGGGCAGTGAAGTCCGTGGGCCTGAGTCCTGCTGCCCCTGCCCAGGTAGAAGGAATGGGACTGATGAGATATCACCCCAGATGTGTGCGCAGAATCACCCAGGGCCCCTCCCCTCCCTGCCCCGCTCACCTCCTCGCCAGATCGGGGAGCGGATGCTGCCATGCCTAGAACGCCCACTGCCCTTCTGTGGCCAGGGCTTCCGGCCCCCACCCTTCACCTCGGCCCTAGTCTTGGTCTTGGCGTAGCTCTGTGGGCACAAAGGGAGGAGAGGGTCAGGTTCCCGAGGCAGACACTGTCGCGGCTTAAAGGCACCAGGCCTGGGAATACAGCAGCGAGCCGGGCAGACTGGGGCTGCCGCTGGGGAGCCCGGCAGGAGGCACAGAGATTAGGGGGCCGGGACAAGCACACAGCACTTCGGGAGGGAGTGAAGGATAAAGAAATCAAGAGTTCCCTCATCCACTCCAGAATGTCAGCAGCCTCTCTGCTGCCTGGCACACAGCAGGCGCTCAGTAGTTTTTGAATGATTTCAATGTGGTGGCAACTGAAAGGAAGGTGTGGCATAGGGAAAGGTGTGTGCAGAGGCTCGAGAAAATCAGGGAGAGGTATGGGGTGAGGGATTTCCAATGCCAGGCTGAAGACCTCATTTCTAGGACCAGGGTGGACCAGGGAGGAGGACTCACTAGATTTCTGAGATAAGCAGAAGGGAAACAAAGAGATCCTGATTGATAACGAACGGCTTCTTCAATGCACTTGGCAAAAACTCCAAATTATTCACCATCGCTTCTGCTGACCTCTGTGACCACACGAGGCTGCCTTCTGTCCCTGCCGCAGGACTTTTGCATGTGCCGCTCCCGTTAGCGCCACTGCCCCCCTTTACCTACTTAACACCTACTACGCACCCGAGGTTAAATGTCTCTTCCTCTGGAACGTCTTCCCTAATCATGTATTTACAGGCATGACTACTCGACTCAAGTTCACCTCTCCGACCAGACTACGAGTTTCGCGATAGAGATCGTGCCTGTCTTGTCCACCAGCACAGTGTCTCATCTAATGCACAATGGGTGTTCAGAAAACACCTGGCAAGTAACCCATCGGTGAATGGTTCAGGAGAGAAGAGAAGGCCTGAGCCTAGCAGTCCAGGAGCTTCCCTCGGCCTCCCTCCCCCAGCCTCACCCCACCCGGGGACTCACAATTCTCTTGAAGTTCTTCTGCCAGATGGCAACCTGGTGCAAGATATCCATCCTGTGGAGAACGAACAGGATGTGAAAGGCCCCCCTCCAACTGATGTCCTCGCCACCTCACGAGATGCAAACAGGGGCTCCTCCCTTCCAGTGCCAGGGCCCTGTGTGATCCGCCCCCCGCCCCCTCTGCCCCATCTCGCACCACCTCCAGGCCCGCTCCGTCTCCATTCTGTGAGATGGGGTCCAGCCTCCATGCCTTTGCGCTCACTGTTCCCTCTGCCTGAAATGCTCTTCCCCTGGCTGGTCCCTTCTCGGCCCCAAACAACATCTCAGAGAGGAGCCTCCTTGCTAGAAAGAGGGCCACCTCTTCCTGCCTCTCCCAGTACCTTACTCTCTTCCTAGGCTTCCAACTTACTCATTGCCACCCTCTTTATGGGCTGCTTTGCCTCTCTAGCCCTGTGACCCCATTCAGTAGACACTGGTCACAGGCGTGGTCATCACACCCCTGAAGTGTGGCCAGTGCCACGTGTTGAAATGACAATATTGTAGACGCAGCAGGTTAAAAAAAATAAATCCTTGTTTCTTCCTTTTTTTTTTTTTTTTTTTAATGTGGCTACTAGCAAAATTTAAGTTATACGTGTAATTGACGTTACGTGGCTACATCGGACACGACTGCCAGCGTAGTCTGCCAGGGGTTGGCAAATTATGGCTAGTAGGCCAAATCTGGCCTGCTGCCTGTTCCTGTCAATATGTTTTACTGGAACACAACTCCGCTTTTGCTTACAAACTGTCTGTGGCTGCTCTTGCGCTCCACCGCAGAGATGAGTAGTTGCCATGGGGACGTTATAGCCTACAAAGCCTAAAATATTTTCCTATCTGGCCCTTCACGGGAGAAGTTTGCTGACCCCTGCTCTAGACTGTAAACATTGGCAACCTTGGCACTCATTCACTGCTGTATTCCCAACACCTAGAATGGAATCTGGCACATAGCAGATCCTTCCTAAGTATTTATAGAATAAGCAAAATATGTTGTTTTTAATTTCTTTAAATTTATTTATTTTGAGAGAGCGCATGGGGGGTGGGGGGGAGAGAGGGAGAGGGAGAGAGTGAGTGAGTATCCCAAGCAGGCTCTGCCCTCTCAGCGCAGAGCCCAACTCAGGGCTCAAACTCACGAACCGCGGGATCATGACCTGAGCGGAGATCAAGAGTTGGGTGCTTCACCAACTGAGCCACCCAAGTGCCCCATGTTGTTTTAAATTTAATTTTGTCACCCTCTACTAGATGGAGACTTTGAGACTCTGGAAAAGTAGGGGGCAAACCATACCAATACCAGTAATAGTAATAAATAAACAGCACTTATTATGTGGCAGATATGATGCACTTCAGAGGTATCCTATGCTTTGGCAAGCCATAACCCAGCCCAAGGAGTCGGTCCACACACGGTTGAGATCCTGGCTCTAAATCTTACAAGCTGTGTGACGCCAAGCAAATTTCTTAACCTGTCTGTGTTCTCAGTTTTCTTATCTACAAAGCAGGAATAACTGAACCTAGGGTTGCTATGATGGTCTGCCTAACCAAACCGCAAATAGGCTATTCCAGGCACATAGAAAGGGCTTAACCATCGTCATGCTCATTTTTACAAAACTCAATTAACAGCAACGATAATCAATGTATCTATAGAACTTCTGCTGTGCCAGAATTAACTCGCTTCATCATCACAGCAAACTCTTGAGGTTTCACAGAATGGGGACACTGAAGCATAAGAGGGGAAGGCAGGATTTGAACTCAGTCACTTAACTCCTCGGAGATGTTACCTCTTAGATCTCAACCTCACACAACTCTGTAGCTGGGAAAAGCATCATATCCCCCTTTGGCAGGTGGAAAAACCGAGGCTTGAGCCCAGATCATCCTGATTCCTAAAGCCCCGCGTCTCATCCCTCTGGCACTCAGTTCACCATTTCACTCACTCACCTGGGCGCCGTGGAGAAAACGTCGGGGTGCAGTTCGGCCAGACCCACACGCTCCTGCTGGTAGCCCCGCAGGGACTCCACCCAGGCCTGCACCGGACGCCGGGTCGCGGGGACCGGGAGCTCGCACCTGCGCAGCACAGGCGTCTGGGGACCTGAAGCGATTGGGAGGTCAAGGGTCAGGACCGAGCGTCAGGGCTCCCGGTCGCCGCCCCTCCTAGGGCGACCCTGACAACCTCACCCGCGCTAACGACTGCCTCTGGCTTCGCCACCGGGTGCACTGCCTCTTCCGCCAGCGCGTTCAGGCCCTGCAAACCGTGCACGAAAGTGAACGACGACGCCCGGAACCTCCAACCTTTGTCCTCCCATCCCGTCCCCAGTCTCGGGCCTCACCCGGCAGCCGGTGGGCCGAAGCCAGGCCCGCGCCCCGGCCCGCACTAGCTGCAGCATTGTCCCGCAGCTCCCCACGCGGAGAGGTCACGGCTCCTTCTGGGTGTGCGCGACGCCCGGCGATGACATCACGCCCGCGACACCGCCCACCTCGCTCGGCTGGGCGCTGGAAAGCTGAGTGTGCAAGAGCGAAGACGGCGGGGCCTGGCCCGGCGTGCCTCCATCTCCGCCCCAAGACTAATCCCCAAGCCCCAACTTTCACGCCTGGCCTAAAGGACCCTCTGCGACCCCTGGAAACGCCACTTGCAGCAAATAGCCGCGCCCCCTGCACACGCCCAGCTCTTCTTTGGGGTCCCGCCCCCTAAGAGCAGGAATCCAGCCAATGAGACCTCCGCGCCGAAAGGCTCCCTCCTCGTTCAGCCAATGAACGTTAAGCCTGGGAAAGTGGCCCCGCCTATGGCTGGGCGGTTCTGGGGCAGGCTTTAAGAGAACATGACCAATAACCGTTACCCTTTTGGTGTCGGTCACGCCCTCCATGCCCCTCCGCGTCCCATGTATCTTCCTAGAATTTCTGAGGTGGTTTTGGGGTTTCCGATAACGTGCTTTTTCGTGTGTTTAAGTGCAGGGCCTTATCTCCCACAGAAAGCTCTTAGGACTGAGCCTGTGGGACCGTGCCTCTCCTCTCAGATCCCCCAGAGCAGGGGTATGTTCCCTCTCAAACCAAAGATTAGGTCTGTCTTCTCCGCCTCCTAGGCCAGGGTGCGGTCCACTGTCAGACCGCTCTCCGAAAACAGAGAGAACTGGGGAGTCGGCAGATCCTGGATTCCCTCCCTCGTTGAGCCTCCTTACAACCGAAACGCAAATGTTCATCTTTAGGTTCTTGGCCACTTTCCCCGCGCGACCTCCAGAGGGCGTCACGAACCCCTCGCTTCGCTGCCTCGCCAAGTCTGAACACCCGGCTGCCAGGGTGCCCTGGACCAGGAGGGGAGCTCAGTGGCCTAGAACGTGGTCTGGGAGCCAACCTCAGTTTCCTCATCTGGAAAATGGAGAGGTCGTGAGACTTCAATGAAATGTTGAAGGCCAAGGCGTCCATGCCTTGCACAAAGTGAACACTTAAAGGGGTATTATTATTGTTATTATTATTGTTATTGAAGGTAAGTTTTGTCATCAAAACAAGGCAAGAGCCAAGGCAGGGATGAGGGGGACCCCGGAAGACTTGAATGCTGTGCTAAAGATGTGGGCGCTTTTTTTTTTTTTTTTTTTTTTTGCATCTGATATGTATCATAGATATTTTTGTGTAATAGCAACAAAAATTTACAATGTATTTCATTGTGTACTTTATCCCTGCTAGAATAATTGTGGATGTGAATTTAAAGCTCCACCCACCTTGTAATTGAAAAAGGTCTTTAAATCCTTCATGTTGTAGAATTTTATTCATTCATTTTATGTTTGTGTAGGTGACTCACACACCGGGTAAAGAAAACGTGAACAATTACAAGAGTATAACTAGAATGAAATGTCTCCTCCAATCTCTGACCTCTGCCCCTCCCTGTTCTCTCCCAAAAGCCGCTACTACAGCTATGTGTCTCCTCCCAGAACCAGTTTATGATTTCAAAGGCAGATTTACAAGTCTGTCCTCTGCCAGGAAGTTTGGGTTTCATGTAGCAAACGATGGAACAGTACTTAGTTGCTTAATGATTTATTAGGCACCTACTGTGTACTGTGTAGGTAAATCCAGCAGACATTAAGATACAATGCAGTGCAGAAGGCTGAAGAATCGAAACAGGGGAAGGAAAATCTACAGGGTCTATGGAAGCCCAGAGGAAGAACTCCTCACCCCTGGGGGCAGGGATCTCAGAGGTGAATTCCCTAAAGCTGTAACCTGAGAGCTAAGGTTTGAGGGTCCATCAGGAGTTCATCCAGAGGAGAAAAGGTGTTCCAGACTGAAAAAACAGGATTCCAAAGTCCAGGAGTGGGGAGAGAGTGGCAGGGCTCAGAGGCGGCCGGCTGGACCTTCCTGATGGCAACTCCTTCAAGTTGAACCCACTGCGGGGCCTTCACACTGTTCCTTCATCCTGGAACATACTTTTCCCAGGGCTCCACATGGCTCTATCTCTCACCTCCTTCAATTCTTTGCTCACACGTCACCTCCTCCAAGAAGCCTGTCCTGAACACCCTATTCAAAACTGTAACCCCCACTCCTGGCCCTTATCCTGTCTTATTTTTTCCCCACTGGTATTTATCTTCTAACATCCTCTGTAATTTCCTGGGTTTTCATGCTTTTTCTCTGTCTCCTGCATTAGAATATAAACCCCCAGGACAGAAATTTTGCTCTGTAACACAGTAGGGGCTCAGGACGTGTTTCTTGAGTGGATTCCTTTCCTAATCATCCTGCTGCAGGGGTCTTACCAGAAACAGAGAAAGCCCTCCCTTTGTCTCCTGGGTCTCAAGATCTCCATTCCCCCAATGCCACAGGCACATAAGATACAAGAAAAAAAAAAAAAAAAAAAGATCATTTACCCAATGACACTGTAGTCACATAGACACAGGTTCAAATTTAGGGGGTGTCGCTCGTTGGCTGGGTGTCCCTGGGCAACTGGTTAGCTCTTTCAGAGTTTGGTCTCCTCATTCTTATAAGTGGGGTATACACAAACCCTTCTCTACAGAGCTGTGCGAAGGATCAGAGTTCTCTTTCCTTCCCTCCCTACTCCCCACAGTCTTTTTCCCACCACAGAAGGAGGCTGGAAACTCCTGCATCAAACGTCCCTCCTCTGCTCAGAACCCTCTCTCCAGGCCTCTCATTTCACTTTGAGCAAAAGCCAAACTCCTCGCTGCAGCCCACAAGGCCTTGCAGGTCCTGTCCTCCCTTCCTTCCACCTTCACCCTTTATTACTCTGTGGTTTAGGCCGCAATGATCTTCTCACCAGAACCTGTCGATCTGATGCCAGCCTCAGGGCCCTTGCACTGCTGCTTCCCTCTCCCTGGACCTCTCTTCCTTAAATATCTACATGATCTCCCTCACCTCCTTCACATCTTGACTCAAATACCACCTTCTCAGGTGACATTGGGTCTAAAGTCACTATTCCCTTCCTACCCCACATTCCTCATATGCCTTCCCAAAATTATTGTTTCTTGTATATCTTCCACATTCTAACAGATCATATCATGTTCTTCTTTGTCTTGATTTTTGCCTCCCCCCCACCCTGCCCCAACACTAGAACATCAGCTCCTGGAGGACCAGGTCTTTATTTCTTTCACTGCTGGGCCTCATTGCTAAGAAGGGTGCCAAGCACCCGGTATGTTCTCAGTACATAGTAACGGATGGAACCAACGTGGTGTAGAGAAAGAAGTTTGCACAGGAATCCCCCACCAGCCTATTGATTGTGAGCCTTAATGAAAGAGAGGTAATGACCTTGAGACCTGCATACTGCAAGGCTCAAAGTTTGACCATTTTGGCCCAAACCTGGGCGGAGGTCAAAGGTTGATGTTTCTAGCCCACTCCTGTGGATCAAAGGCTCAATTGCAGGTGACCTCTGTCCCCAGTGGCGTTGGCAGATGTCAGCCTTGCAGCCCAGAGAGGATCTCTGCTGGCCGTGGGCATGATAGCAATTTAGGGAGCCTACACCGGAAGCTGGAGGACCCCCCTCCCCCAAACATCTGGCCGTTCCTAGTCCCCCAGGACTGTGCAGGACTTTTCACAAAGGCCGGAGGTCAAGGATGGAATATTGGGGGCAGCTGTCAGATAGGAGGTGCAGGGCATGGGTGCAGGCTTGATGACGGGGCCTGACCTCCTGGGGAGAGCTGCTCCCTCATCACTGCCAGAACATCTGCTGTGTGTTCGTTTGCAGCTCAGTTTGTGGGTAATCGCCAAGCACCATGAGGAGCAGGGGGAGTCTCCCCTTGCAGCACGCCCCACCAGCCCCTGGGGATGGGCCTGATTTGCATAGACATTTCCATTGCCTTCGGTTCCCTTCAGTTGGATCCAGATGGGAAGTAGAGCAGAAAAAAAGGGGCTTGAACCCCTGGGCAGGGCACCTGCGCTCTCCAGGCCTCAGTTTCCTCCTCTGTAAAATGGGACTATAATTACTCTTCCTCACATGATTTGTGTGAGCCGTAGGCCTGTGTGCCCTCAGATCATCCATTCCCTGCTCTGCTGGGCCCCACGGCTCAGGGCTGCCCCTCGCATACGCCATCTCCTAGCCCAGTGGCTTCTGCTCAGATTTAGCCAACGGCAGGCACTGAGGGGAGATCGGAGGGCGGGAGGACGGGGGCAGGGGGACAGGGTAATTCTCCCCATCTGCTCTGGTGGCTTCTCCCACTGGACATGGCCTCCCTACCTGCTAATTTCTAAATAGTCTAACCCTTTCCCCAACTTCGGTGTCTCATCTATGTAACCAAGCCCTGTGCTAAATCCCCTCTGTCTGAGATATTTCTAGTTTCCTGCGTAGACCCTGACTGATGTAAGGCAGCCGTGAGGCATTCGTGTTTTGTTTTAAGGTACAATTTATGTGTACAGTTCTTCAAGCTCCCACAAACATATATAGTCACAGAACCACTACCATAATCCACATACAGAACTGTTTCCACTGTGTTCCCCCCTTTTTTGAAGTTTATTTTTTATTTTGAGAGACGGAAAGAGGAGTGGGGGAGGGGCAGAGAGAGAGAGGAAGAGAGAATCCCAAACAGGCTCCCTACTGTCAGCGCAGAGCCCGATGTGGGGCTTGAACTCACCAATCACGAGATCGTGACCTGAGCCGAAACCAAGAGTCGGGCCCTTAACCAACTAAGCCACGCAGGTGCCCCCCACCCCCGACCTTTTTTAAATGTTAATTTATTTCAAGAGACAGAGAAGGGCAGGGGCAGAAAGACAGAGGGAGAGAGAGCATCCCAGGCTGGCTCCACACTTAGTGCAGAGCCCAACGAGGGGCTTGATCTCACAAACCGTGAGATCATGACCAGAGCTGAAATCAAGAGTTGGACGCTTGAGGCACTTGGGTGGCTCAGTCGGTTAAGCCTCTGACTTCAGCTCAGGTCATGATCTCATGGCTCGTGAGTCCAAGCCCCGCATCAGGCTTTGTGCTGACAGCTCAGAGCCTGGAGTCTGTTTCGGGTTCTGTGTCTCCGTCTGTCTCCGCCCCTTCCCTGCTCATGCTCATGCTCTGTCTCTCTCTCTCTCAGAAATAAATAAACATTAAAAAAAATTAAATTAAATTAAACAAAAACAAACAGAAGAACTGACTGAGCCACCCCAGGGACCCCTCCACTGTGCCCTTTCAGGCCGTCCCCAGCTCCTGCCGGCCATGAGTCTGTTCACCACGCCTACAGTTTGGCCTTTTCTAGAATGTCATAGAAATGGAATCATACAGTATGTGGGGTTTGGCTACTTTCCCTCCTGATAACGCACCAGAGATTCATCCGTGTTGTTAATATCCTAGTTCCTCACTTTGGAAGCCAGCGGTTGCAAAGATTATATCCTTGAGTGGTCTCCCGTGTAAGTGCTATACTATGTCTATCCATTCTCTGGTTGAGGGAGCTGCCGTGAGCTTTGGATGAGTTGATACTCGCAATGCACTCAGGACAATAACGGGCGCATTATATATAAGTCGGCTCTTATTACTATGCTGGGGGTGGGCCTGCTGAGGAACAGACTTCTGACGCTCCCCTCTACCCTAACCACCTGCCTCCCTCTTCCAGAAGAGAGGGCCCCCCTTCCTAGGCTGGAAGGGCCAAGACTGTATCTGCCGCGGATGCATCAGGGGTTGGCTTCCAAAGGGAAACTTCCCACCCCATCCCCGAAGCTGAGAGTGGGCCCCGAGCCTATGGGCGAGACCAGGCGGCTGCAGCCCGAGTGCCTGCCAAGATCAGCATCTGGAAAGCTTCTCTGCAGTTGGGGCCCCTTCCCCCAGCGCTGTGGTGATGACGAGAAGCTTGGGACCTGTCTCAGACACTTCTCTTCACGAAGTTCCTCCTGCCAAAAGCCAAGAGCTGGGGGTTGGGGAGGACAGTGGAGGCCCAGGGAGGCTGGAGGGATCAAGGAGAAGAATGTTCTGCATCTCACCAGCGATGGGATGTGGTCCAGAGCGGTAAACGAGTGGTAAGCACTGCCCTTCTGTTTCCACCCACCGGGGCAGGGATGGGGGCTACTGCCTCGAAGCCAGGGCGGGGACGCAGGATGAGCAAGAGGGCAAATCCCACCACTGCTGCTTTGGTTCTGTCATCTTTAAAATGGGGAGATGAGGAAAAGGCAAAACTATGAAGGCAGTAAATGGAGGGGTTTGCCGGGAGTTAATGGGGAGGGGGGCACGAGGAGGCTGAGCACAGAGGATTTTTAGGGCAGTGAAACTACTCTGTGCGACACTATAACGGTGGCTACATTCACTATGCGTTCGTCTGGACCCAAGCGCGGACGCCAGTGTAAAAAAAACGTGGACCCTGGATGACCCATTGTGACAAATGGGCCACTCCGGTGGGCATACGCAAGTGGGAAGGCTGTACCTGTGTGGGGGCAGAAGATATATGGGAAGTCTCTGTACTTTCCCCTCAGTTTTGCTGTGAACTTAAAACTATTCTAAAAACTAAGGTCTATAGGGGCGCCTGGGTGGCTCAGTCGGTTGAGTGTCCGACCTGGGCTCAGGTCATGATCTCAGCAGCTCGTGAGTTTGAGCCCCGCATCCGGCTCTGTGCTGACAGCTCGGAGCCTGGAGCCTGGAGCCTGCTTCTGTGTCTCCTTCTCTCTGCCCCTAACCCACTCACATTCTGTCTCTGTCTCTCTCAAAAATAAATAAACATTAAAAAAAAAAAAAACTTTAAAAATAAGGTCTATTAAAAACAGTGGGATGATGGGAAGAATAATACCACCTTGCTGGAGGCGTGACGATTCGAAGCGTCGCGCCCAGCACCGTGGTCTGTGTTGCGGGGAGCGTTAGCCATTATTGTCAGGGGCCCTGTAAATTAGTGGAGGCTGGTCCAAGCTTCTTCCTTCTCCTCTCTTCCCCTGCCCGGGAGCTCCCCAAGAAAAGGGGGCCCCATTTCGCTCATTCCTCATCCCCCCCCTTCTCTCATTCAGGGGCCCCCTAGGCAGGGCTCCGCTTCCCCCTTGACCTCTCAGACCATCAGGAAGTCTAGACTTGCCCTGCTTCCCAGTTCTCTTTCCAAAGCCATTCCCTCAGCTGACCGGCAAGACCTTGAGTTGACCCAGAAGCGGGAGGTGGGGGGTGAGGGGGAGGCGGAAATTGTCTGTTGGTGTATCTGCGTGTCCCTAGGGACATCACCTTTGTCTAGGAGCCATGATCCCCTTACAGACAGCCGGATATGTCTGTGGCCTTGATATTCCCGCCCACTGCAGGTCCCTTGGGGAGGTGTGGCAAAGTGCTGAGCCAGCCAGGGCAAGTGGGGGGGGGGGCACTTCCTCCCCAGCCTTCAGGTCCCCACAGGGCTGAGATTTCCGCTCTGATAGCTCCCTGGTGAGGAAAGGACCCAGTTTTCTTTGTGTTTTGTACCCCGTGGGTTGAACACCTGGTTTCTAGAGGTTGTGCGAGCAACACGCAATACACATCACTCGGCAGGGGTTTCAGTGAGGTTTTGCTGAGGTCTGATGGCACCCCAAGATCTGGCCTGGCAGTGACTGGACACCGAAAATGAGCTCAGGAAAAGGAGCATTTTCTGACTTATCTCCCCATCAAAGCCCTGCCACCTGTGTTAGAACTGTCTGGTCTGTCTCCTCCATCAGACTGTCAACAACGGGGCATAGCCAGGGCTAGCACTGAGGATTCTATGAATATATATGCTGCATACATATACATACACACATACATATACATAGCATAATATATTGATTTTTTCTTTAAAAAAAACTTCTTTAAAAATGTTTATGTATTTTTGAGAGACAGAGAGACAGAGACAGACAGAGACAGAGTGCAAGCCGGGGAGGGGCAGAGAAAGAGGGAGACACAGAATCCGAAGCAGGTTCCAGGCTCTGAGCTGTCAGCACAGAGCCGGACGTGGAGCTCAGACTCACAAACCGTGAGATCACGACCTGAGCCGAAGTTGGCTGTTTAACCGATTGAGCCACCCAGGCGTCCCTTCTTTTTTCTTTTTTTAAGTAACCTGTATGCCCAACGTGGGGCTTGAACCCAGGACCCTGAGTTCAAGAGTCTCATGCCAGGTGCCGGCCAGGTGCCCCAACATATTGCTTCTTAATGCTCATTTCTTTATTAATAAGTTAAATATATTGTTCTTTTAAAAAAGTTTATTATTAATATAAATTTATTTAATAGCAAGATGTTGAATAATATCAGTATGTTTGTCATGTTATTACTTATATTATTGGTAATATTTATTTTTTTATTACAAGAACAATTTTATAACTAGAAGTCTGGTGACTTGTTACCTATTTGATTTTTCATGTCCTTGCCAATTTTTTTAAGTGTATTTATTCATTTTGAGAGAGAGAGCACAAGCAGGGGAGGGGCAGAGAGAAAGAGACAGAGAGAGAGACAGAGAGAGAGACAGAGAGAGAGAGAGAGAGAGAGAGAGAATCCCAAGCAGGCTCCATGTTGTCCGCATGGAACCCAACTCGGGGCTCAATCCCACAAAATGTGAGATCATGACGTGAACCGAAATCAAGAGTCGGATGCTCAACCGACTGAACCACCCAGGTGCCCCTCAATTTTTTAAATTGGTACCGTGAACTAAAAATTTCAAACAGTCCCCCAGGGTACACTGTAAAAATATGGCCCCCTCTCACCTGTTCCCCTGCCCCCAGCTCCCTGCCCTGAGGGTAACCGCTGTGACCGTTGTCTTGTGCCTTCTCCGGGAGGTGGCCCGTGGGCCCGCAGGCAAATGTGTGTGTATTTATACAGCCCTTATAAATACACCTGGACGTGCAGGCCTACAATGCAAACTGATTTACATTGTGGTTTTTTTCAACTTAATACGTTGAAGACAGTTTCAGATCAAGACTCCTCCGTTTTTACTTTATAATAGGCAGAAATGGACCAATTTTAATTTCCTTTTTTGTTGCTTTGCTTTTCAACACTTTTTATGAAGTATAACATACATACAGAAGAGTGTACCAAACCTCTTCTTCTATTGGTTGCATTGTCTGCGTATCAAGCAGCCTTAATTATTTTTTTAATGTTTGTTTGTTTGTTTGTTTGTTTTGAGGTGGGGGGAGGGGCAGAGATAGAGGGAAAGAGAATCCCAAGCATGGGGCTCCATGTCACGACAGTGAATCATGACCTGAGCAGAAATCAAGAGTCAGACGCTTAACCGACTGAGCCACCTAGGCATCCGCCCCCCTGTTAATTTTAATTTCAGCTTTCTTGAGGTATCATTGACATATAAAACCGTGAGATATGTAAAGTGTACATCATGTTGATTTGATACGTGCATACCTTCCCAAAGGATTCATTCATAGCTAGTTGGGGTGCCTGGGTGGCTCACTCGGTTGAGCGCCCAACTTCGCTCAGGTCATGATCTCACCGTCTGTGAGTTCGAGCCCCACATTGGGCTCTCTGGTGACAGCTCAGAGCCTGGAGCTGCTTCGGATTCTGTGTCTCCCTCTCTCTCTGCCCCTCCCCCACTTGTGCGCTCCCCCCCATCTCTCAAAAATAAATAAACCTTAAAATTTTTTTTTAATTAAAAAAAAAGGATTCACAGCTAGTTAACTGACACATTGATCATCTCACATACTTATTTGGTGTGTGTGCGAGAACATTTAAGTTCTACTCTCTTAGCAAATTTCAACTGTACGTTACAGTGTTAGCAAGCAGAGTCCCCACATTTTAGATCCTCAGACCTTGTTCATCGTACAGCTGCAAACTTGTGCCCTTTCACTAATCTCCCCCTCTTACCTCCCCACCCCAGCCCCTGGCAACCACCACTTTCCTACTTTCTGTTTCTCTGAGTTTGACCTTGTTTTGTTTTGTTTAGATTCCATATATAAGTGATACCAAGCAGTTTTATCTTTCTCTCCTTGGTTTATTTCACTTTGTGTAATCTCTCCAGGTTCATCCATGCTGTCGAAAATGGCAGGATTTTCTTCTTTCTCATGGCTGAATAAAATTCCATTTTATATAATATATATATATATATTATAATATATGTTATATATAAAATGTTACATAAAATATTATATAAACATTATATAAACATGTTATATTATAATATATATGTTATATGTATAAAATTCCACTATATATATTTCCACTATATATGTATTTCCACTATATATATATTTCCACTATATATTTCTACATATATATATTTCATATATATATAATATGTATATCACATTTTCTTTTCTTAAATTTATTTTTTTTAATGTTTATTTATTTTTGAGACAGAGAGAGACAGAGCATGAACAGGGGAGGGCAGAGAGAGAGAGGGAGACACAGAATCCGAAGCAGGCTCCAGGCTCTGAGCTGTCAGCACAGAGCCCGACACGGGGCTCGAACCCACGAACTGTGAGATCATGACCTGAGCTGAAGTCGGAAGCTCAACCGGCTGAGCCATCCAGCTGCTCCTCTTTTCTTTTCTTTCTTTTTTTTTTTTTAAGTTTATTTATTTTTAGAAAGAGGGGGAATTTAGAAAGAGGGGGAATCCCAAGCAGGCTCTGCATCGTCAGCACAGAGCCTGACTATGGGGCTCGAACTCATGAAATGTATGATCGTGACCTGAGCCGCAATCAAGAGCCTGTCGCTTGGGGCGCCTGGCTGGCTCAGTCGATTGTGTTGTGTCAGACTTTGGCTCAGGCCATGATCTCAAGGCTCATGGGTTGGAGTCCCTCTTCCAGCTCTGTGCTGACAGCTCAGAGCCTGGAGCCTGCTTCAGATTCTGTGTCTCCCTCTCTCTCTGCCTCTCTCCAATCATTCTCTCACTCTCTCTCTCTTTCTCAGACATAGACATTAAAAAAATTGTTTTCAATTAAAAAAAAAAAAGTCTGTCGCTTAACTGACTCAGCCACCCAGGCACCCCCTACCACATTTTCTTTATCAGTTCCTCCACTGATGAACATTTAGGTTGCTTACATATCTTGGCTGTTGTGAATAATGCTGCAATGAACACAGGAGTGCAGATATCCTTTTTTGTCATTTTGCACTTCAACATTCTTTACTGAAGTATGATATACACACAGAAAGTGCCCTGAACCTTTCCTTCTTTTGCACTGTCTCCAGCAGTCTTTTTTTAAAAATTATTATTTATTTATTTTTCAGAGAGAGAGAGAGAGAGAGAGAGAGAGAGAGCCTGTGTGCAAGCAGAGGAAGGGCAGAGAGAGAGAGAGAGAGAGAGAGAGAGAATCCCAAGTAGGCTCGGCCTTGTCAGTGCGCAGCTGGAGGTGGGGTTTGTCCTCACCAACCCTGAGATCGTGATCTGAGTCAAAATCAAGAGCTGGACACTAAGCTGACTGAGCCACCCAGGCACCCCTATAGCAGTCAATTATTATTGGCATTGGACACATGTGCACACTAAAAAAAAAATCAAAAGGTACGAGAGAGTTCATAGAATGAAAGCAGCCTCCTTCCCGTGCCCTATCCCTATCTTTCACTTCCTCTCCCAGGAAATTCACCAGTTTCTTCTGCCTGAAATATTCTGGATATTCTGGGGCGCCTGGGTGGCGCAGTCGGTTAAGCGTCCGACTTCAGCCAGGTCACGATCTCGCGGTCCATGAGTTCGAGCCCCGCGTCAGGCTCTGGGCTGATGGCTCGGAGCCTGGAGCCTGTTTCCGATTCTGTGTCTCCCTCTCTCTCTGCCCCTCTCCCGTTCATGCTCTGCCTCTCTCTGTCCCAAAAAAAAAAAAAAAAAAAAAAAAAAATATTCTGGATATTCTGAGCACAGGTTGTGGAACATCAGCTCCAGGGAGTATTGTCTGGTTTGTCCCTGATACATCTCCAGCCTTTTAGAACAGTATCTGGCACATACCAACCAAATGCTTAATGTTATCTGGTAAATAAACATATAGGAAGGTTATATACACATTTTCACAAATAGTAGCCTCCTAAAAGGCTGTCTCTTGCACCTGAACATAAGTTCCACGAAGGCGAGCACTCTGATGAATCTGGGCCTGCCTCCCTGGTTGACCACAGCAAGGGCAGAGGTAGGGTAGATAGGCTGGTGGGTGCTCTGAGTTTTCTAGGAGTCTTATCTGAATTCTGAGGTCTTATCAAGGCAAAACTAATCCTGTCTTTGCGGCAGGGCGTGGCACATAGTAGGAACTTGACCATTTGTTGTGGGAACTCAGAGTAGGCGCATAATGCCTATTTGCTGCATGGACACAAAGGTGCTTCAGTAGCTCCTTGTTGCGTAAAGGGGATCTCATGCTCTCCTCCAATTCCAAGGTCCCAAGGAACGGGACAAGAGTATATCTGCAATCAAAGAGTTGTTTCAGGTTGAAGCCACCTGGCCAGGAGAGACGTGACATCACGGAGTCGTGTGACGTCATACGCCGGCAGGTTCTCACGAGTGGGGGCTGGGAGGGGCAGGGCGAGAGGTGGGGGAGGCGAACAAAGAGACCCCGCGCGCCTCCCCCGCCGTCCCCAGCGCGCGCCCGGGCCCGACCGATCACATCTGGAATTCATTTAGCCGCCGCCGGAAAGGGGAGGAGAGGAGGGCGGGGCGAGCGGGGGGCCGAGGCGGTGTCTCTCCCGCCCCCCTCCGTCCCAGGTCCCCAGCCCCGGGACGCAGCCCCAGCCCGGCAGGCAGCCCCAGCCCCTGCCGATGCCGTCCCGGGGACGCAGACGCCCAAGCCCCTCCGGCCAGAGCAGGGACCCGGCCTGCCCAGCCAGGTGAGTGCGGGGCGAGGGGAAAGCAGAAAAGACGGGGCCCGGGGCCCGGGAGTCGCAGGGTCGGAGCTGGGAGGGGGGGGGGGGGCAGGCGAGGGGTTGGGGGCGCACCCGGGCGCGCACGCGCCGCCCGTGCTCCTGCTGCACGGAGGGAGTGGTCACTGTGAACCTTCTCCACGACTCCGGGCCGCCCCTACAGCCTCCGCCGCGAACCCCCAGACTGAGCTCCCCGCCTTCCTCAGCGGCAGGAAGTTGGCGCCGAACAGAAGGCGGGATCCGAGCGCTTTCGGCCGGACGCTGGGAGGCAGAACCGAGGGGTTCGGGGAGTGCGTATGGGGGGAGGGGGGAGGGCCCTCCTCCTGGCTGACTCCGGCTGGGCGAGAGCGAAAGGTGCAACGCGCCGGCGAGCCTCCAAGCCGAGGGGCGGAGTCCCCAGGGAGGGCAGTCTGCCCCACCGCCTGCAGGTCGGCCTCGGTGCCTCAGTTTCCCCGAGTAGTCCGTCTTCTTCAGTCCCCCCGCGGGGGCGTGGCTTTGTTCTGGAAGGAATGGGAACGTGACTGCGTGGCTCCGGCGCCTCATCTTTCTCCTGGGGCCCAGGGACGGGGCGACGGTGCGAGCGCGCGTGGCGCGGACCCCGCGTGGTCCCGGGCCCAGCAGATTGTCGGAACCTCGCCCCCTCCTCCGGCACGAGTTGACTCACCCGGGGATTTCCATACCCTCCCCGACTCTGCCCTAGGCAGAGACAACAGGCGCCACGCGCTGAGCCCACGGTCCCCCCGCGTTGGCGCGACGGCGGTTCGGTAGTTGCCGTGTGGCTGCAGCTGGGGTCACCCCTCCTCCCCGCGCCTAAGCCCTCCGGGAATACCGAGACGAAGCTCCTTGGGGAGTGGGGGGGGGGGGGGGGAGAGGCGTTCCCCACCCCCACGGGAGATGTAGGGATTCCTCGCGTGTGGCTGTCGCGGGAGAGGAGGCGCGGCCCCGGCGGGAGCGAGTGTAGATACCGCGCATTCCACCGCCAGATAAGGAGGCCAGACTGCAGCCCGAGGGCGGGGGCGGGTCCTGTCGCTGTCTCCACGGAGACGCGCTGGGTTTCGCCTAGTCTGGGGGCTGCCAGCGACCTGAGGCGTCTCCAGCCTTTGCCGTTGTTTGAGACTCAGCTGAGTTTAGGTGCCTCTACCCTCAGGGGCCCACGGGGCTTTGTTCATTTGTTCATCCATCCATCCATCCATCCTTCTGTATGGCACGTTTCCTGAGCACCTTCTGGATGCCAAGCATCATGCCACAGAGGCTGAAAACGGACTTGGTCGCTGGCCTCCAGCACTCGTGCTCTACCGTGCAAGCCAGACAGAAAACAAGAGATACAATAATAATATCCGAAAATGGCAAGTTGTATGAAGGTAAAGCAAGATGCTGCAATAGAAAGGCCCTGGGGAAAGTGGTTATAGTAGACTGACGGTCTGAGCCGACCCCCGCCCCCCCCCCGCCCCCCCCCGCCCCCCCCCCCGCCAGTGACCTTGAAACTGAAACCTGAAAGAGGAGACAGTCATTCAAGGATTTGCGGGGATGGCACCCAGGAGGCCACTGTGGTTGGAGTTGGGTGGCCCTGCGGGAGAGTGGGAGGAGGCTAGATGGACAGGGGCCAGGCCATTTTGGGCAATGGGGAGCCATAGAAGAATATGGAAGTTGGAGTGACACCCAACTTTGTAAATTAGATAGCTCCCCCTGGCTGCTGCATGGAGAATGGCAGTGTAGGGTGGGCCTGACTGCAGAAGGGAAACCAAAAGAAAAGGTGGGGGCTCTGCCCCAGGGCAAGTGGCATGGGATCAGTGAGTGACAGTAGAACTGTAAGCTGCCTCCGTGGAACTTGGAGGAGGGACTCCTGGAAGCCTCTGAGGCTTCCTCTCTGTCTTTCCTCTTTTCTAATCTCCCCCTGAACAGTCTTGGTCTGTCTTCCCTTCCCTCCAAACTCTGTCACTTGTCCCTCTCATTCCATTTCAGGCCTGGCCATTCCCAGGTTCTGAGCCCAGCGATCCCCTACTGAGCCTCTGGGAGGAAGTTAGGGCTGCCTTGGAGAAGGTGAGCAGGAGACAGGCCCTGTATTTAGCCAGCCGGGTCTGGGAGCCAGACACAGGGAGGGGAAACAGCCAAGGCCTGTATCTGCCTAGGGCTGACTCTCCTGTCAACCTCCAGGCTCTGCTTCCTCTTTCTGGAAAGCATGGACCTGCTTTAAGCTCTGTCTTCAGCAAAGTCCTAGTGGGGAAGATGAGAAGAGGAAGGCAGTGTGAGCCTCAGTTTTCCCTTCTCTGACTAGAGGAGCTACCCCTCCTTCTGAGGATGCCCTGATAGTCTCCTGGGGCTGCAGACAGTGAGTGTGCAGACTGCCAATCTTCCCCCCAGGGAAGAAGACAGACTTTTTGGTCAGTCTCTGGGATGTGAGGAGTGAACCCAATTCTCAATTCTCCAGGAAGCATCCATAAATCTTCCTCTTGGCTGCCAGAGAGGGTTGGTGGCCCCATGTGTGGGAGGGGTGGACGGGGTGGCCATGGGACACACCCTGGGCTTCTTGCCCACCCGCAAGGGTGTTTCCCAGGCCTGCAACGGGCCCTTGATTCTCAATCACGAACCCTAGGAGGGGCCCAGTAGGCCAGGGCAGCCTGGGGGCGTCTGGTTGTCGTGACCCTGCGGTCAGGCCGCGGTTCACACGCTCCCCAGAGACGCGTCCACAGCCTTAACTCTGTCCTCTGAAAGAAGCCGTTGGCCAGTGAAGGACTGCTCACTGGCGCTTCCCTTTGGGCGCCCCCAACTGGGCCAATCAAATGCCGAGGACGGGAAGCTCTGGCCAATTGGCGAATCGCTCAATGCCCTGGGATTGAAAACAAGCCAATCAGGGCGCCGGCTGTTTCTGCCCCGAAGGTCGGTCCAGTAAGGCCGAGGCCAGGGCCAAGTTAGCTCCCGGCCGGCTGCAGCCTGCATCGGGGCGCCCAGGGCCCGGTCCGTCAGGGGAACAAGGGGCCTCTGTGTGGCGATCTGGGCGGGGCGGCAGTCTCCGGGGATGCGCACAAGCCCTTCTCTGTTTCCAAACTAGGACGGATGCCCCTTTACCCAGGGGGAGCAGCTGCCTCTGTCAGGCCCGGGGCCAGGACGCCTCCTCCGAGGACTGAGATGGCTGAGTGACCCCGGAAGCCCCCCATAGTTCCCAGGCTCACTAGGAACCGGCCTAACCAGCCTTGTTCTGGAACGGTACTCCTGGAGCGCACGTGGTCCTTGCCCGGCATGTTTCCAGGGACCCAGGGCGGGCTCTTCCTGCGCCCTCCGCCATCAGCTAAAGGCTGGAGCTTCTTCCTGGCTCCCCTCCTTAAAGACAGACACAGCACCAGCTCCTCAGAGACACCCCCGCCCCCCCCCCCCCCCCCCCCCCCCCCCCCCCCCCGCCAGCAAGCTGGGAGGAGGCCATGATGTTGGCTTCTCATCCTCTGCCCACGCTTCTTCCCGCCCCCTCCCCCCATGGATCAGTTTTCTTTGAGAAGGGGGTGACTCAGGCTTTCATGGAAATAAATGCCGGTCCCCCCCTTCCCCTGAGCCCCCTCCCCGCAGGGCTGCACGCCCCCTCCTCGGCTCACATGACTTGAGCGTTGCAGCAGCTGCCTGGTCCTCCCAGCCAGGACCTCCCAGACTGGTCTCCTGTGGCTCCCCCATCCCATCACCCCCTCCCAGCCTTTCCCACACCGGATGTGACTGGGGAGTGAGGACTCCACCCTGTTTGTTCCAGGGGCCTCACATCTGGATTTCATCCTGGCTGGGGATGGGGGTGTGTGCCAGTGCCCTGCTTACCCCGCTGGGACCCTCTGCAGGGCAGGGCTAGATGGTGCTGATGAGAACAGGATGTTGGGAGTCTGGCCTGTAGCTCAGTCTCCATCCCCTCCTAAAAGATTGGATGGAGGGCACCTAAGGGAGCTAATATATTAGCTAATATTTATTGAGTGCTTGCTATGTGCTAGGGGTGCTTCGTGTACCATTCGACAGGATTTTCCCATTACCCCTATGAAGTGGGCTTTCTTCTCTCCATTGCACAGATGAGGACGTTGGGGCTGAGAGGCCGGGCATTCGGTGACTTGCCCAAGGTCCCACAGCAGGTCGGGTGGAGTGCGGTTCAACCCTGGATTGCCTCCAAGGTCTTTGTCCTTGAAGTTGCCATGACCTCTGAGATGCTTAAACCTCAGGCCGCCCTGGTGTCTCCCCAAGACCTTATCTTGGGAGCACCCATGGCCTCAAGGCTCAGACCCAGCCTGAAATCCAGGGCAGTGGGTGGTAATGAGCAGGGGACGGTGCTATTAGCGAGCATCTTGCTGACCCAGGTTGGCAGGCAGCATGAAGCCCCAGGCTCTAGTGTATTCTGGAAAGGAGACAAGCCCTCCCAGCCCTGCCCAAGGCTCACTTTCTGGGTGGGTGAGCGTGGGTTCTGGAAGTTCACTTTGTATTTGGGGGACTTTCTGCTCTTTCTGGAAGACAGTGCAGCCTAGAAGTTATAGAGGCTTTGGAGTGGGTCTCCGGCTCTGCCACTTGGAGACTTACTAGCTTTGAGACTTACGGGAAGTGAATTGACCTCTCTGGGTTTCCCACTGGTAAAGCAGGGACGATGGTAATCCTGACTTCATACGGCCACTCGGTGAGAAGTGAGGAAGCTGGGACTCACACCGCGTCCACCTGGAGTCAGAGCCCAGGGAGCGGCCACAACACTGACCTGTCTGTTGGTCTTTTCCCTCTGCAGCTCTGACAGCCCCATGGCCCTGGCTGGCCACTGAGCCCCACCATGGGCAGCCTGTACTCAGAGTACCTAAGCCCCAGCAAGGTCCTGGAACACTATAATTACACCAAGGAGACGCTGGACACTCAGGAGACAACCTCCCGCTGGGTGGCGTTGGCCATCATCGTCCTCATCTGCTTCACCATCGTGGTGGAGAACCTGATGGTGCTCATTGCTGTCGCTCGCAACAGCAAGTTCCACTCGGCCATGTACCTGTTCCTGGGCAACCTAGCCGCCTCGGACCTGCTGACAGGTGTGGCCTTTGTAGCCAATACCTTGCTCTCAGGCCCCGTCACGCTGGGGCTGACCCCTTTGGAGTGGTTTGCCCGAGAGGGCTCCGCCTTCATCACGCTTTCCGCCTCCGTCTTCAGCCTCCTGGCCATCGCCATCGAGCGGCACGTGGCCATCGCCAAGGTCAAGCTCTACGGCAGCGACAAGAGCTGCCGCATGCTGCTGCTCATCGTGGCCTCGTGGCTCATCTCGCTTGTTCTCGGAGGCTTGCCCATCCTGGGCTGGAACTGCCTGGGCCATCTCGAGGCCTGTTCCACCGTGCTGCCGCTTTATACCAAGCACTATGTGCTCTGCGTGGTGACCATCTTCTCCGTCATCTTACTGGCCATCGTCGCTCTGTACGTCCGCATCTACTGCGTGGTCCGTTCCAGCCACGTCGACGTGACCGGCCCACAGACGCTGGCCCTGCTCAAGACGGTCACCATCGTGCTGGGTGTCTTCATCGTCTGCTGGCTGCCTGCCTTTAGCATCCTGCTCCTGGACTATGCCTGTCCCGTCCGGTCCTGCCCCGTCCTCTACAAGGCCCACTACTTCTTTGCCTTTGCCACCCTGAACTCGCTGCTCAACCCCGTCATCTACACGTGGCGCAGCCGGGACCTGCGGCGGGAGGTACTGCGGCCGCTGCAGTGCTGCCGGCGGGCGGCGGGCGTTCAAGGGCGGCGGGGCGGGACCCCGGGCCATCGCCTCCTGCCTCTCCGCAGCTCCAGCTCGCTAGAGAGGGGCACACACATGCCCACGTCGCCCACGTTTCTGGAGGGCAACACGATGGTCTGAGGGGCAAAGTGGGCCACGAGGCCATGGCAGAGGGCTCCGTGGAGAGACACCGGGTGACCTTGGACAGAGACGTGGAGTTGCCAGGCAAGATGCCCCCGCTCCACAGACCTGGGTGGTATTGAAAATACTTCACGCCAGGGCTGGCCGGCTGAGACACCAGCCAGTCGGATGGCAGAGCTGCAGGGTCAGAGGCTAGTGCAGTAACTGGTGTGGCCTCTTCAGAACTGGATCGTGGGGAGGACTGGGGGACCTGGAAGGGGCCTGGGTGAGAGCAGGCAAGCACTCAGGGGGAGCTCAGGGCAGGAGCCACTTATAACCCCTTACAAGGGATTTCAACATTTCACGACCATCTGACCCTCTGCCCTGTACAGGGCTCCCCTCTCCGAACCTAGCCCCCTTGTCACCTCCTGGCAACCTTAGGCCACTTCCCCCAGAATCATTGCCCCCAGGGGCCGGAGGCCTCCTCCTTGACCATCCTGGGTGGCCCCGGCTGACAGTTGCAAAGCCCAAATCCACAGCTTCCCCAAATGTCACCAGCTGCCACTTTGGCCTCTTCTTCTTTTTTCCTCTCTCTCTCCATGACATGCTGGGAAACCATGGGGTGGAGAGGGGGTGCTGGATGCCGTTCTCAGACCTCATCGGCCAATTGCACTATTTGGGGCACAGAGGAATCACCAAGGGCTGGAAAAACTGGTCTGGGGGAGCTGAGGAGGGCTTTGGGCTTCCTGGTGGGAAAGGGTGGAACTTGAGAAAGTTCTAGGGGAACTGTTTGCACAGGATGCCCCCCCCCCAAAAAAAAAAAAAAAAAAAAAAACAACAACCACCCAGAGCTACTCCCACCTCCAGCCCAGCGGAGGTACTGGATCTCCTGGGGCGGGGCAACCTTGAACCCACTGTGCCTCCTGGGCAACCTTGAACCCACTGTGCCTCCTTTCGAGTTGTCTCGTACGGAGGAGCACGGGGGTGGGCATGCCGAGGACATTTGTGGGATGCTCTCCCCTCACCTGCCCCAGAAGGACTTTACTAAATTCCATGGATAGATGGAAGGGACATTGCGGTACAAATGTATATTTATGTGTGTCTGTGTGCGTGTGTGGTATCTGTGACCCGCTCTCCCCACCATGTTCCCCCCGAATGGATGCTATTGTCGTCTCGTGTCTGTTTTGAAGCTGCCAAAGAGGGATCTGGCCCTGCCCAGACCCCTTTGTAATTAATGGCTCATCTCCCCACTTGAGAGCTGGGGTACAGCTCTCCTCGGGGAAGGAAACCTGACGCCTCAAAGTGATTTCTCGTGAATGCAAAGGCTGGGGAGGGGGTCTCGGGGGGCAAGGAGCCAGTTGGGGGCTTGTCTCCCCTCGTACAGCTCCCCAGATGCCCCCCATGCCTGAGATCCAGGCCCAGGCCAATAAACGGTTCAATCTCTCATTCTGGTGGTGGTTGTCTTTTTAGGGCTAAGGCGGCACCCCACTAGCACCCCGTGGCTGGAGGGGGGATGGGATGGGGGGGGGTGGCTGCCATCCAGGCCACTCCTACTTTGCCGGCTTTCCTATTCTGTGCCCCAACCCCTAACCCCACCCAAGCCAGGATTACAGTGGCTTCCGGTAAATGCTGACCTTTCCCTAAGGCATCTGTCTGGCCCCTCCCAGTGGTTAATTAGACTCCAGGCCTTCTTGCTTCCCTTTAAAGATAGCCTGGCGTGTTTAGGGAGGTCCCCTACTTCATCCCAAGTACATGTTCCTCCCTGAGGGATGGTCTTGGGGGACACGGGCCCAGATAACCTTCCAGGCCTCAGTATTCCCCAAAGGAACGGGTAACTTTTCATCAAGCACTTTCCAAGACGTGAATCCTCAGGAGGTGGGAGTTACTAGGCACGATCGTGGCGATGTGGGTTCAGAGAAGGTACGTGACCTGCTCAGGGTCACACAGCTAGTTAGGGCAGTGCCTGTCTGGATATGATCCTCCCAGCTCCACCACTGGGCCACAGAGAGTATCCTCGACCCCCTCTTTGCCACCGAGGGAGTGGGGAGTGCAGGCTGCCAGCCGCACCCAGAACCAGGAGAAACCCAGATGGGACACAGCTGGGAGGTGGCTTCCTAGCTCAGCTCCAGGGTGACACTCCCCTCTGCCCAGAGGCACAGGGCCCAGCGGCTCCTTTGGAGATAGATTTGGAACTTTGATGGGGGAACCCAGTCCCTAAGCTAGAGCCCCACCTAGGTCGCCCCAGCACCAGCGCAAACACTGGGGCAGCCCCGGGGGGAAGGAGTGGGGCAGACAGCAGCCAGAGGCTGAGGTCTGCACTCCCTATCAGGATTCCCCTCCTCTAATAGTTTGGGGACAACCTCCCTTTGGAAACCGAAGCCCCAGCTGAAACTGGGAGGAGAAAGAGGCACAGGCCAGGCCAGAGTCAGTCCAAAGATTTCCCCCAGATATATACCTGCTTTCTCTACCTTCTTCAGGCCTCTGTTCAACTACCACGTCATCAGAGAGGCCTGTCTTGACCATCTTTTTCTCTTTTGAGTCCCTCTCCAGCTTATCCCCTGGGAGGAGATTATAGGTCAGTTATCTGTCTCCCCCAGGAAAATGTGAGCATTTGAAGATAAGACTGCATCTGTCTTATTACTGTGTCTCTAGAACTTCTTTTTGAGTTTATCTATTTTTGAGAGAGAGAGAGAATGAGCAGAGGAGGAGCAGAGAGGGGGACAGAGGATCCGACGCAGGACTCAAACTCACGAACTATGAGATCATGAACTGAGCTGAAGTCAGATGCTTAACCGACTGAGCCGCCCAGGCGCCCCCGTGTCTCTCACATCTTAAACAGTACTTGGCATGTTCCCACTGCAGGGCTTTTCCACCTGCTGGTCCCTCTGCCTGGAATGACCTTCCCATCTTCCCCCACATATGCCCGGGACTCCTCTCGGCTCCTTCTGGTCTACCATAAAATACCACCTTGGGTGAGGCCTCTGGCCACGCGAACATTTCTTGTCCTGCCTGCTTCCTTTGCTAATGTCCGACATGGAGCACACTTTGCTTCTTTATCCTGTTAATTTTCCACCTGCCCTTTAGGATGCCAGTTCTGTGACAGCGGGGACTCGTATGGGTCTTGTTCACTGCTTGGCCCCGGTGCTCAGAACGGTGGTGAGGACAGCAGGTGCTCAAGAAATGTTTGTCAAATGAGTTGAAGCCAAAACAAATGCTGTGGCCATTTCACTGAGTGTCAAGTTTATTTTCTGTGAAGAAACTAAAATAGGGGAAGCAACGGTTTCAGGTACTCTGTAGAATAGACTGGTATTGGTGCTCTGACAGGTGAAAAACCCTGAGGCACCAGAGAGGTCAAGCAATCTGACCAGGGTCACGCGGCATGTTGAGTGGAGGGGCAGGGATTTGAACCCATGCGGTCCTTGATTGAAAAATGTAGTCACATCTGATCCTCCTGATCTGAAGATCTAATTTACTGATATCTCTCAGATCTTGGAGCCTAAAACAGAACAGACCAACTCACAGGGATGCATAATGATGTTCACCTCCTCTCTCCCTCCCGAGGCTGTTGGGTATTAGGGGGCATCAGAATTACCTGGAACAACCTGGTAAAATGCAGATCCTTAAGCTACTAGCACATGAAATGTGGCTAGCGTGATGCAGGAGCTGAATTTTAACTTTTTAGAAAAGTGATTTTATTTTATTTTTTACTTTAGAGAGAGAGCATGTGCTCGCACGAGGGAGGGAGAGGGACGGGGAGAGGGAGAGAGAATCTTAAGCAGACTCCATGCTCAGTGGGGAGCCCAACATAGGGCTTGATCCCACGAACCATGGGATCATGACCTGAGCAGAAATCAAGAGTGGGATGCTGGGTGCTTAGCTGACTGAGCCACCCAGGTGCCCCTGGAATATTTCTTTTAATTATGATATCAAGTTATTAGGCTCAGCTGCAAATGACAGAAAACACAGAATATTAGTAAGAGAGAAATTGATTTCTCTCATATAAAAGGATTTGGAAATTGGTCCTGAATAAGGACAGATGCCCACTTACCAGCAGTCTAGGCTCCTCCTATCTACCTCCCTCTCTCTCTCTCTCTCTCTCTCTCTCTCTCTCTCTCCATCCATCCATGCATCCATCGACCTACCTAAATACCTCACCGTGTTTCCTAAGAACAAAGCATTCTCTTATATAACCTTAGTAAAATAATCAAAATCAGGAATCTATACATGTTGATCAGATTTCACCAATTGTCCTATTACCTTTAAAGCAGAAGAAAATCCCAGATCACTTGTTATATTTGGTTGTCTTTTTAGTTTCCTTCAACTGGAACAGTTTCTGAACCTTTCTTTGTCTTTTGTGACCTTGACATTTTTGAAAAATATAGGTCAGTTATCTCATGAGCCAAAGTTGGATGCTTAACCAACTGAGCCACCCAGGTGCTCCATCACTGAAGATTTTTAAGAATACCAGAGGACATCACATAATTTTCTTCGTATATACTCCACTTTTTATCTTTAGAAGAAAGCAACACTTTTTTTTTTAACTTAACCACAATACCATGGTTGTACTTATCAAAAGTATCAATCAGCGTTAAAATTTCCGACTGTCACAGCTTTTTTTTTTTTTTTTTTTGATGTTTTATTTATTTTTGAGAGAGAGAGACAGAGTGTGATCAGAGGGGGGGAGGGGGCGGGTAGAAAGAGAGGAAGACACAGAATCCGAAGCAGGCTCCAGGCTCTGAGCTGTCAGCACAGAGCCTAATGTGGGGCTGGAACCCACGGACCGCGAGATCATGACCTGAGCCGAAGTCTGACACTTAACTGACTGAGCCATCCGGGCGCCCCTCAGCTTTCTTTTTTAACATTTTACTTGTTTGAATCAGAATCCAAACAAAGTCCCCTCATGACCTTTGGGTAATGAATCTCCAAAATACTTTTAACAAGCTTTCCTTGTGAAACCAATTTAACCTTGTTTAACCAGGTTTAACAGTTTCCTTTCTTTTCCGTTTCTTTCCTTCCTTCTTTCCTTCCTGCCTTCCTTCTTTCCTCCCCCCTTTCTCCTCCCCACCTTACTTCTTTCCTTCCTTCTTTCTTTTCTCCCTCCCTCCCTTCCTAACTCATTTGTTGAAGAAACCAGGTTGTTTGTCCTGGAGTCCTGGAGAGTTTCCCGTAGTTTGGTATGGGTTGATGGCAGCCCCTTATGTCATTTAATATGTTTCCTTGTTGGATTCAAGATTGGTATTTTGGTTTCAATTTTGATAGGTAGCTGGAAACTTCCATTAGGAAGACATGATGTCTAGCTGTCTCTCTCTTTTGCTGGTAACAAAGACTGATCGGGGTGTTCAGATGCCATCAGCCTGATCCTACCTTTATCAATTCCCCAGCCAGGGGCACGTGGGTGGCTCAGTTGGTTGAGCTCCCACTCTTGATGTCCCTCAGGTCATGATCTTGTGGTCCTGGGATCAAGCCCTGCATCCGGCTCCGCCCTGAGCATGGAGTCTGCTTGAGATTCTCTCCCTCTCTCTCAAGATAAATAAATGGAAACTTGAAAAAAAAAGATGTCACGATCTTTCCCTGAATATCTTGTCTGGAATAGTTAAAGCTATCAAAAAAAGGGAAATGAAGTTGGGTGGGTAGGTTTCACTTTCAGTGGTGATTGTGGCATAAGTATGAAGGATGCAAACTACAAAGTCAGAAAAATCAGATTTCAGTCTCAAATACAACAACTGACAGCACAAGCAGACTTTGGACAAATCACCTGACAAGCCTCCGCTGGTTTCTTCATTTGTAAAATGGATATGTTAATAATCCCAACTTCGAATGTAAAATGGTACTGCCACTTGAGAACACAGTTTGGGGAGGCCTGGGTGGCTCAGTCGGTTAAGCGTCTGACTTCGGCTCAGGTCATGATCTCGCGGTTTGTGAGTTCGAGCCCTGCATCAGGTTCTGTGCTGATAGCTCAGAGCCTGAAGCCTGCTTCAGATTCTGTGTCTCCCTCTCTCTCTCTGCCCCTTCCCCACTTGTGCTCTGTCTCTCTCTGTCTATCAAAAATAAATAAAATGTAAAAAAAAGACACTTAAAAAAAAGAAGAGAGAAAGAAACTCAACTTCTCAAAATAAATGTTGAGTGTTCTTTTTTATTCCTACCTTCAGAGATCTTACATGCTAGGAGGGGAGACAGTCCCTAAAAATAAATATATAATCCAATGTTAGAAAGTTTCCATTATGGAAAAGTGTATGCAGGTCCCTTATAAGATTAAAAATAGAACTACCATATGGTCTAACAATCGCAGTTCTGGGTATATATCCAATGGAAATGAAATCACTACCTCGAAGAGATATCTGCACTCCCATGTTTATTGTAGCTTTATTCACAGCAGCCAAGATATGGAAACATCCTAAGTGTCAAAGGATGAATGAATAAAGAAAATGTGACAGATATACATATGTTTGTGTGTGTACTAAATAAATATGTGTTACATATATCTATAAATATGAATTACATAATATAAAATGTGAGAGAAATACATTCACACATACATAATCACAATGGAATATTATTCAGCCATCAGGAAGGGAATCCTGGGGGACCTGGGGGGCTCAGTCGGTGGAGCTCATGACTTTGGCTCAGGTCACGATCTCCTGGTTTGTGAGTCCGAGCCCCGCATCGGGCTTGCTGCTGTCAGCGCAGAGCCTGCTTCAGATACTCTATCTCTGTCCCCCCCCCCCTCTCTGCCCCTCCCCTGCTCATGCTCTCTCTCTCAAAAATTAAGAAGAAGAAGAAGGAGAGAATCCTGCCACTTGCAACAATATGGATGAACCCGCAGGACACCATGCTGAGTGAAATAAGCCTGACACAGACAAATACCGTATGATCTTGTGTATATGTGGAATCTAAAAGAATGGACCTCACAGAAGCAGAAAGTAGAATTGTGGCTTCCAGGGGCCGGGGAGTGGGGGAAATGGGGAGATACTGGTCAAAGGGTGCAGACTTTCAGTTATAAGATGAACAAGTTCTGAGGAGCTGATGTACAGAATGGTGATTGTAGTTAATACTGTATCGTACAGTCGGAATTTGCTAGGACAGCAGTGTTCTCATTACACCCCAAAATAATAACTAAGTGAGGGGCTGGACATGCTAATTAGCTGGATTGTGGTAATCATTTCACAGTGTGTACGTGTATCAAATCCTCACGTCGTGCGCTTCAAATATATGCAATTTTTGATTATTGATGATGCCACGATAAAGCTGGGGAAAACTTTTGCTTCTTAAACTTTCACAACTGGGGAGCTTGTGAAAAATACAGTTTCCTGGGACCTACCAGGTCTGGGAGAATCTGATGCCAGGGCCCAGGACTCTACATTTTTACCCTGTGCTGCTCCTGATGTGACCCATCCGTGACTTCCAATTTTCAAAATGCTGGTTTGGAGGCTGTAAGATACCCCCCCTCGCGCAAATGGTCTCCTCGCTCCTTCCGCTTGATGAGCTGGTTCAAGACTCCCAGGCTACAGTTGGGAGTGTGTGAGGAAACTTAAAAAAAAAAATGTTTGGTTTATTTGAGAGAGGAGAGAGAGAGAGAGAGAGAGAGAGAGAGAGAGAGAGAGAGAGAGAGAGAGAGAGAGAGAGAGAGAGAGAAGGGGCAGGAGAGGGAGACACAGAATCCGAAGCAGGCTCCAGGCTCCGAGCTGTCAGCATGGAGCCCCGATGCGGGGCTCAAACTCACAAACCGCGAGGCCATGACCTGAAGTCGATGCTTAACTGACTGAGCCACCGTGGCACCCCGGTGTGAGAAAACTTCCAGAGGCACCCCCAGTGCCCTAATTGGAGACTGTCTGGTCACCTCTCTTTGCCAGCTGGTTTCAATGACTTAGCGATTGCCTTCGGAGAGGCAGTTGCGGTCAATTAGTGGTCATTTCCAGGAAGGAGCTGTTTCACGTGAAATTCCTCTGATTTAATGGCCAGGGCAGGCCCAATTCTCATCCCTGCTCAGTGTGGCGAGGAAGATTTTCTTTGCAGTTCTAGAGCGGACACTGTGTGCTTTCACTTTGTGTGCCAGGAGGTGGGTCATTCCCCAGGGTCTGTCCACTGTTTTCCTTTAGGGTCTGGTGGCTGTAATGGGTGGTAGCCATGGGACTCAGGCAGGCTAAAGAAGGCTGCGGTGGACTGAGGGAGGCAAGGCAGGATTTGAGTGTCTTAGAAGGAAGGAAGGAAGGAGGCCCAAGCTTGAAGTGGGTTAGAGAAGTGGGGAGAAGTACTCTAGTGATTTACATAAATAGAATCATGCGGTGCGTCCTCCTCTATGCCTGATTTCTCTCACGTGTTTTTGAAACTTGTCTGTATTTTTGCATGGAGTAAGAGTGCTTATTCTCAATACTGAAGAGCAGGGTTCTGTAAACTATAGTTTGCAGGCCAAATCCACCCCCCAGTCTGTTTTTGCAGAAACTATAAGCTAAGAATGGTTCTTACAACGTTTGATTGTTGGGGAGAAAAAGAACAATATTTTGGGACATGTGAAAATAGTAGGAGATCATTGAAATTTCAAAGTGTCTATAAATAAAGTTTTATTGGAATATAGCTGTGCTCACTCAGTTACATAATTGCCAAGGGCTGTTCTTTGCAACGGACGAATTGAGTTGTTGCAACAGAGACTCTGACCCACTTGTCCTAAAATATTTACTATCCGACCCTTCCCAGAAAAAAAATTGTGACCCCTAGGTTTAGTATTCCATCGTATAATACGTAACTGTTTTATTATCGTTAGTGTTGATGTGGTCTTCAGGTTTTAGCTAATGCGAATAAAGTTCCTATGAATATTTCTGTACGTTTCCTTTGGTGGATAGAAGCATTTACTCCAGGAGTGGAATTACTGGGTCATAGGGCAGGAGTACATTTAGCTTTAGCAGACATTGAAAAATGATTTTGCAAAGTGGCCATACCATTTTGGACTTCTCTAGTAGAGAGTTTTGGTCTTGCTAACACTTGCAACTTTTTCCTTTCTTTTCATATTAGTCATCCGTGTGTGTGTGTGTGTGTGTGTGTGTGTAAGCTAACATTGCATTGAGGTTTTATTTTGCATTTCCCTGATGACTCATGTTGGGCAGCTTTTCATGGGAGTCTTGGCCATTTGGATATCCTCTTTTGTGAAGTGCCTATTCAGCTCTTGTCCGCTTAAAGCTCCAGACCATTATTTTTTTATTAATTTGAAGACACTCTGTGTGTATAGCAGATAGGAATCCTTGGTCGGTGAACATCTATCTATGGCTTATCTTCTAGTGATATCATTTGATGGACAAAAAAATCCTCTTAATCCAGACTAAAATTTTCTTTTATGATTAATGTACTTTATGTCCTGTTAAACAATTGCCTATCCCCAAGTCCCAAAGATGTTGTATGTTTTATTTTAAAAACTTTCTTGACTTTGCTTTCCTATATAGACCTGGAAGTCATCCGGAATTGAGTTGTGTATATGGTGTGAGGTAGGGATCAAGATTTACCTTCTTCCATTTAACCATCCAATGGGTCCCGCATCGTGTACTGAAAACACGAGCCTTTCCTTGCTGCTTTCCCAGTTGTTTTTATTTGACATAAATAACCACATGCATTCCAGAAAAAGCAAAATAAAAAAAAATCTTCAGAAAAACTCCTTTTCCTGCCCAAAGCTCCTACCCTGCTAGTTAACATTCCTTATCTCCAGGAAGTTAACCATTTCTTGTTTCTTTCCCAAGGTTTTATGTATAAACAAGTAAGTACACAGAATTTTCACCACTTTTTTGCATAAGCCGTATCACACTATGCATTCTGTTCTACATATTTTTTGTTTCCTAGTAGCAATTAAACAGAAAACTCTAAGGTATTAAATGGAAAAATATCCCTTTTGTTGTTGTTGCTGCTGAGATCTGTCACTGTGTGAATAGAATACGTCTTTAGCTTGATTTCACTGATGGAGAACTAGTTTTTTTCCAGTCCTTGGCTACAGACAAAGCTTAGTGAATAGCTGTGTCCACTTCTCATTTTGCACATGTGAGTGAATCTTGTGAGAAATTCCTGGAATTAGAATAGCTGAATAAAAGGGTGTATACATTTGTCATTTTGCTGAATGTTTGCAGACTAAACATTTAATGTTTGGGGGAAGGGGGGAAAGGCATCACACCCTCACCTATGCAGGGTTCTATGAACCCTTTTTTTTTTTTTAAGTTTTTTTTTTTATTTTGAGAGACAGCACAAGCGGGGGAGGGGCAGAGAGAGCGAGAGAAGGAGAGAGACAATTCCAAGCAGGCTCTGTGCTGTGCCTGACATGGGGCTCCATCTCCTGGCAGTAAGATCATGACCTGAGCCAAAATCAAGAGTTGGACACTCAACTGACTGAGCCACCACAGTGCTCCCCTTTTTAAACATGTTTATTTATTTTTGAGAAAGAGAGAGGGAAGGGGAGGGGAGGTAAGGGAGGGGCAGAGAGGGGGATGGAAGACCCAGAGCAGGCCCAGCGCTGTCAGCACAGAGCCCGACTCAGGGCTTGAACTTCTGAGCTGTGAGATCATGACCTGAGCTGAAGTTGGATGCTTAATAGACTTATTCACCTGGGCACCCTTCCACACCCCTTTTTAAAGTAATCTCCATGCCCAGCGTGGGGCTCAACTCACCCTGAGATCCAGTAGCATGCTCTACTGAGTGGGCCAGCCACGTGCCCCTCCATGAGTCTCTATTGTGTGCCAACTATATCCTGGGCACTTTGCTAGGTATTGGGCATAGGGGGGTATGACTGACCTAAACCATCACCCCCAAAATATGTGATCACCAGCTAAGGTAAGGACTCTAAAAGAGCTGTGATTCTCAGAGCCTCCCAGACTTCTGTTGGGCTGGGGGAGATCGGCAAAGGCTCCTCGAAGGGGGTGATGGTTGAGCCAAAGTAGAAAGAATGGATTAAAGATTTTCCAAGCAGGAGAAGTGGGTGTGTGGAGCAGCAGAGCTTTCCAGGCCAAGGGAACAGCAAATGCAGAAACTTTGCAACAATGGCCTCTGGTTGTATCACAAAACCCCCACAGTCTAGTGGCTTAGAACAACACCCATGTATTATCCTTCTCAACCCAACTGTGAGTTAGGAATTGGGCAGCAAAGTGAGTCGTTGCAGCTTGAGGGCTCTCCTACGTTACTGTCAGGTATTGCTGGGGCTGGAATAGCCACTTCCGGAAATGGCCTGCTCACATGGCTGGCTGATTGGTTCTTCTTGCCCTGCCCCCGCCCCCCCTCCACCCCCACAAGGCTGCTTGAGCCTCCTGACAATATGGCCGTTGGCTTCCCCCGCAAGAAGAAAGTGGTGCTGCAATGCATCTTATGACCTAGCCTCAGAGGTCCTGTACGTTCAGTTCTACATTCCTTTGGCCCTGGCTCCAAGTGGGAGAGGACCCCCCCCCCCCCAAGAGGATGAATACCAAAAAGGCAAAGGATGTTGGGGACCCTCGTGGAGACTGGCTACCACTGGAGACTGGCAGGAAAGGGCTGGGAATGACCCGATGTGGCTCAGCCGGGGTGAGCCAAGGAGTTATGTATGGCAACAGCTGACGTGGGTGGGGCTAAGTGCATGGGGTTGGGTTGGCCCTAAGAGCACAGACACGCCATGGGGTAGGGAGGAAGTGACCTGATCAGATGGATTCTGAGAAGAGCCCTCCCACTGCCATGGGATGCAAGAGCTGATTCTGTGGTGGGAGGGCTGAGTGGCAGCCCGGGAAAGAGGCCGGGCAGGCATCCGGGAGAGAGAGGTGAGGATGACCTAGGTTGGAGGCAGTGGCCTTGGAGGAGCAGATCGGCACACTGATTCAAGAGCTGTTGGAAGGAAAAACCTGCTGAGCTTGGTGGCAGGCCTCCTGTGACCCCAAATAGAAAGCCGTCTGCCTGTTCAAGGTCCCTGCAAGGAGCAAGTGGGTCCGTCCGGCACACTCCCGAGTTGGTTTCCCCGGCTCGGATTCCCGGCCACTTGAGCCCAGAGAGCGTGCTTGAGAGACCTACCCTGTGGGTCTCTTCCTGCCTGGCCCCTGTCTGGGGTGAGTGGCAGTCCCTTTTGAAACCTGGAGCGTCAGTGCCACCGCCTGAGGCTCTTGCTGGGCCTGGCACCAAGTGAGAACTCAGCAGCCGTGACTAATTCCCCAGCATGTGGGGTGACTCAGCTCTGGCCTTCTGGCTCAGAAGGCATGTGGCTCCAGGCATGTGGCCGTCCCTCCAGCAGCCCTGGCACTCGGGGCTGCCCTGACCTTGGTTGGGCTGACACCTAGCCTCTCCTGGCTTCTGGAGTGTGGCCCTCCCGCTGACGGCTGGAATGTGGTCTGGAAAGCAGGGAGTTCAGGCCTGTTAAGTCTTTCTCTTGAGGTGTTTATGAACGCTACTTTGGAGGTTGAGAGGCGGAGGTGGCTGAATGCCAGCAAGAGCTGAACCTGGTTTCTTCTGGAAGTTCCATTTGCTTCTCTCAAGGGAGGAGCCCATTTTTAGGTGTGGGAAGGGTCTCCAGGTCACTCTGGAGGTGCTTCGAAGCCATAAGTAGCACTTGGGCAAATCTATGTCCCTGAGCCCTTGCCTGGTCTGTAAGGCAAGTTGAATCCTCCCTCGGCAAAGGGATTGTGAAAAGAATCCTCTGAGAGGGGGCCTCCACTAAATGCAGCTGCTCTCCTGTGAGCTGAGGTCCCTGACAAAGACTCACGGTCTATCTTCTCTCTTTCCCCTGTCCTGTGAGCACCCTGTTTCCTAAGGGGTGTTAGGGGCCCAGATGCTGGCTTCTGGCCGGTTTACATGGCCCGATTCACCTTTTGGTGAGATGGTCTTCCATCAACTACACCCTTCCTGCTCATTAATTTACTCCCCCCAGCACTGCTACTGGGCCTCCCCGGGGCCTGACAATTGGGGGGGGGGGGTGTCCAGAGTTTTGCATTCAGGTTCTGGAGCTAAAGACCCTTTGGATTCATGGTCCTGCTGCTTACGGAGTCTATGATCTTGGATAAGCAGCCTCTGAGCCGGACTCCTTTCTGACAAGTCTCCCAGGCCATGGGAAATGGGATCCTGGGGCACCTGGGTGGCTCAGTCGGTTGAGCGTCTGACTTTGGCTCAGGTCATGATCTCACAGTTCATGAGTTTGAGCCCCACATGGGGCTCTCTCTGTGCTGAGAGCAGAGAGCCTGCTTGGGATCTTCTGTCTCCCTCTCTCTCTCTACCCCTTCCCTGCCCTCACAGTCTCTCTCTCTCTCTCTTAAAAATAAACATTAAAAAAAAGACAGAAAGAAAGAAAGAAAGAAAGAAAGAAAGAAAGAAAGAAAGAAAGAAAGAAAGAAAGAAAAGGGGTCCTGATCCTTCCCTTTACGGTTAAGAATTAAAATAATTCTCTAGGGGCACCTTGGTGGCTCAGTCCGTTAAGAGTCCGACGTTGGCTCAGATCATGATCTCATGGCTGCATCGGGCGGGCTCCCTTCTGTCCGAGCAAAGCCCACTTGGGATCCTCTGTCCCCCTCTCTCTCTGCCCCTCCCCTGCTCGTTCTCTCTCTCTCTCTCTCTCTCTCTCTCAAAATAATAATAAATAAACTTTAAAAGAAAAAAAAATTCTCTAAAGAGCATAGTATAGTGTATAAGCGTTGATTAACTATTAAACTGATAGCTATGAATTTTAGTCTTATTAATATTTCAGTCTTCCTGAATCCTGCCATGTGTGGGTAACCCATAGCAACCAGAGTCTGAGGTCCACGTCTGGCCAGGCTGACCCCTTCCGACCGGCTGTTGGGGGAATCTAGTTTACATGTAACTAATAAACCTAGTTTATGTGTATGTTTACAAATAAATTCACTTGTAAATTCTGTAACATAAAAATGTAAAAACGTACCATTATTTGTACCATAGTTTGTAACTCTGTTCTGGTGCTTTTTCCTTTGCTGTGGCAGATACATTTTTTTTTTTTTTTAAACTCAGCCCTATATTATTAATGGTTTATTTTTATTGTGGCAAGAAACACATAGCATTTACCATCTTAAGTTTTTTTTTTTTTTTATGTTTTTATTTATTTTTGAGACAGAGACAGAGCATGAGCAGGGTAGGGGCAGAGAGAGAGGGAGGGAGACACAGAATCTGAAGCAGGCTCCAGGCTCTGAGCTGTCAGGTCAGAGCACGATGCGGGGCTTGAAGTCACGGACTGTGAGACCGTGACCTGAGCTGAAGTCGGACGCCCAACCGACTGAGCCACCCAGGCGCCCCTTAAGTACTTTTTTTTAACGTTTATTTATTTTTGAGAGAGAGAGAGAGAGAGAAACAGAGCATGAGTGGGGGAGGGGCAGAGAGAGAGAGAGAGAGAGAGAGAGAGAGAGAGAGAGAGAGAGAGAGAGACACAAAGAATCCAAAGCAGGCTCTGGGCTCTGAGCTGTCCGCACAGAGCTGGTTGCGGGGCTCGAACCCCCCAACCATGAGATCATGACCTGATCTGAAGTTGGATGCTCAGCCACCTAAGCCACCCAGGTGCCCCCTTCCTAAATATTTTTTAAGTGTATGATAGTGTTAACTACATGCACACTGTTGTGCTGCAGATCTCTGGAACTTTCTCATCTTGTTTAAAAGAGATTCTGTTCCCACTGAACTACTTCCCTTTTCCATCTCACCAGTCCTTGGTAACACCGCTGTTTTTTTGTTTGTTTAGTTTTGATGTCTTTTTTTTTTTTTTTTTACTTTATATATATATTTTAAGTAATCTCCCCACCCAGTGTGGGGCTCGAACCCACAACCCCAAGATCAAGAGTCCTCCACTCTACTGAGTCAGCCAGGCACCCCTTGTTCTTTGTCTTTCTGAGCGTTTGACAACTTCAGATACTTCAAATAAGTGGAATCATGCAACATTGGCCTTTTCATGACTGGCTTCCTTCACTTGTCCTGATGATCTCAAGGTTTGTGCAGGTTTTCACAAAGGGCAGGGTTTCCTTTTTTTAAAGGCTGAATAATCCATTGTATGTAGATACCAAATTTTCTTCACCCCTACATCTTTCTGGGGCATTTGGGTTACTTCCACCTTTTGCCTCCTCTGAATAAGGCTGCAGTGAAGGTGAGCGTGCAAATATCTCTTCAAGATCGTGCTTTCAATTCCTTTGAATATATACTCAGAAGTGGGATTGCTGGCTCATATGGTAATCCTATTTTTTTTTAATGTTTGTTTATTTTGAGAGAGAGAGAGAGAGAGAGAGAGAGAGAGAGAGAGAGCACAAGCAGGGAAGGAGCAGAGAGAGAGGGTGATAGAGAATCTGAAACAGGTTCTGCCCCTGCAGCACAGAGCCCAACGTGGGGCTCAAACTCATGAACTGGGAGATCACGACCTAAGCCGAAATCAAGAGTCGGATGCTTAACTGATTGAACCACCCAGGCACTTCCTCATAATTCTATTTTTAATCTTTTGTGGAACCTCCATTCTTTTCCTTGGTGGCTGTAGTATTTTTACATCCCCACCAATAGCACACATGGGTCCTAATTTCTACATTCTTGCCAGCATTTATTTGTTTTTGTTGTTGTTGTTGTTGTTGTTGCTGTTGTGTGTGTGTGTGTGTGTGTGTGTGTGTCATTTTTATAGTGGTCATTCTAATGGGAATGAGGTGACTTCTCAGTGTGGTTTTGATTTACATTTCCTGGATTAGTGAAGTTGGGTGTCTTTTCACAAAGTCTGTTGGCCATTTGTGTATTTTTAGGTAATGGTTTATTCAAATCTTTTGCCCATTAAAAAAAAAAATGTCTATTTTGAGAGAGAGGCAGAGAGAGAATCCCAAGCAGGCTCCATGCTGTCGGTACAGACCCTGATGCAGGACTCCATCCTGTGAACCCTGAGATCATGACCTGAGCTGAAATTAAGAGTTGGACGCTCAACAAACTGAGCCACCCAGGCACCCCTTGTCCGTTAAAAAAATTTTTTCTTAATGTTTTTATTTTATTTTTGAGAGCGAGAGAGAGAGCGTGAGCGGTGAAGGGGCAGAGAGAGGGGGAGACACAGAATCCGAAGCAGGCTCTAGGCTCTGAGCTGTGGGCACACAGTCTGATACAGGGCTCGAACTCACATGACCTGAGCTGAGTGAGATCATGACCTGAGCTGAAGTCGGATGCTTAACTAAGCCAGGTGCCCCTCCCTTGCCCATTAAAAATTTTTTTTTAATTTAATTTTTTATTATTTTTTTTTAATTTTTGAGAGCAGGGAGAGGGGCAGAGAGAGAGGGAGACAGAGGATCCAAAGCAGTCTCCGAGCTGTCAGTGCAGAGTGCAATGCTGGGCTCTAACCCAAGGACTGTAAGATCAAGACCTCAGCTGAAGTTGGATGCCTAATGTTTTTTATTAGAGAGAGAGGGAGAGAGGGATGGGGAGAGAGAGAGAGAGGGAGGGAGGGAGGGAGGGTCTTAGGCAGACTCCACACTTGGCACAGAACCCACGACCCTGGGATCATGACCTGAGCTGAAATCCAGAGTTGGACGCTCAACCGAGCCACGCAGGTGCCCCTCTTTTGCCCATTTCGAAAATCAGTTTGTCTTTTTTTGTTGTTGAGTTGTAGCTCTTTATTCTGGATATTAACACCTGATCAGATACATGGTCTGCAAATATTTTTTTCCCATTCTGTAGGTTGCCTGTTCACTTTGTTGACTCCCTTATTGTGCATAAATGAAATCTGATGCAGTCCCATCTATTTTAGCTTTTGTTGCCTGTGCTTTGGTGACCTAATAAATCATTGCTAAATCCAATGTTGTGAAGCTATCTTCCCTCCCCTTTTGTTCCTTCCCTCCCCCCTGCTTCTAAGAGTTCTATGGTTTTAAATCTGCATTTAGATCTTTAATCCATTTTGAGTTAATTTTTAAATGGTGTAAGGTAAGGATCTAACTTTACTTGTTTGCATATTGATACCCAATTTTCCCAACACCATTTGTTGAAGTGACTATCTCAAGTTCTGGTGCTTTTTTTAAACACACAGGCTGTGGAAGTGGCCTGAGCCGCCCCACGCCGGGAGATCCTACATAGTTTGTGCATTCTCAAGATTTTCTGCGATTAGCACCTTTTTAAAGATGAGGAAATGGAGACTTGTCCAAGGTCGTTATAGTGAGCATATAGATGGAATTGAGTTCAAGTCCTCAGTTACAATCCCAAGAGCCCACATGCTGGAACCCCGACGCTCCCTGTTTTATCCCCAGCATGCTAGGAAGAATGAATGAATGAACCTCTCAAGCAAGGCTCCCAGCAAACAGCGGAGTTTGGATGAGCCCACTGCTCCATATGGGGGTGTGCGCCGGTCTCGCGCATGCGCGGCCCCTGTGCACGACCCGCTCCGCTCCATCTGCCGGCACATGGTATGGCCTCTATCCCTATGGTATGTCCCGCCTTCCCCCACGCCCGGGCCGAGATGGTACGCCCCGCCTCTGCTCGCCGCCCCTCCCCGTTGGTTTCCGCGCGAAAAGCCAGGGCTGCCTCTGCCGCCGCGGTCTCTGCTGCAGTTTCCGAGATGCCTGCCCGCACTGCCCCGGCCCGGGTGCCCACGCTGGCTTCCCGGGCCATCTCGCTGCCCGATGATGTCCGTAGGCGGTAGGTGCTGTGGGGGGGGTCCGTGAACTCGGATCGGGGGTGAGGGGGAAGTGGCACGGCGTTGGGGGTGGGGGGGGGGGTTGCTTCCCCTGTAGGTAGCCCTTGGCTGCCGCTGACAGACGGGCGCGCATGCGCGGGACGGCTCGGCGGCGGTTGGCGCGGGCAGGGTGGCACTTCCGGTCGCGCGCACCCCTGGCCGTTTGGCGCCAAAATGGGCCGAGGCCCTTCACAGTTCCCTGGTGACTCGTAACTTGGGGGTCCTTCCTGATTTCAAAGTAGAGCGAGCTTTGGGTTCTCCTCGGGGAACGCCAGCCCAGAGGAGCCACGGGCCTGGCTCCTGCCGCCGGCCGGCTCGCGCAGGAAGTGGGCAGCCCGCGGCCTCAGGACACCCCTCGGCCCGGGCACTTCGGCCTCCACTTCCGGTGCCCGGCCCGCTTGGGGGGTCGAGCTGGTCCGGTCCCCGGGGGGCGTTTTGGGGGGCCCCCCTTGGCACCCGGCGCAGCGCATCCCGATGGCGGCCTCCAGAGACAGACGTCGCCGCTCGGGGCCCGGGCGCGGCCGGCTCAGGTTTGCGAGCCCCGTCTTTCTTGGGGGGCTTCCTCCATCTCGGCCTGCCGGGGAAGTCACGTTCTGGAAGGAACCCCCACCGCGCAGCGCAGAAGCGGGGCTCGGGCAGCATGAAGGCTGTAAGAGCCTTTCCCAGTAAATCTGTGCCTGGGAGCGGGCATCAAGGAAGCCTTGCTAAGCTTCTGTGCACGGGGGTTGGGGGGGTCAGAACACTGGGCTCCCCTTTGTGAAAGGGCTCCAATTTCAGTCCTGAAAACTTGCACCCCTTGGAACACGAGTCCCGGGAACCTCGCCCAGGCCTGAACACTTCAGCCGGATTTGTGAGCCTGGTTGAGCCTTTGCCCGATTTCCCTGTGCCGGTTTCCTATGGTCGTGCCTGGCCAGTCGGATGGGGGCTTTTGGAGTTGGAGGTGTGTATGTGTGTGTGTATGTGGGGGCGGTGTTTGGGACTCCCTACCAGGTATTTAAGGTTCAGGCCACTTCTTAAGCACAAGAGGGGGTGTGTCTTGCCCAAGAAGCTTTACCTGTAGTCTCCAGGGATATGACTTAGAATGTAAACAGAATTGTGGAAGTCCCTGGCTTCATGATGTTGGACCCAACCTAGAGGCGTTTGGGCCTGATCTTCTTTACTCCTATGGTGAGACCTCCCATCTCCACTGGCTTGTTTGACCTGGGGCGAGTGTCATGAACAAGCTATCGGTGCGGACTAGATTGACATGGGCTCGAAATGCATAGTGGATGAAATGAGAATATGCCGAGACATAAAGGCCCACCTGTTAGCATTGTTATTGGCTAAGCCAACTTTTTTTTTTTTTCAGTTCTGCCAGTCAATTGTATACAAAACTTGACATACTCTCATTTAATCCTCAAGAGTTCTTTAGAGTGGGTGCTGCAGGAGTTCATCAAGAGGAAGCAAGGATTCCTGCTGATGTCTGCTTTTTGCCAAAACCGTTCCTTTCAACTAGGGTCTTTGAACAGGCCACTGGCTTGGGGGTTGTCTTGGGCCAGTGCAAGTGCTTGGCTGAATTTGAATGCTCTTAGGTGAGTTTTACAATCCACCATTCACCCTAGGTTCCATATCACTTTGAACTAGAATTGCTTACTGTAGGTGTGGTTTGGTGTTTCTGCCTTAGACCACGTGGTGGACATTGAAATGGTCTCATGTGACTCTCAACAGCTTTTCTTACATTTTGAATTTCAGTGTACAAAATCCACACATAAACATGGCATTCAACACTCCCTTAAAAGACTCATAAATAGAGGTACAACTTCTTTATGAGAATTAGAAGTATGATTTATAACACAGGAGGTCTCTAAGTCCAGTAGAATACTCTAAGAACAAAGTTAGGCCTGGTCCTCCTGCATTTGTCACTTCTACTTGTATATATATATCAGCTTGTTTTTTTTAGAGGGTGAGCATGGGAGGGGCAGAGAGAATTTTAAGCAGGCTCCACTGTCAGAACGCGGGGCTCGATCTCACAACCCTGAGATCGTGAACTGAGCCGAAATCAAGAGCCTGATGCTTAACTGATTGAGCCACCCGGGTTCCCCATGTCAGCTGCTTTTTTTAAACACACAGTTCCATTAGATATGTATCAAAGAATTTTCAATGTCTGGGTTTTTAAGTCTTTAACTTCTTTTTTGAAGTGTACTCTGCCCCAAATCTAAAAATGTTGCCTTTTTGGGACAAGCCGCATTCTTCTACTTATTTTTCTTACTCTGTCGAAACCACCATTTGCACAGGAAAAGCGAGAATTCTTTCACTGGTCTTCCTGTTGCCACTCAAGGCTTTTCTAGCAGCGGAAACTGTGATCCTCTTAAAAAAGTTGGATCTGATGGTTTCCTTGCCCCGCACTGGTCCTGAAGTTCAGAATCCCTGTCCACTTGCGTCACTCATCCTGTGTTCCTCTCACAAGCCATACAGACCTCCTTTTAGGTTCTCAGGGCCTGAGACCTTGCAGAGCAGCTGGTGTGAGGCTGAGCTCTAGCTACTCCTTCCCCAGGCTGGCTACTGTCCATTCGTCCTTAAGACCGTCCTCGGAAAGACCATCCCTTTTCCCCATAATAGGAAGGGTGTCGAATTCTATCTGTGCACCCGCATGCTGCCTTTCCAAACCTGGAGCTGATGGTGATTCGTTTGCCTTGTTCACTGTATCTGTAGCTTGTGTAGACTCTGAAAGGCATGCATGCCAGACTTTCCCCTTTTATGAAGCCTGGATTCACACATTGATTATAGCAACCTCCTTTGCACAACTCTGATTAGCTTTCGTAATTGTGACAGCTCTTTTAACTGCTAGCCATTCTGTGATTAGATTAAGCTGTTTTTCAGGTTTTAAAAAATGTTATTTATTTATTTGTTTGTTTGTTTGTTTTTAATGTTTTTTGAGACCACAAGCGGGGGAAGGACCGAGAGAGAGGGGGACAGAGGGATCCGAAGTGAGTTCTGTGTTGACAGCAGCAAGCCCGATATCAGGCTCGAACTCACAAACCTCGAGAGCATGACCTGAGCCGAAGTCGAATGGTCAACTGACTGAGCCACCCAGGCGCCCTTCAACTTCTTAACTCTAGTTCCATGGCTCCCACTAAGTGGGTATTGAATGGACTTACCCTTTTTTTTTTTTTTTATGTTTATTTATTTTTGAGAGAGCGCGTGCGCAGAGGGGCAGAGGGAGAATCCGAAGCAGGCTCCAGGCTCCGAGCTGTTGGCACAAGCCTGATGCAGGGCTCAAACCCACGAACTGTGAGATCGTGACCTGAGCTGAAGTCAGGCACTTAACCGACTGAGCCACCCAGATGCCCCGGGACTTCTCTTTTCTAGTTCTCCTCTGCAGGAGTATTCTAGAGGTGCAGACTGCTGGGGTTCAAATCCTTCCTACCATAGCTGTAGGACTAAGTTGTTTAACCTCTTGGTGCCCTATCTGTAAAATGGTGTGGCGCTACCTGCTGCCCTTGGGCGTTATGAAGACTCGCCCGGCTGATAGGTGTAAATGTGGCGGGGGAGCACCTGCAAGAAAACCCGTGCTGCTTATCACAAGGTCACCTGTGTGTGTCATTTCCATTAGGGGAGCATAATTTAGTGCAGCAACATGCACATCTTATACTGAGGCAGATGCTCGTGTAGCAGTGAGTGCCGTTCAGAGATGATGTAAATTCCTGCTAATCATTCCAACCTTCACCTTGGCTTGGCTGCTTATAGAATTGTCTGGTGGTCTGGACTTGTTCCTTCTGCCACCTTAGCTTTTGTGCCAGGTATCCAGTCCTACTCTTTTTTTTTTTTTTTTTCTTTTAAGTGTGTTTATTTGGAGAGAGGGGGGCAGAGGCAGACAGAGAGGAAGAGCAAGAATCCCAAGCAGGCTCCGTGCCAGTAGCACGGAGCCTGATGCGGGGCTTGATCTCCTGAACCGCGAGATCATGACCTGAGCCGAAATCAAGAGTCAGACGCTTAACCCACTGAGTCACCCAGGCACCCCCAGTTCTACCCTTGATCAGACATTCTTCTATTAAGGATTGAGGTGGTGATCTATCCTTTTTCATCTCTCAGTATCTTGCTTTTTAATCCTTTCTATCCTTGGCTTTTGTGATGCTGTTTACTACCAGGGATGCTCTTTCTTCATCAACACCCCCCCCCAACCCCCTTAATCATTTTTCTTTCATTCTTGGACCCTTATCTCTTCTAGTCCTAGGACTTTGTTGTTGTTGTTGTTGTTGTTGTTGTTGTTACTTATTTATTTAAATGATTTTATTTTTTAACATTTATTTATTATCGAGAGACAGAGACACACACAGCGTGAGCAGAGGAGGGGTAGAGAGAGGGGGAGACACAGAATCTGAAACAGGCTCCAGGCTCTGAGCTGTCGGCACAGAGCTCGACGCGGGGCTCGAACTCAAACCACGAGATGATGACCTGAGCGGAAGTTGGTCACCCAACCAACTGCGCCACCCAGGCACCCCTTAATTTGTTTTTTAATGTTTATTTACTTTTGAGAGGGAGAGAGAGACAGCGTGCGAAAAGGGGAGGGGCAGAGAAAGAGGGAGACACAGAATCTGAAGCAGGTTCCAGGCTCTAAGCTGTCAGCACAGAGCCTGACGCGGGGCTCGAACCCACAAACCTTGAGATCGTGACCTGAGCCGAAGTTGGCTGTTTAACCGACTGAGCCACCCAGGCTCCCCTAGTCCTAGGACTTCCGTGTAGCAGTTGGGCCTGTCAGCAGGACAGGACTACCTCCAGTTTTGATATCTCTCTCAGGAGAGCCTCTTTTAATTTTTTTTTTTATTTTTTTTATTTTTTTTTTAACGTTTATTTATTTTTGAGACAGAGAGAGACAGAGCATGAACGGGGGAGGGTCAGAGAGAGGGAGACACAGAATCCGAAACAGGCTCCAGGCTCTGAGCTGTCAGCACAGAGCCCGACGCGGGGCTCGAACTCACGGACCGCGAGATCGTGACCTGAGCCAAAGTCGGCCGCCTAACCGACTGAGCCACCCAGGCGCCCCAGGAGAGCCTCTTTTAATCTCTAGCTGCTGAATAGCCATCTAGAGAGCTGCTATTCATTGAACCATCACTCCTCAAACTCCTGGCCTTTTTACTTTTTCCCTACCAAAATGTCCTGAATTTCTGATACAGTATTCGTTTTCAGTTGTAGCCATAACTAGTTATCTCAGTGGCTTAAATAACCCATACATCTGTTTTAACAGTTCTATAGGTCTGAAATCTGGTTTGGGTCTCCCTGGATGCAAAAGTGTCCACAGGCTGCATTCCTTTCTTGCAGGCTCTAGGGGAGAATCTGTTGCTTCCTCTTGCAAGTTGGCAGAATTCAGTTCCTTGCGGTTGTAAGACTGAGGTCGTTCTTCTCTTGCTGGCTCTAACCATGCCCAGCTTCTGGAGGTGATGTATCCTTTGGCTCATGGCCCACTTCCTCCCATATTTAAAGCCGGTTCTCCTGTCACATCTCTCTCTGAACCTTCTGTAGTCACATCTTTCGAAATGCAGCTGGGATTTTTTTCTGCTTTTAAGGATTTAAGTGATTAGTTTGGGCCCACCTGGCTAATCCAGGATAATCTGCCCATCTCAAAGGCTCTAACCTTAATCACATCTGCAGAGTCCCTTTTGCCAGGTAAGACAACATATTAATAGGTTCTGGGGGATTAGGGCATGGACATCTCTCTTGGGGAGGGGTCACTATCCTGCCTACCACAGATACTGTCTCAGATGGCCCTACCCTGACTGCCACGTAGACAGTTACAAAACTCCGTTAATTCTGCCTCTTGTAACTTCGCTAGCGTGCTCTCCATTCCTGCTGCTAAATCCCGTTTCAGACCAGCATTTCTAGTTTCAGGGTGTTAGGGAGTGATTTAACATCTTGTAATCTCTTCCTGTCTAATCTACATCATGTATTTTTGCCAGATTAATTTTCTTAAAACATGGCTCTGATGTCTTGGATTCCTCCTCCCCCCATGGTTCCTTCAGTGGTGTAACTATGGAAGAAAATCAATTTTTTAGCCTGGTGTTGCCTACCTCCCTCAGACTGGCACTAGCCTGACTTGTGTGGGTTTCTTGGGTGTACCCTGAGCCAGCTCCCTGTTTGGGCAGGTCTCCCTGCTCCGTTCCCACTGAGCCCTCTCCACTCCCCTGGGCCAGTCCTTCCTGATGGTGTTCTTAGACCTTTGCTCTTCAGAAGCCCTCAGAACTGTATTTGCTTTATTCCTTCAGTTGTTGATACACGTTTTTAAAATGTATTTATTTATTTACGAGTGTGCTTGTGCAAGCAGGGGAAGGACAGAGAAAGAGGGAGAGAGAAAGTCTCAAGCAGGTTCCACTCTGTCAGCATGGAGCCCGACGTGGGGCTCGATCTCCTGAACCGTGAGATCACAACCTGAACCAAAGTCAATAGCTGGACGCTTAGCTGACTGAGCCACCCAGGGACCTGGATATGTTTTTATTTCCCTTCTAGGACTACTGCATGAGGGAAGCAACTAGAAATGAATCATGGGATCTTGGGCTGGAAGGGACCTAAAGTTTTATCTCATAACATGGCTGCCGTTCTGAGTATTCTACCTGGTCCTTCACGTCTTTCCGATCCTCCGGCCCTGAATGTAAAGCAGATGTGTGGTGGTGTCATCGGTTTTGCCGGGGAAGGGATGGACTCTCCGGTGAAAGCCTGGGTGTCAGGGGAGGTGCGCTGACCAGCTTCCTCCTTGCCACACTCTGGCTCCTCAGTGCCTGCCCTGGGCTCTTAACCTTCCTCTCTGGGGCCAGACAGGTTAAATCCAGTCTTTGCAGGGCATGACATTTTTGGTATTCTGAAGATTTTTTGGTTTTTCTCTGCCAAGCTAGACAATCCCAGTTCATAGGAGAGGTCAACAGCATTTAGACCCACAGATCTGTCTCGTGCCCAGATGTAGGGGTTGTCAGCATTGGTGAAGAGGGTACTTTGATGGGCTTCACAGGCAGCTGAGCATTGTTCTTAATGCCTGACTTGAGGATCAAGGGGCTGTGTGTTGCCACAGTTTTGTGAGTGGGATGACTGGGAAGTCCAATGTTCCATTCCTGTAGCGGGATGTGTACCTCTGGCTGTGCATACAGAGTTGTGTAGCTATTCTCATGTGGCTCTCCCAGAACCTGGGTTACTTTGAAAGTGGAATGACTTGGGAATGCAAACTGGTACAGCCACTCTGGAAAACAGTGTGGAGGTTCCTCAAAAAATTAAAAATTTTTAAGATCTACCCTATGACCCAGCAATAGCACTGCTAGGAATTTACCCAAGGGATACAGGAGTGCTGATGCATAGGGGCACTTGTACCCCAATGTTTATAGCAGCACTTTCAACAATAGCCAAATGATGGAAAGAGCCTAAATGTCCATCAACTGATGAATGGATAAAGAAATTGTGGTTTATATGCATAATGGAATACTACTTGGTAATCAGAAAGAATGAATTATGGCCTTTTGTAGCAACATGGGTGGAAATGGAGAGTGTTATGCTAAGTGAAATAAGTCATACAGAGAAAGACAGATACCATACGTTTTCACTCTTATGTGGATCCTGAGAAACCTAACAGAAGACCATGGGGGAGGGGAAGGAAAAAAAAAAAGGGGCGCCTGGGTGGCTCAGGGGTTAAGGGGTTAGAGGGGCGCTTGGGTGGCTCAGTCGGTTAAGCAGCCGACTTCAGCTCAGGTCGTGATCTCGCGGTCCGTGAGTTTGAGCCCCGCGTCGGGCTCTGTGCTGACAGCTCAGAGCCTGGAGCCTGTTTCAGATTCTGTGTCTCCCTCTCTCTGACCCTCCCCCGTTCATGCTCTGTCTCTCTCTGTCTCAAAAATAAATAAACGTTAAAAAAAAAAAAAAGTTAGAGAGGGAGAGAGCCAAACCATAAGAGACTCTTAAAAACGGAGAATAAACTGAGGGTTGATGGGGGGTGAGAGGGAGGGAAGGGTGGGTGATGGGCATTGAGGAGGGCACCTGTTGGGATGAGCACTGGGTGTTGTATGGAAACCAATTTGACAATAAATTTCATATTAAAAAAAAAAATGTAGAATGACTTGGCCTGGAAGGGGTTACATGCAAGGAGTGTGTGTGTGTGTGTGTGTGTGTATAATATATATAGTATATACTGTCACCATATCTGCAGTCAGTCTTGTCTATACTATAGAAAGACCTTTCCTGACCCACCCAGGTCAGGAGGTCCCTGCCCGGCAGTCCCTGCATCCAGTTACCCAACTCATTGCCTGGAATAGGGCTTGGCATAACAGGGACCCATAGATGTGTTGGGGATCAAAGCTAGAGGCGGGGTCCACATGCACTTGGAGCAGCCACTGTATGACCTTAGTCCAGCAAAGCCTGTTGCTTGCATTCCTGATTTTGCTGCTCGCATTTGCCCTTGGAAAAACCAGCCGGGAGAGCCCTGTTCTTGCCCTTTCAGCTGGTGATAGATAACGGGTTATGCCATCTGTACAGGTGCTGAGTGGGAGGGTTCAGAGATGATGAAGGCCTGGTCCCTGCACAGGGTACTTCTTCTCCAGTGACAGATGCTAACCAAGCTGGTTAGACCTGTTCTCCTCCCATGTCTACAGCTGGCACCCGGGCTAGGAACCACAGCTTGTTTCTTCCTCTCTCTTTCCTTGGTGTCTTCTGCTCTTGCTCCTTTCCTCTTCTCTCCTGCCACTGCCCCCCCCCCCCCCCCCCAAAAAAAAAAGGCAAGACGCTAATCCTCAATAATCAAATCAGGTTGTGCTTTTCCAGCCAAACTCCTGACCAGTGTGCACTCCTAAGAGATTAGGTACAGACACTCGAAACGAAGAGATCTTTGGTGAGGTGCCAGCCAGTCTTCTCACTCCCATCTGTTGCCTCTGAGTGTGGGCGCCTCTGCTGCCCCAGATGCCTTTACTTCCCCAATGCTTACATTCCTCATTAGAATGCTGCCTACCCCCCCTCCCCACATCCCCCCAGCCTTTGGGAATGTTAGCTGGCTGTTCCCCACAGCATCTTGTGGCCTTGGTCTACTCACTCCAACGCTGGCCACCCTGTGGTGTGCCCTTCCTTGGGGTCTTGCCAGAAGAACTAGAGGGAGACCACCTGTAAGTCAGTGAACAGGAGGACCCCAACTGTGCGGGCTGCTTTCACTGTCCCAGTTCCTTTGGAAATAGCACCTGTTCTCTCAAACTCCTCTAGCCCCTCACCTTCAGAAAAAGTGAAGAAGAAAAACTGAAAAACTAAAGAGGCGGACCTCCTTCAGGTTGCATGTGCCTTCTTAATGACTTTGTAGGCATTCTAGCAGGACTTGAGGACCTCAGGAGGAGGAGAAAACCACCACATATATATATATTTTCTAACACTCATATATATCCAGTTTATTTCCAAAGTTCTTGTAAAACTGTGGTATTAATTCTTAAAGTAAACAAAGTTGCTTAACAGCCTTTCTTTCTCCCCTGTTTTCTTCCCACAGGCTCAAAGATTTGGAAAGAGATAGCCTTACAGAAAAGGTAATCCCCACCTTAAATTTTATTACCAAATGTGATTATTTGACAGACACTTTGTGCCTCAAGCATTTTTTTTTTTCACGTACGTTTGTTTTTGAGAGAGAGAGAGAGAGAGAGAGAGCACGCAAGAGCACCCAAGTGGGAGAGGGACAGACAGAGAATCCAAAACGGGCTCCAGGCTCTGAGCTGTCAGCACAGAGCTTGATGTGGGGCTTGAACTCCTGAACCAGGAGATCATGACCTGAGCCAAAGTCAGACACTCAACTGAATGAGCCACCCAGGTGCCCCTGTGGCTCATAAAAAGTTTAAGTTGGAGTTGGCTTATCCCCATAGTTTCAAGGATAACGTAAATATTCTTTTTCTTAAAAATTTTTTTTAACGTTTATTTATTTTTGAGACAGCATGAATGGGGAAGGGTCAGAGAGAGAGGGAGACACAGAATCTGAAACAGGCTCCAGGCTCTGAGCTGTCAGCACAGAGCCCGATGCGGGGCTTGAGCTCATGAACCGCGAGATCATGACCTGAGCTGAAGTCGGACGCTTCACCGACTGAGCCACCCAGGCGCCCCTAGATACTATTCTTAATGTGCTGCTAATTTGGTTCATTTTTGGTAACTCATTGACAAGTTTCCCAGTCTAGGTTCCACACCATCAGTTCTGAATTGTAACTTATCCTGGTCTTATTCCTCAAAAGCACAGTTTTTCCTAAAACACTGTTCTAGGTCTCTGTCCCACATCTAGCCTTTCATTTTTCACCACTCTGGAGATACATTTGTTAAGATCACATTGTACCATCACAAATGTGTCTTGTGAATATTCAGTTTTTTAAGGCAGAATCAGCATTTCCTGCCATTCGGTTATTTTGTGATCAAGCAGCTTAATTATCTGTGTTATTAGTCCATTAGTTAGTAACTCGGGTGTTTGAGGACATCTAAACCTATATTCTTCCCTTAGGAATGTGTGAAGGAGAAATTGAATCTCTTGCATGAATTTCTGCAAACAGAAATAAAGAATCAGTTATGTGACTTGGAAACCAAATTACATAAAGAAGAATTATCAGAGGTAAGTCACTTCTTGACATCCTGGCGTCTAGGAAACATCCCCTCCCGTGTTAACTCCTGTGTGACCAGGGAGGCAGAATCCTCCCAGCTCTCCCTGTTACCCAATAGTTATAAAGGAAATGCGTGTTTCCTTATTCTCTTATTGCCACGTGTTTGCATTCACTGCTACTTAAATTATCCTTTCCTGCTATAGGAGGGCTACCTGGCTAAAGTCAAATCCCTTTTAAATAAAGATTTATCCTTGGAGAATGGAGCTCATGCTCTCAGTCGGGAAGTGAATGGATGTCTAGAAAACGGGAGCCAGACAAGTGGTGAGGACCGCAGAGTGGGAATGGCAGAGGAAAACAAATCCCCCAAGCCTGTTTCCAAACTTTACACACCCAGAAGAAGCAAATCGGACGGAGAGACAAAGTGTAAGACCCCTTGACTCCTTTCATCTTGGTGGAGACTGGCTGTCCCCTTACACGGTACCAGACTTGGAGCCATAGGTCCCCTGGGGCGGTACTTCCTGGTTTGTTTCTTGTCTATACCTCCTAACTAGCTTAGATGTATATGCTGTACTTCTTCAGTTTTTTTTCTTTAACCAAATATCGAGCATTAGATCCCAAAACAGCTAAACTCATGCTGTATAAGGTAACAGGAGTTATTAATACTTATTGTTTCTAAGTTCTATGCCCATTGAAGCTAAATGTATAGACTCCTTCCCAGTTTGTAGTCAAAGTAACTCTTCTGGAATTTTTAAAACTCAAAGAGCATGGGACTTGAGTGCAGGTTGGGTTCTTGGCCACTTTATCTTTTGATGATCTGAGAGTTTGTTTCCTTGTCTGGTTCAGGGTCTGGCCCCTCCAATAAGAGCTCCAGTAACATGGCTCAGCAAACTGGCAGGTGCTAATTGCTACCTTTATCAAGACTGTTCCTGGTTAGAACAAGAGAAGGGTACTTAATCTTCAGAACCTGATTCTCTGTGCTATCTTGGTAATGCCAAAGAACTGCACCTTTTCTGTGAACTTTTTTATTCATAGTGGCTTTTTTTGTTTCTTTTTTCTTTAAACAGCTGAAGTTTCATCTAGCCCCAGGATTACAAGGCAAACTACCAGGCAGACCACCATCCTATCTCATTTCTCAAGGGGGTCAGTATATAATGAATCGACCACCGCCTTTTCTTGGGGCCAACTGTTTCTGGTAAAACAGGAATGGAATTAGGGTATAATGTAGCAATTTTTTTTTTTTTTAAGTTTTATTTAGAGACAGTGGGGGAGGGGCAGAGTGAGAGAAGGAGAGCAAGAATCCTGAGCAGGCTCCATGCTGTCTGCAGAGCCTGATGTGAGGCTCGATGAGATTATGACCTAAACCAAAATCGAGAGTTGGACACTTAGCTGATTGAGCCACCCAGGTGCCCCTAATTTAGCAATTCTGACTTCCACATTGCATAGGTTTTCATCTTGCAGTTTTTTTAATTAAATATTCACGATGAGCATTCTCAAGACCTCCTGTCTACTTACTCTTATAGGAACCTTCAAATATACACAAAACTAGCCAGGACAGTAAAATGAACACCAAGTACCTGTCCCCCAGTGGCCATAGTTATCAGCTGGCCATCTTTTCGTCTGTAAACTCTCCCCCAGCTGGATTGCTTTGAAACCCATCTCAGATATGTCCTTTGAATTTTTTTTTTAATGTTTATTGATTTTTGAGAGTGAGAGAGACAGAGCATGAGTGGGGGAGGTGCAGAGAGAGAGAGGAAGAGAGACCGAATCCGAAGTAGGCCTCAGGCTCTGAGCTGTCAGCACAGAGCCCAATGCGGGGCTTGAACTCATGAACTGTGAGATCATGACTTGGGCCGAAGTCAGACGCTTAACTGAATGAGCCACCCAGACACCCCCTCAGATGTCATTTGAAACCCATCTCAGAAATGTAGATTTCTAGATGATAAAATATTTTTTTAACCTTTTATTCATATTTTTCTAGAATTACTAATGTTTAGCAAACATGTTTTATCTTTTTAAAAAGACTAACTCTAATATTTTCATACTTTATAAAGCATAACAATTCCTTACTATCAAGTATGTAACCAGTGTTTGTATTTTCCCGTGTGTGGCAAATTGTGTTTACTTGATTTGTTTTTAAGCCCTTCAAATTATAGATTCCTTTTTTCTTGCCATTTATTTGAAGAAATTAGTTCACTTGTCCAATAGAGTTTCTAGGTCTCGCTGACTGCATCCTTTGGTGGTTAATGTCTTCCTTGTCTTGTTTCTCGTAAACTGGTAGTTAGGTTTAGAAGTTGGATCAGATTCCAGCTCTATCATTTTCTGAGACTTCTTCACAGATGGTGCCGTCTTTCCATCAGAGGCATGTGATGTCTCTTCTGTGATGCCAGCAGCTGTTGATCAATGTCTAGCTCCGTGATTTCTTAGGTGTGCAAAGTGGTGCGCTTCTAACCCGTCACTCAAGAGTTAAAGCCTCTTTCGATATCCTGGCAGTGAGGGCATTTCCTTGGAGGGAAGAAGGCACCCATGCCCTGAGTCTGTCTTAAAGAGGCCGCCTTTGGTAGGGAGGAATACAAGTCCTCTCATGCCTGGTGGAGGTCTAGGGTCTGGTGAAGCTAACGGTCGGCTTTCCTGTCTGTGTCAGCCCTGCCAAACGGAAACCTGAGGAAGAGCGTGAAAAAGCGAAATCGGATGATCACATCGAGGAAGACAAAGACCAGGTAGGGCTGACATTGTCAAGTTTCTTCACTCTGCCTTCCTTTGGTATTTTGCCGGTAGCCCTGACTTTACACTTGACCTATCTAAATGGACTTGAAGTGACCAAGAAGGTGTTAGGACCTGTCCCTGGACCTGGGTAGTATGAAGTATGTCACAGTTAGGCCTGAGGGCTCCACAGGCCCCTGCTACTCACAAGGCAGCCCCATAACTTCAGAGTCTGTTACTTCCTGTGTCTGCTTTCTTACTTCTCTAGCTGACAAGATTGGCCATCAACTGTGACATTTTATTCTTTGGGCTTATTTATTTTGAGAGAGATGGAGAGGAGAAAGTGAATCCCAAGCAGGCTGCATGCTGTCCACGCAGAGCCTGATGCGGGCTCGAACCCGGGAACCGTGAGATCATGACCTGAGCTGAAACCAAGAGTCAGATGCTCAACCGACTGAGCAACCCAGGCGCCCCTGTTTATTTTTTAAAGCTTTTTTAAAAAAATGTATTTTTTTTTAAAGTTTTCTTATTTTGAGAGAGAGAGAGAGAGCGAGCGAGAGCAGGGGAGGGGCATAGAGAGAATTCCAAGCAGGCTCTGCACTGCCAGAACAGCCTGACACGGGGCTCGAACTCACAAACCACAAGACCACGACCCTAGCTAAAATCAAGAGTTGGACACCGAACCAACTGAGCCACCCGGGTGCTACTTATTTTCCTTAAGTTTATTTATTTTTGAGAGAGACAAAAAGTGTGAGCCGGGTAGGAGCAGAGAGAAAGAGAGAGAATCCTAAGCAGGATATGGCGCTGCCTGCTGCGGAGCCTGACTTGGGGCTTGAATCCATGAACCATGAGATCATGACTTGAGCTGAAACCAAGAGTTGGATGCTTAACCAAGTGAGCCACCTAGGTGCCCCAAATGTTTATTTTTGAGAGAGAGTGAAGGAGGGCAGAGAGTGAGGGGGGAGAGGGAATCCCAAGCAGGCTCTGCACTGTCAGCGTAGAGCCCGATGCAGAGGTTGAACTCACAAACCATGAGATCATGACCTGGAGCCAGGCTCAAGAGTCGGATGCTTAACCAACTGAGTCATCCAGGTGCCCCCAAAACTTTAATCAATTAATTAATTAATTAATTTTGAGAGACTGAGAGCAGGGAGGGGGTAGAGAGCAGGAGAGAGGGAGAATCCCAAGCAGGCTCTGTGTTACCAGTGCAGAGCCCAATGTGGGGCTCGATCTGACAAACTGAGATCATGACCTGAGCCAAAATCCAGAGTCGGGTGCTTAACTGACCGAGCCACCCAGGCACCCCGAGCTGTGACATGTTTAAAGCATTTGCTTCTGGGGCGCCTGGGTGGCTCAGTCGGTTGAGCATCCGACTTCGGCTCAGGTCACGATCTCACGGTTCGTGAGTTCGAGCCCCGCGTCAGGCTCTGGGCTGATGGCTCAGAGCCTGGAGCCTGCTTCCGATTCTGTGTCTCCCTCTCTCTCTGCCCCTCCCCCATTCATGCTCTGTCTCTTTATTAAGTTTAATAAAACTTAAACATTACGTGACATTTAAATAAACATTTAAAAAAAAAAACTAAAAAAAAAAAAAAAAGCATTTGCTTCTGCCGTCCTTAGCTCCTTTTCCACATCCAACTTGTCTAACAGTAGAGCATTAGAGTTGCTATATGTAGTGTAATAATGCTACTTAGACCTCATAGGTTAGAAAACCAGTGGCTTACTGAAGTGTCTTTGATACAGAAGATGTTAGTCCGTGATGGTACTTTCCCTTGTGACTTGAGGCCCAAACCTAGATAATACCAGATGGTCGCACATCAATTTTCTTTTTGATTTTGCTGCAGGATTAGCTATGTACGTTGAAGGGAAGTCTGTAGGTTTATGTGTGGGTAGTAAATGCCTTACTGCTACTGATAGAGCGACCGTGGCATTACTGACTTTTGGGGCTAGATAATCCTTTGCTGTGGAGGCGGTGGGGCGGTCCTGTGGTTTATAGCATGTAGCAGCATCCCGACCTCTACTCTCTAGGTACCAGTAGTAATCCCCCTCTCCCCTCTCAGTTGTCACCACCAAAAATCATCGTCAGACACTTCCAAATTGGGGGAAGGGGTAAAATTACTCTGGCTGAGAAGCACTGGGCTAAGGGGTATCAAGTGTCACTGGGCTACCACTCTCCTTGAGGTAGGCTTGACAACCTGTTGTAAGACCCTTGGATTCTGTTTTTAGAAACCACATGTAGGGGCACCTGGGTGGCTCAGTCGGTTAAGCGGCCGACTTCGGCTCAGGTCATGATCTCACGGTCCGCGAGTTTGAGCCCCGCATCGGGCTCTGTGCTGACAGCTCGGAGCCTGGAGCCCGTTTCGGATTCTGTGTCTCCCTCTCTCTCTGCCCCTCCCCTGTTCATGCTCTCTCTCTCTCTCTCTCTCTCTCTCTCTCTCAAAAATAAAATAAACATTAAAAAAAAAAAATTAAAAAAAAAAAAAAAAAGAAACCACATGTTACTGTCCATGACCTTTATTCTGATGTCTATAGTTAAGTTTAGGTTACCTGCTTTTAAGTGGGAAACTGAGGCACAGAGGGAACCATGTGTTCAGATCAGTGGCCAAGTCTCTTGTCTCTTAGGAGAAAGCATTCCAGACAAAACAGGCTTGCTCTTGTAATATCAATAGCTCTCTTCCACATGCACCTGTTTTAGAGTGGTTTCTTGCACCCTAACCTTTTAGAAGGCTTGTGTACCCTTTTCATCTGGCTTTTCAAGAAACCTACCATTTCACTGGCAGTTTGTGTGAGGCCTGGGAGGCTTTGTTTATGAAGGCTTGTAAAAACATTGTCGCAATATGCTAGATAAGACTTGGTGTATCCAGCCAGCAGTGTCAGATAGTTTTGTCACATAAGTCCTCATACAGGGATCATCTTTTTTAGTCCATTTAAAGTTACGAGAACTTATTATGTTTTAAAAATGGGTATTACATGCATTTAGTAAAACTTCTAAATAGTATAAAAGGATGTTTGGTGCATAGATCTCCCTTCCTCCTGACCGTCCAGAGCGGGGAAGAGGCAAGGATTTATCAGTTTCCTCTATGTTGTCTGAGAGAGAGCGAGAAAGAGACTTAGTATGAAATCTACCATTAGAGTTCTCTAGAGAGACAAGATGTATGTGTAAGATTAATTTTAAACTTGGCTCCTGCGGTTAAGGCTGGCAAGACTAAAGCATGCAGGACAGGCCAACAGGCTGGAGACTCAGGGAAGAGCTGGTGTAGATCCAGTCTGAAGGCAGCCTGGAGGCAGAATTTTCCATCTACGCACCTACATATACCACAGATGTTTGTGTATGTGTTGCCTATAATAGAATACAACAAGGTTCTGTGTACTTCCCTAAATTTCTCCAGTGGTAACATCTAGAACTGTAATACCTCAGCAAAACCAGGAAAGTGACCTCGCTGTACAATCTAGACTTTATTCACATTTTACCAGTTTTCGCATGTGTGTATATGCACTCACGTGTATGGAGTCTTGTAACCTCTACCCCAAACAGGATCCAGATCTGTTTCGTCACTGCAATATATCTATCCCTCTTAAATACACGTAGATACCCTGGAGACGGCAGACAGTGTGAAATGGTACACCAGGGTGTTCGTCCGGGAAGAGCTAGTGTCCTCACTTCCTGCTGTGAATCCCAAATTACTATTTTGTTTTTTCCTAATACTAAAGACTTCCTGACCGGGGGTGGAGGATCTTTGATTCTTTTATAGAGCGTCACTGGAAACCTCTGGTACGCGGGCCTGTGCTGGGCCAACTCCTGGGCCTCCTTCGTTTTGAGGGTAGTGGGACGGCACTACCAGACTGATGCTTATTACCCAGATCTTTCCCTTAAACCCAGCCCCCCCGCCCCCATTTTTAACTGTGCCAAATGTATTTAATACTGTCACTCATGCTTTTCATGTTGATCTTCTTTGAAATGAACGTTCTTGTCTTCCTTCTCTCCACACAGGAGGAAAAGAGGCGGAGAGTTACATCCAGAGAACAGTAAGAACGATTAATATACCTGTTCTGTACAATGTGCAATCTTCATTACCGAAATTACTTTTCTGCAAAGTTTTAAAGAGCTTTCTTGTGAGTTGCCATGGCGACCATAGATGGCTCAAGAATGCTGAATTTGGGGTCAGATTATTAGCCTTTAATTCATGTAGAATTCTCATTGCAAAGAATGAATTGAGGGGAACCGGCCGTTGTCAGAACCAGATTTAAAGGTCTGATTAAATATTAAAGTAGTATGTGCCTTTCAGGGCCTCTGAGATGGAGATTGCTCTCTGGGGTAGGAAGAGGAGGACCTTAGGAAAACTGCTGGCAGGGGAGGGGTTGGGGAAAGTCACCCTTGGGGTGTGTGTTACTTTGCTTGACAGAGTTGCTAGACCGCTCCCTGCAGAAGAACCGGAGAGAGTAGGACCTGGAACACACATGGAAGAAGAGGAGGAAAGAGACGAAAAAGTAAAGCCTGGTCACATCCGAGTTTGTCCATTGTACTTTACTTGGAGTCCCTGTTCGGTTTCAGGAAGGGGGTCACTGGGAGGGGGGCCACATGTAGGAACAAAAGGACTTTCTCTCCTGATCAAAATGACCTTGACTTTAGTCAAAATGCTTTTCAGACTTCTTTTTCTGTGATTCTCTACCCAGAAGGGGGGTTGTGTGGCTTTCGTGATAAGGACACTGCGTTAGGCTTGGGGAGCAGCTGGACCTTCTGCTATTCCATCAGTGACAGAACTTCAGTCTGTGCCCCTGCCCATCTGCTTCCCTTGCTCACCAAGTCTTTGTGGGAATCTGACTTTCAAACACAAGGGGTGCTGAAATTCTATAGCATCATCCAGATATAAAGTTGCATTCTTTTTTTTTTTTTTTTTTTAAGTTTATTTATTTTGAAAGAGAGCAAGCATGCGAGCAGGGGAGGGGCAGAGAGAGAATCCCAGTCAGGTTCCACGCTGTCAGCACAGAGCCCACGTGGGGCTTGATCTCCCCAGCTGTGAGATTATGACCTGACCTGAAATCAAGAATCAGCCACTCAGCCAACCGAGTCACCCAGGTGGCCCTAAAGTTGCATTCTGCATGGCGATCAGACCAGATCTCCCCAGGTCTTCCTCAGACCTCCAGTTTCTTTGTACAATCCGAATTTAAGGTTCTGTGAAAGACCGATGTGCCACCTGAACCCCCTCGAGGAGAGGATAGGGGAGGGAATGGGGGTTTGATAATGGGAAGCTTACCATTGGACAGTGTTGTCCTATATGACAGAAGGGCTAACGTTGGGCAGCCACTGGCAACAGGGCAACATTGGGTCCTGTTTTGGGGCGTCTGGCTGGTTCAGGTGGTTCAGTGTCTGACTCCTGAATTCGGCTCAGGTCATGATCTCATGGTTCATGAGACTGAACCCCAAGTTGGGCTCTGTGCTGAGCATGGAGCTTGCTGAAGATTCTCTCCCTCTCTCTCTGTCCCTCCCCCTCATGCATGTGCCTCTCTCTCTCTCTCTCTCTTTCTCTCTCTCTCTCTCTCTCTCTCAAAATATCTAGAAGTTTCTTACAAACTTGAATGGAGGGTAAAGGATGGGTGTCTGTTATTGCTCTAGTTGGGGATCAACTGAGTGACCATTCTTGAAGAACCATTTGGTATAAAGCTAGCCTTTAATCGATCACCTCTCCTACCCTGATACTAGTAAGATAGCAGTTATACTCCAGCTCATTTGGGAACAGGCAGTTCTAGTGGGCTTGCTCAACTACCCTCAGGGCACGTTGGGCAGGATTGAAATTCCTTGCCTGTGGTCAGACTCCCAGTACCTCTTCTTGCAGTAGATGGGTCTTCAGTGTGTTTCTTCTCTTGACATCACTAACCCTTGTGGTCTCTTCACAAAATGTGGAGTTTGAGGCTGAATTCACTCGGGACCTTTTCCACAAAGGTGTGTTTAGCTCTTTTAAACTTGGGTTCAGAACGATCGTCATCAGTGTTTGAGGCGGAGCACTTGTTGAGAGTGGGCCATCCCGTTTCATGCTTTTATTATAGATTCCTAGTTCTGTTAGCCAGTTGTCCGTGAGGTCGTCCACACGTACTCATGACGTGTGATAGAGGGGTTTGGGGGCAAAGCACTTAGATTACAGAACTCTTAGATCCTGCAACTTCCTGCTTACTTACCACACCCCCCCAAAAAAAAAAAACCCAAAAAACAAAAAACCTTGCTATCTTGAAGATAGATCGTATTTACTCCCACCAGCTAGACTGTAGGATCAGTTTAGGTATTGTTTCCATAGAACAATGGAAAGATCAGGGCATGGGGGAAAATTAACTAGTTTCTTTTTTACCCCCTTCTTAGGAAGAAAAGAGGCTCAGAAGTCAAACCAAAGAACCGTAAGTATAGTTAACATGCCTTTGTACTTCCTAGTGTGAAAATCGCTAAAATAAGCGTTCTGGTAAAAATAACGGGTTAGGCAGAGCATTAGGTACTTAAGTTCTATGTGTGTGGGTGGTTCCACTTGGGGAAGGTCGGAGTACCGGAGTGAAGGCTGAGCTCAGCTGATCTTGACCCGAGGCCCTTCCTCAGTGGTGGTCATTCAACACGTAGTTTGTGAGGTGGTGAGAAAGGGCATCAAATGAGCTGCTGCGTTCCTCCCCCGTTGGCTGTGAGGATGCCGGGTAATTATGGTTGCTGAAGCTCAGTGGCTTAAGACCTCATTTACTGAGTTTGCAAGTCTGCCTCCTGGTGTCTGTTGACTGATCTTGGCCAGGCTTGGTGGAGATGATGGGGACGACCTGGCCAGCCCGGGCGTGCTTTTGTGGCGGTGGCGGAGTGTGAGGGCAGAAGTCAAGAGCACTTCAAGTCTCTGTTGGCATCCAGTTGGCTGGAGGAAATGTCGAGACCGGGCCTGTGTCTAGGGGTGGGCAGAGCACCCAAACGGAGGGGCAGAGCCCGTGAAGTGAAGATCCCGTGTGGCTAGTCGGCTTTCCACGGTTACTGATGCAGGTCACACATCCGACCGGCTGTCGTGAACCCACACGGGGTCCACCTCTGGCCCAGACACTTGCCTTCTGCCTCTGTGGGCAGAATTCCCATCAGGTTACAGGAAATCGATGGAGTCCTATTTGTGTGTGTGTGTGGGGGGGGGGGGGGGGGGAGGTTATTTTGTTTTAAACTGTTCATTTAAGCTGTTTGTTTCATTTATATGAAATGTTGATGGCATCTCTGAAGATCATAAGTTCTGAAGTAATAAATGGCTTTCGGGCTTCCTATAGGGAAGACTTGCCCTTCAGCTGGGAAAGGCAGTCCATGCTCTGGGTCCGGGGAGGAGACTGTAAGCCATCACTGGGGGTGCTTGCAGTGGTGTCCGCCTCCCCGACCTGATTGCGTGGATGCGTCTGGTTTTGTGTGACAGAACACCTAAACTGAAGTCGAAGGAGGAGCTGGACCGAGAAGGAAGAACAGGAGCGCAGGCTGAAACGGATGAAGGAGACGAGAGGGTAAAGACTGAATCTTTGCTTCTTAAATTCCACTTTTCTTCTATTCCCATTTGGTCGGGACACATGGTGTGGGGCAGGGCTCAGGGTTCAAATCCAGCCCTACCTCCCCACGGGGCGACTCTGGGAAAGTTCCCTAATCCCCCTCATGGGGGTTGGTGGTTGTCTCGTGTCTGTGTGTACAGTGGTCTGCTTCCCTGTAACGGTGGACAGGGCCTGTGTGCACCTTGACGAGGGTGTGTGCGCGTCTGGCTGCACTTGATCCTCCCCTCGGACGCGCCAGCCACACCTGTGTTGCTCTGCCAGCCTCCTAAGTTCCGAGTCTAGGTCTCCCCGTCCTGCCAGCCTCCCCCGTTCAGCTAAGTGAACATACTTAAACTCTGCAACTTTATGCATGGAGTGGGGCTGGGCCTTCGTACAAGTGCAGGATGGCAAGGTCATCTGCAGGGCGGTCCCGCTGACTGAACTCCAGGGAGGGGAGGTTCGTGCACTGGGGGGCCGCAGCACGGGACTCCCCAGCTCTATGAGCCGTGTGGTCCCTGTCTAAGAGAAGTCCAACTGGGATAATCCCAGGGTCGTCTGGTTTTTCTGTCTCTTGAGATTTAGATGGTGGAGCCCATGGTCACGGACTTGCTGGGTCACGCACTTCCTTACTTCTGACCTGGCTGGCGACAGGCATCCGTTCTTGTTCCGTGGCGTTTGACCCTTTTGGTGTCGCCTCCAGCATGCTCTGCCATCTGAACTGTCTCTCACCTTTTCTGTCCAGATACTGCTTATCTTGCTGTCGGCACTTGCCTGGAATCCCTGCCAGGCCCCCTACAGAGATCCTAGTGATGGTGTCAGACTGCCCATTCTCTGCAGACAGAAACTGGCGGGAGCTCTTGCCTCATGGTAGAAAGAGATGGAAGGATCAAACATTTGACCCTTTCTAATATCGTTGGCTCTCCTCTTTTTTTTTTTTTTTTTTTTTACGTTTATTTATTTTTGAGACAGAGACAGAGCATGAGCAGGGGAGGGGCAGAGAGAGAGGGAAACACAGAATCGGAAACAGGCTCCAGGCTCTGAGCTGTCAGCACAGAGCCCGACGCGGGGCTCGAGCTCACAGACCGTGAGATCATGACCTGAGCCGAAGTCGGACGCCCAACTGACTGAGCCACCCAGGCGCCCCGGCTCTCCTATTTTAATAAACCTAACAGACTTGTTAATCTATGAAGATAAGCTCAATAAATTTATCAGAAAGTTATTTAAGCTCAGAAGACACTAGATTGTTTATATATAACAAGGAGTTGGTGACGGAGTTGGGAATTCTTTTATTTCTTAATTTTCCATGCTAGATTGCTAAGTTTTGTCCTTGTTTTTCCTGCTGTCCCGATACCTTTCTATATGACATCTTCACCTCTGACCAGATGACAAATGGAAGTATAGGCATTTGGCCAACTTAAGGTACATGGGTATAATCCCTTTTACAATGAGGTTTTCTGGGACAGAATTGGCAAATTATGGCCCAAATCTGGCCCTTTGCCCATTTTTATAAGTTTTTTTGGAACACAGTCGTGCCTTTTCACTTCTGTGTTTTCTCTGGTTGCTTTTATGTTATAATGGTGGGATTGAGTACTTGTGACACAGACCACGAGCCTTACAAAATCTGAGAATGTTTTCTGGCTCTTTATAGAAACCGCCTGCCCAGTCCTGGCCAACTCTTGCTTGTAGGGGGTTAGGGAATGGAGTTAAAATGTGAAGTCTCCTCTGTGCCCTGTAGGCCTGTGTAGATTTCCTGTTCTCCAGCTTCACGGCGCTGTGATCATTAATGGGTACTTTCAGTTTGGTCTTGCTCTTTTCTCAGAAACTAACTTTTCCCCTCTGTCTCTCTCCACCCCTGTTTCACCCTCGCAGGATGAAAGGAGACCCAGAAGTCAACCCAAAGATCTGTAAGTGGTTGAAATGCTTGTGCCTTTGTGCTGTGCTTTGTGTAATTTTCGTTACTGAAATTACCATTCTAGAGATCGGTGCTGATGTAGAGGTTTACACGGAGGTGCCGATGTGCTCAGAAGACTGGATCCGCTCGGGCGGGGTTGGATAAGAAATTAAGCTGGGCCTCCTCTGCCACTTGGGTGGCCGTGCCACCCCTGCACGTCTTGTGGGTCCCTTCCCTCCCGGCACTTCTCGCTCGGCCCGCGTTGGAGGGGTCATGGGGGCTGCTTTTGGAGTTCAGACAACTTATCAGTGCTCCTTTTAGAGCCACCGTGACAAGGGGCTTGGAAGGAAGAATCTTACCCAGATATATTCTGAATATTTTGCTTTTCAGTATGGAGGCATTAGTTTTTGTTTTCGATGTGAGTTGGCAATAGGGTTATTCGGAGCAAAGATCTGGCATATGTTTATTTACCTAACAGAGCTGCCAAACGGAGACCTGAAGAAAAAGAACCTGAAAGAGTAAAACCACAAGTTTCTGAAGACAAAGATGAGGATGAAAAGGTAAGCTCTTGTTTTTTAACCCTTTGTTTCCTACATCCCAAAGTGACTTTTTTTTTTTAAGCAAACTTTTGCTTCCGGAGACATCTGAGCGTACCCCGAAGTAGGCCGAATAGGGCAGGGGGCCTCGTGTTCTCATCGGCCTGCAGCGGCTCTCCGCTCATGGCCAGGTGTTTGAGTCGGTCCCTGCCTGTTCTCCCAGCCTCCCTCACCCCTGGGTGATGCTGAACAAATCCCTGACGTTACTGAGACAGTTACACGAGAACTTCCTGTGAAAGGACTCTCTTCTTAAATATCCCCACAAGGTCATCATTAATACAATGTCAAGGTCTAGCCTGTTCAGATTTCCCTGCCTAGAAAAAAGAAACAACGGGGACTCTGAATCGGGACCCAAACAAGGCCTATACAGTGAATTTGGTTTCTGTTTGTCCTGTCTCCTCCAGAGTCTTACCCCCTCATCTGCCTTGCAATTTATGAAGGGAACCGGCTTCCCCATAGAGTTTCTGGGTCCTGGTGTTTTGCTTGCACCCCCCTCGAGTTAAACCTCTCTCCAGCCCTATCTCCTGCAGACTGATGGTTAGGTCCGGGGGCTCGACCAGATGCAGGTCCTTTGTTGCCCAGTGGACTCTGAGGGGGTGCCAGGTGCTTCCTGTCATGTCACACCGGAAGGCACAGTTGTCTATTTGTGGTGTTAAGACTGATCCATCCATTGTAAAGCGTCTCTCTGCTTCTCACCTAATGTTTGTAACAGTCATTGCTTAAATCTGTTTCACTGGGAGCTGCAAAGTGGTGGTAGTCCACAGTTCTCTCATTCCTTCATTCGCCGAACATAACCCTAGAAAGAAGTTTCCTCTTTTTTTAATGGCAGACTAATCCAGTGGTGCACTCTGGGTGGTTTAAACAACAGACGTTTATTTTTCCACAGTTCTGGAGACTCAGAGTCCAAGATCAGAGTGCCGCCAGGGTTAGTTCCTGGTGAGGCCTTTCTTCCTGGCTTGCTGACGGCTGCCTTCTCACTGCGTCCTCCCAGGCTCTTTCCTGTGTGAGTGTGGAGGGAGAAGAGGGAGCCTGGTGTCCCTTCCCCTTCTGAAGAGGACACCAGCCCTGTTGGATTAGGGCCACCCTTAGAACCTTGGTCACCTCCTTAAAAGCCTCTTCTCCAAATACAGCCACATTCGGGGTTAGGGCTTCAACGTGAACTTTAGAGGGACTTAATTCAGTCCATAGACCCCTCATCAGTTGTTTATTTGCCTTGAGGTACTGCTGGTACGGGTAAGCTAAGCTTTTTTTTTTTTTTTTTTAATGGTTTTTGTTAGGAGTCTCTTAAGGAAGTCTTTAGTTATAAGAATTTTGAAGAGAAGACTCTAGACACTGGAGATGGCTTGGACCTCACTGGTCCTTTGACTCTCTTCCTCTCTGCCTCTGACTAGGTTTTGTGATAACTGTGTATATAAAATTGTGGAGCATTGGTGCGCCTGGGTGACTCAGTCAGTTAAGCATCTGACTTCGGCTCAGGTCATGATCTCGTGGTCCGTGAGTTCGAGCCCCGTGTCAGGCTCTGTGCTGACAGCTTAGAGCCTGGAGCCTGCTTCGGATTCTGTGTCTCCTTCTCTGCCCCTCCCTTGCTCACGCTCGGTCTCTCTCTCTCTCTCTCTCTCTCTCTCTCTCTCTCTCTCAAAAATAAATAAATATTGGGGCGCCTGGGTGGCGCAGTCGGTTAAGCGTCCGACTTCAGCCAGGTCACGATCTCGCGGTCCGTGAGTTCGAGCCCCGCGTCAGGCTCTGGGCTGATGGCTCGGAGCCTGGAGCCTGTTTCCGATTCTGTGTCTCCCTCTCTCTCTGCCCCTCCCCCGTTCATGCTCTGTCTCTCTCTGTCCCAAAAATAAATAAAAAGCGTTGAAAAAAAAAAAAAAATTAAAAATAAATAAATAAATAAATAAATATTTAAAAAATGTAAAAAATGAAATTCTGGAGCATTGTCCAGCTGTAAAATACTTTTGTACCCTCTTTTTTTCTCTCCATTTAGGAAGAGAAGAGACGCAAAACTACGTCCAAAGAACCGTAAGCACTTATTGTTGTCTTGGTACAAAGCGGATCATATTAAGATTCTCCTTCTAGAAAAAAAGATGAAGGGGTTTTAATGAATTGCTAGAGCAGCCTTAGCTTAGCTTTGTTTCTTATGGAGTCTGTGAGCTCAGGACCCAAACGCTCCAATTCTGCGTGAGCCAGGTCCCCTCCTTGTGGTACGGAGACACCGAGGACCTGGCACTTCTCCCTCCAAGGCAGCAGCTGGTGCTCACCTGTGTCAGTAGATTAGGTGTAACTTGGGTAGCTTCTCACACGTTCCTATAGGATTAAAAACACACAAACTATGTTCTGCTTTATTCTCAGAACGGAGAAAAAAATGGCTCGAACCAAAACCGTGGTGTCCTCCAAGGTAAACCCACAACTGGGAGTAAAACGGGCGCTGTGGCGCGTGTGGGGTTGCCCAGAGCCGGCCCTCTGAGTGCTGTTTGTGTTCGTGCCCCCAGCCCAATCCTCTGCGGTGTGTTCAGTGTGGACAGTACCTGGACGATGCCGAGCTGAAGTACGAACAGCATCCCCCCGACGCAGTAAGTTCCGGGTCTACTTCCAGCCTTCTCTTTCCTGCCTCTGCCTCAGCCTAACGGTCGCTGTCTCTCAGGTGGATGAGCCACAGCTGTTGACGAACGAGAGACTCTCCATCTTCGATGCCAACGAGTCTGGCTTCGAGAGTTATGAGGCCCTTCCCCAACACAAACTGACCTGCTTTAGGTAACGCATACGCTTCTGCCTCATTGTAATAGAGCACTTTCCTGAAGGCGCCGAAGTTCTTGATGTCCTCGTGAGGTTCTTTAGCGTTTGACCCGTAGCCTTTCTCAAGTTGCTAACGCCTCCTGGACCAGAGCCCCAAAGATGGTGGGAGTGTAGTAGATCTCCGCCGTGTGGGTTGTTAAAACCGTACATGTCTAATCTTCAGTCTGTACGCATCCTGAAGCTCTTTCATCCAGATGAGGGCCAACCGTGTGCTAGGTCGGTACTGACTTAGGTGTTATGGGTACAACACCGTGGGTCCCTGCTTTCCTGGGGGCAGAAGCTAAGTTCTGCGTGTCAGGTGGTAGTAACGGCGGCACATGTGAAAGGCATGGTGAGCAGAGAGGGGCTGGGAGAGTGTGTTTGGGACAGAGGGGAAGTGACTCGAGCAGAACCCTTCGTGGCATAGAGCGTAAGTCGAGGGGACAGCTGGGGAAGGACACCCCAGCTGGAGGGAACAGCAGGTACAGAGACCCCGAGGTGGGCTCCTGTTGGCTGCGCAGGACTCAGTGATGAGGCTGGTGTGGCCAGAGTTGCGGGAGCAGAGGGCCCGGGAGGGGGCTAGACCAAGCAGGGCTGCACAGGCTGTGGCAGTGGCCCTTGAGGTTCTGGAGTGAAGGTCCTGGCGTCTGGACTGCGCCTTTGGCAAGGCTCAAACAAGCCTGTGAGTACGCAGTCCCGTGTTCTGCACCCTGTGCTCCATTCTGCTCCTCGCTGGGGCTGCAGTTACTCTGAGGCTCCACTTTATTTCTTTGTGGGGAATGGCTCGGCTCCAGGACGCGTCCACTGTTTCTTTCACCTGCTTTAGCAGGTGCTTTTTCCCTCCCTGAGGAAAATGTGGGGTGGATCTCCTCTACCATACCTGTTGTGGGCATCACTTTCCTAACACCCCTGCCCTACAGCAGGTTAGGGGTTCTCTTGCCCCGAGACAAGATCCCCAGCGTGTTTCTTCTGCAGCACATTTCATACTCCCTGTGGTTGGTGGTTGGCTGTATCCCCCTCTCGAACACCGTCAGGATCCTGCTCTGTGTCGAGATGCTGTCCACCTACCAGTGACCCCCAGGGCCCGGCCCAACCTCTGCCTGGTGGTGCAAGTGAAATCTACTGTGTTGATGCGGCTGATGCTCATGCCCTCGTGCCGCCCTGTTGCGTGTCTCAGGACAGAGGCTCGGGAGAGGAGCAGCAGCTGGAGCCCGGGCTGCTGTAGTCAGGAATGTCAGAGCTTGGGGGTCTCTTGGCTTCCTCCTTGAGAGAGGGTCTGCTGTAGACCCTTTCCCGTAGGGTGGGGAGGCGGCACTAAGGACACGCTTCGCAGGGATAGTGTCATTGTAGCCGGACTGCCGGAGTTATTTAGGGCCTCTGTTTACCTCTGGTACTTGGGCTGAAAGTGGCAGGTGAAAGCAGTCTTGGGCAGGGTCCATTTTGTGAACTAGTGGGTCCTGCCTCTGCCTAGGACTTAGAACTTCTCCCTGTCGTCGTGGATAGCTTGCCAGGCTGGGCACTGTATCTTCCCCTTCTGTGGGTCCTCCATATCCTCCCCTCCCTGGCTATGTGTCCGTCTTTCCCACTGGACTTACGTCCCGAGGGCAGAGAGATGACCCGTGTCTATCTACCATACCTGACACGTAGTAGGGGTTTCAATTCAGGATGTTCGTGTCTGTCCACCATGCCTGGCACATGGTGGGGGTTTCAGTTCAGGGTGTTCGTGTTTGCATTCCTGAAGTTCTGTGCGGTTTCAGGATGAGGATTTCTGGCTTCCAAGGGCCTAGGCTGTGGGAGTGTGATGGGGGGTGGTGCTCTCAAGACCTGCGGATTCTGTGTCACCCGCCTGGGCCTTTGCACCACGGGATGGTACTTCTTGCCCGGAAGGTGCTCTTTGGGGCCAACACGAGCGGTTCCATAAGCAGAAAGACCCCCCACCCCCGACACACACATACACACCCTGATTTCATGTTCTTCTGAAGTTTGACGTTTGGGTGGTAGGACTGTGGATGGATGCCCTCAAACTCCAGATTTAACCCTCCAAATGAGGTGGAAGTGTGTCCTTCCCATATCTTTACATCTGTTTTCATGCTGTTAGGTAATAGGTCTTACTGTGCTTCTTATTAAGGTGAAGTTCCTATGCCATTAAGCATGTATGAAACACTGAATGCGTAAATGCAGAGAAAGCAGAGTGGGGATTGCCAGGGGCGGGGATGGAATAGGAAGTAGTGACTGTTTAATGGAGAGAAGGTTTTCTTTGTGGGCAGTGAAAGCATTTTGGAGCTACATCGAGGTGGTGGCCACAGCCGTAAGCAGCATGTGTCTGAGAAGCCAGTGCTTGTCCGATAGCAGTGTGCTGAGGGAAGACGTAGTAGTGCGTTGATCCCTTGTGAGGTTTCCTGTCACCCCACTGTAAGACTCCCTGACTTCTTGGTGTCACCTTTGTAGATGCCTAGGTCTGCAGACATCAAGATCCTCTTGATGCATAGGTGGGAGAATTGGGTAGAAACTGGGTGAGGACACTGTGCCAATGAAGTGTTCTGACAGCCGAGAAGGTTAAGCGTCTAGGACTTGCACGCGGTCTCGTCACCTTGGGTCTGAGCTTGATTGTGCACTTCTGCCTGCCTTCACTGGTCGGCTGGTAACTGCTCTCTGTCGCCTGTCTAGCGTGTACTGTAAGCGTGGTCACCTGTGCCCGATCGACACTGGTCTCATTGAAAAGAACGTTGAGCTCTTCTTTTCCGGTTCAGCAAAACCAATCTACGATGATGACCCGTCTCTTGAAGGTCAGTGGAACGTTCCAGGTAATGTTTGGGCAGAGATCTTAAAAACAAAGCTTACCTGCAAAGCACTATTCAGTTGGAACGACTGTCCCTTAAAGTTAGGGCTTGAGACTGTGCTGTGAACAGCTATTAGCAAACTCGCTCTGGTGGCTCTGAGGACTGCCCAGTTTGGCTGACAAGAGAAGTCACCTCGGGGGCACTCAGAGTGCCACTGGCCCTTCTGGGGTTTGATAGGAGTCCTAGTTCTTAGTCCATTTCTTTTCAGGACACTTTCTTTTTCCTAGGTGGTGTTAATGGCAAAAATCTTGGCCCCATAAATGAATGGTGGATCACTGGCTTTGATGGAGGTGAAAAGGCGCTCATTGGCTTCAGCACCTGTAAGTGTGTGGCCAGTTGTGGACCGTGATGGAATCGGAAAGGGGCCCTTGTTCCTGTCCTCCCCTGGGCTTGGTTGGGCTTGGGTGGGATGTTTCAGCCTCTCGTGAATGGCACGTGACTAACTTGTGACTATTTGGGAACCATGTCATTGGGATGGTTTCCATTACGAAACCATCAGGATGACTTTTTTGTAGGGGTTACAGCTGGCCCTCCAGTTAGAAGTGCCAGTCCTATTCTTACAGCTCAAACTCCGACTGAATTCCAAAAACGAGAGGAGCCCAAATAAGGCCACTTGGCCAGTCTCCCATTCTCTAGCTGTCTTCTTCCTTTTTTAAAATTTTTGTTTATCTGACACACAGTGTGGGGCTCAAACTCCTGACCCTGAGATCACAAGTCATGTGCTCCACTGGTTGAGCCAGCCAAGTGCCCCTTTAGCTGCCTTCTTTAAGATTTTATTTAAGTAATATTTGCACCCAGTGTGGGGCTCGAACTCAAAACCCTGAGATCAAGAGTCCCATGTTCCACCGACTGAGCCAGCCAGGCGCCTCCGTTCCCTAGCTGTCTTAGGCCACTTCTGAATGGGTTAACTCCGAATGTCCTTTGTGTTTTGTTGACTTGTGCATATGGAATGACTTTTAGACTATCCCATAGTCTTCGTAGACTCATCCCTGCCCTTTGGCCATCATAGCTGCCATCAGATTCAGACCACTTTTTAAAATTGCGGTTTACTTCAGCTTTTGCCGAATACATTCTGATGGATCCCAACCCAGAGTACGCGCCGCTGTTTAGTGTGATGCAGGAGAAGATCTACATAAGTAAGATTGTGGTTGAGTTCCTGCAGAGCAACCCAGACTCCACCTATGAAGACTTGATCAATAAGATCGAGGTGAGGGGCTCAGGGTCTCCACAACCCGAGATTCATGCCTATTTACATGCGGCACAGATGTTGCTAGAAAACTCCTGTCTAAAATCAGAAACCGCTTTTCAGTTTGATTAGAACGGTTTTTCTTAAGCCTAAGAGAAACTTCTGATCTTTTTCTTAAAGACCACTGTTCCTCCTTCTGTGCTCAACCTGAATCGATTCACAGAGGATTCTCTCCTTCGGCACGCCCAGTTTGTGGTAGAACAAGTAGAGAGTTATGATGAGGCTGGGGACAGTGACGAGCAGCCCATCTTTCTGACCCCCTGCATGAGGGACCTGATCAAGTTGGCTGGGGTCACCCTAGGAAAAAGGTAAGGACGCAGCCGGCATAAAACTGAAGACCGGAGACCAGAGAAGGTAGAGTGTCCTGTGCACTCCTCCCCAGCCTGCTAACACGATGGAAACCTCTGTCCCAGGCGAGCTGAAAGACGTCAGACCATCGGGCATTCTGCCAAAGAGAAGGACAAAGGCCCCACTAAAGCCACCACTACCAAGCTGGTCTACCAGATCTTTGACACTTTCTTCGCAGAGCAAATCGAAAAGGATGACCGAGAAGACAAGGAGAACGCCTTCAAACGCCGACGGTGTGGTGTCTGTGAGGTAACCTCACCTGGGCCGGGCTCCCCGCGCAATCTGAAGAACTTTTCTCCTGGCTGAGACTCTCCCTGCTCAAATGTGACCCCTAACATGGAAGCTGGGAGAAAGTTATCGGGGCGGGGGCGGGGAGGGAGAGGATCGCATGCCTCACGGGACAAGCAGATTGGCCGGACAGCGGTGGAAAGAGGTGTGCTTGGGCACCGCGCTGTTGATCCACTGTAACTGACTAGCCTGGCCTCCTGGGTGGCATTCGCTCTACCTGCATAGCACTGTCTAGAGGCCTTGGTGTGAGTGCAGAGGAAGGGATTACCCCACAGAAGTGCTGCCCTCTCCGAGGGGGGGACATCCCCGCAGGCCTGCCTCGCCTTGTGGTGTAACTTTCCCAGGGCAGTGGGGACTCTGTCCAGGATGGATTGGAGGGCTTCTAAAAGCCCTCTCTTCCTGTGGAATTTTTTAGATTTACTTCACTCAGTATTAGGGGGATTAATTTCTCCAGTCACCTAGAGAAGAGATACTTCGGTATCCGCTACAGGCATATCTTGTCTCACTGCACTTTGCAGATACTGGGTTTTTCATTTTGTTTTCTATTTTTTTAAACAAACTGAAGGTCTGTGGCAACCCTGCATCGAGCAAGTCAATTGGTGCCATTTTTCCAACAGCATTTGCTCACTTTGAGACTCTCTATCACGTTTTAGTAATTCTTGGAATATTTCAAACTTACTTACTGTATTTATGGTGATGTGTGACCGGTGATTATAGCTTGCTGGAAGCTCAGATGATGGTTAGCATGCTTTTAGCAGTTTTTTTTCTTTTTTTAAGTAGGTTCCACGCCCAGCATGGAGCCAAACACAGGGCTTGAACTCATGACCCTGAGCTCAAGACCTGAGCCAATATCAAGAATCGGATGCTTGGGGCGCCTGGGTGGCGCAGTCGGTTAAGCGTCCAACTTCAGCCAGGTCACGATCTCGCGGTCCGTGAGTTCGAGCCCCGCGTCAGGCTCTGGGCTGATGGCTCGGAGCCTGGAGCCTGTTTCCGATTCTGTGTCTCCCTCTCTCTCTGCCCCTCCCCTGTTCATGCTCTGTCTCTGTCTGTCCCAAAAATAAATAAAAAACGTTGAAAAAAAAAAAATTAAAAAAAAAAAAAAAAGAATCGGATGCTTAACCAACTGAGCCACTCAGGCGCCCTATCAATAAAGAATTTTTTTTTTTTTAATTTTTTAAATATTTGTTTTTTTTTTTTTTTTTTTTTTTTTTAATTTATTTTTGGGACAGAGAGAGACAGAGCATGAACGGGGGAGGGGCAGAGAGAGAGGGAGACACAGAATCGGAAACAGGCTCCAGGCTCCGAGCCGTCAGCCCAGAGCCTGACGCGGGGCTCGAACTCACGGACCGCGAGATCGTGACCTGGCTGAAGTCGGACGCTTAACCGACTGCGCCACCCAGGCGCCCCTAAATATTTGTTTTTGAGAGAGAGATAGCGCGAGCAAGCGGGGGAGGAACAGAAAGAGAGGGAGACACAGAATCCCAAGCAGGCTCCAGGTTCTGAGCTGTCAGCACAGAGCCCGACGCGAGGCCCGAGCCCATGGACCACGAGATCATGACCCGAGCTGAAGTCAGATGCCCAACTGACTGAGCCACCCAGGCGCCCCAAGAATTTTTAAATTAAAAAATATACTTTTTTTTAGATTTCATGCTATGTAATGACACATTTAACAATTGAATAGACTATAGAATAAATATAACTTGTATATGTACTGGAAAGCCAAGAAATTAATTTGACTAGCTTTATTGGAACTGCACCTGTAATATCGGAAGTATACCTTATTTGACTGACTTTGGACAAAAACTGAAATGCAAAAATACCACAACTGCCTTCAGAACCTGTGTTCACACCGTCGGCTGGACTCTGTCTTTCCCTTTGTTTTATTAACAGGAATTCACATGTTCTCCCCATTCTTTTGGTTTTATTTTTTCACCTAGCACATGTACATGCACTGTCCAGAGCTTCCTGAACACACACAACTGGTGTTTGCCACTGTTACGTGTTGCTACAAGTAATCTGGTGGACGCATTCCGATTATCCCACAGTATTTCATTATATGAGTATTCCAGTTTCTTCCTCTGTTATAAATAATGCAGTGGCGACATCCTTGAATGAGGCTTCTTGGGATCGTCTCTACATAGAAGCAGAATTGCTGGGGTGTGGGTTTATGCTTAACTTTGGTCTGGAAAAGTCTCCAGAGCGGTAGTGCCCCCCCCCCCCCCCCCCCCCCCCGTGAGCATGGCGAGTTCTCAGTTCTCCACACTTGTCCCAACATGTGTCCTGCTTCTTAATTCTCACTAACCTGGAGGGTACGAATGGGATCTTGTTCTGAACTTCTTTTTCCCCTTTCCCTGATGAGGCCAAATACAATTTTTTAAATTGGTAATTCGCCCAAAACAAACAAAAAACTGGTTACCAATGGTTACTAATGGCCATTTCATTCCCTTCCTGAATACTTTTTTAGGTGTGTCAGCAGCCCGAATGTGGAAAGTGTAAAGCCTGTAAAGATATGGTTAAGTTTGGTGGTAGCGGACGGAGCAAACAGGCTTGCCAAGAGAGGAGGTAGGTTTGGCCGACGCCGCTCTCCTGGCAGAGGAACATGAGCTCTGTTCGGGGCAGGTGGGCTGAGACGTGCAGGGAAGGCAGCGCTCCCTCTTCTGGTGTTGTCGCCAGGCCTGTCCCCATTACCCAACTAAAACAGCCCCAGTAGGTTTTACTTACCCGAGGGGACTTGCCTATAACCACTGACTCTATAGGTGTCCCAATATGGCCATGAAGGAGGCCGATGACGATGAAGAAGTTGACGACAATATTCCAGAGATGCCGTCCCCCAAGAAAATGCATCAGGGGAAGAAAAAGAAACAGAACAAGAATCGGATCTCTTGGATTGGAGAAGCCGTCAAGGTAATCCTGGAGAAGACCTAGCCTCCTGCCGCACCTCTGAGCATCAAGTCACGCCTGGTGTTGAGCAGCCTGAGCCCCAAGCGGAGAAACCTGCTCATTTGCCTGTGAGGAGCAGGGCCAGCGAGAGGCCAGAAAATGTGTTTTTGCTTGTGTGCCCACAGACTCCTGTTTTCCTATCCTTCCAAAATGGGCCTTTGACGCTGTCCTAGGAGGGGTCAGGCTGGTTCCCCTTCAAAGCTTGTTTCGAAGAGAGCCTTCACTGCCCCATCCACCCCGGCCTGGCAGTGGGTGTTTTTGTGACACTCGCAGATGGCCTCCCTGCCGTCCTGTGACGGCCCATCTAAGGCACAACTCCTTTACCAAAGCCAGAGAGCGAGTAATCTCTCCGCGCTGCTTCCTTGATGTCTGGGAGCCAAAGATCTGGTCTGCAGCGTGAGGCCTGCCCCTGCCAGATGCTGCTGTAGGCCTGAATGGGGCTGAGCCCCTGTCCTGTGGGGCTGAGCCCCTCGTACAGGAGGACAGGCGTGTGTTCTGTCCAGTGAGTGGAGGACTGGAGGGAGGTGGGGACCTTGGAGGCTCCTGAGGAGGCAGCGCATCTGAGTTGAGACCCAGAAGGTTGGTGAGGAACCAGCCTCAGAGACCTGGGGGCCAGTCAGGGCAGAGGCCCTCAGGTGGAAACTAGCTTTCCTTGTGGGAGAAGTAGGTCCTTGTGGCTGACAGAGTTGGAGGCGGGATGTGGCATTAGGACCACTGGGAGGGGTTGGGACCGGCACTGTTCAGAATGAAATGTTGGAATCTGATTTGCTACTGACACTGAAGCGCGGGACTGACGAGGAGGGAACGTGTGTGCTCTTAGTTGCAGGTTTCCAGCCAAGGGAGCGAAGGTTTTCTGTAGCAGCCAGGGCAGTAGAGCTCAGGGCTTACCAAATTGTCAGGAATTAGGCTTTTATACAAAATAAGAGGAACAGGGGGGGGTCAAGCCTAGCATACACCTTTGAACCCATCCTCACCTGAAACGAAGCTCTCGTTTTCAGACTGATGGAAAGAAGAGTTACTTTAAGAAGGTGTGCATTGACTCAGAAACCCTGGAAGTGGGGGACTGCGTCTCTGTTATTCCAGATGACTCCTCCAAACCGCTGTATTTAGCCAGGTTTGTACCTTTTCCTTTGCTTGACCTCAGCACACACTTTCTCTTGAACACCTAGGAGATGCTTATGTGTGAATACAGCAGTGGCTCTTTGCCCTGGGCCAGACACACTGCAAACGCAAGTTCCCCTAAGTAGACTCGGTCCAGGTTTGCCAGTCGGGTTAGCAACTTTCTTCTGTCTCCAGAGTCACTGCGCTGTGGGAGGACAGCAGCAACGGGCAGATGTTTCATGCCCACTGGTTCTGCGCGGGGACAGACACAGTCCTCGGAGCCACGTCGGACCCCTTGGAGCTGTTCCTGGTAGACGAATGTGAGGACATGCAGCTTTCATACATTCACAGCAAGGTGAAGGTCGTCTATAAAGCTCCGTCAGAGAACTGGGCCATGGAGGTGAGTGCCCGGCGCCCCTTGGCGTGCCCTTCCCCTCCTTGTGTGGGCTCCTGGCTGACACCGGGTCCTTGTCCTCAAAGGGAGGCATGGATCCTGAGCCTCTGATGGCGGAGGACGATGGAAAGACCTACTTCTACCAGCTGTGGTATGATCAGGACTACGCGAGGTTCGAGTCCCCTCCGAAAACCCAGCCAACGGAGGACAACAAGTACAAGTGAGTGCTGGGCCCGGGCCCCGGGCCCCGGGCCCCCTCTGTGGGGCCGCCTCTGTGGTGCTCCAGGGCCGTGTGCTTATCTGTGCATCACTCTGGCCTTTCACGTACTTCTCTCTGGTGGGGTTTCTTTCCCCTGCTAATCAGAGACCAGCCTGACTTGGTTGCAGTTGCTTTAAGTGTGTGGACAGCTTGGGCACGGAGTTGCCTTTATGAGAAGTTCTCGTAGCCAGGAGCAGTATGCAGCTTTCTGTCTTCAGCCTCTTTGTGTGTAGCTCAGCGTTTCTGCTACGTATCTTGCATGTTTCCTTCTGTTTTTTAGATATTTTCTTTCATGAGTGGTATCTTTGATTCCATGTCATTCTAGCTGATGAGTGACTGCTTTTAGGGAGGCTTGGTTGTTTTTGTCTTTAAAAAAAAAAAAATGTTTATTTTGAGAGAGAGCAAGTGGGTCAAGGGCAGAGAGAGCGAATCCTAGGCAGGTTCCATGTTGTCAGTGCAGAGCCTGACACAGGGCTCGATTCCATGAATTAGGAGACCATGACCTGAGCCAATATCAAGAGTCAACCCCCACAGGGGTGCCTGGGTGGCTCAGTCGGTTAAACGTCCGACTTCGGCTCAGGTCATGATCTCACAGTTGGTGAGTCCCAGCCCTGCGTCGGGCTCTGTGCTGAGAGCTCAGAGCCTGGAGCCTGTTTCAGATTCTGTGTCTCCCTCTCTCTCTGCTCCTACCCCACTCACATTCTCTCTCTCTCTCTGTCTCTCTGTCTCTCTCTCAAAAATAAATAAATGTTAAGGGGAAAAAAAGGCAAACTCCCAACCAACCAAGCTCCCCAGGTGACCCAGGAGGCTTGCTTTTTTAAATTCTTTTTCAATGTTTAGTGCCCTGTGCCTTCCTTTGTAACCCCTGTACCTCACTTGTTCAAACTAAAGTCGCATTGGCACCTCTGGAGCAGCAGTTCGGCCGATGGGGTGGGGCTGGGAGGGCTGGCTTACGTGCCCCCAGTGTTTCTCCAGTCAGTCTGGTGCTGCCTCTTGATTTGATCTCTAGTGAAGGCCATTTCTAGCTCTCCTTTAAGGACTTACTAATCAGAAATGTTGAATTTTACCAATTAGCTTTTCAGCCTTTAGAGGCAACAGTAGGAAACTCCTCTGATATCGAGCTGTGACCGGACCACTCTCTGCATTCTTGCTTGTGGCATATTCTTTTCCTTATTCTGCCTTCTGTTTGTCTTAGGGTTTTCACATCAAATTCTCAAAAGTGGAATCAGCTTGGCATTTTCTTGTGTTTCATCTCTGGTCTTTGGTCCCAAATAAGTGTTTTCAGAGTGTGAACACAGACTGCAGGAAAGCTGGTTTCTTCAAGTGTCTGCAGACATTCTCTACTGGTCACCAGAAGCTCCGGGTGAAGCCAGCTCAGGGCCCCTTGTTTCTGTTCTTCGCTCCTTCAGGTTCTGTGTAAGCTGTGCCCGTCTGGCTGAAATGAGGCAAAAAGAGATTCCCAGGGTCATGGAACAGCTTGAGGACCTGGACAGCCGGGTTCTCTACGGCTCGGCCACTAAGAACGGCATCCAGTATCGCGTCGGGGATGGCGTATACCTGCTGCCCGAGGCCTTCACTTTCAAGTGAGTGCCCCTTTGGCCCAGGTCAGGGCCATGAGCGCTGGGCCAGTGCAGGGTTGGCTCTGTGGTCTGTCCCCCTCCCTGTACCCCCAGGACTAGCCGCTGCCTGGACTGTTGCCTTAGTATCTGTGGTGATCAGCAGTATCCCGCCCTCCGTGGTAGAGTGACTATCGTAAGTCTGAAAGAAGTCAGAGTGTGTGCTGGCCAAGCATAAGTGTCTGTGGTGGGGGCCTGGCCCCGCCCAGCCCTGAGGCTTTGGGGCAGAGACCATCTCCTGTTGTTCTGGTCTGTCACGTGGGAGGAGTATTTCACCTGCCAGGCTCTTGGGATGAAGTGTGTTAAAGGGCCTAAAGGAAAGATTGAATGAACGTGAGTTGTAATCCCATTTGCCAAGAAGTATCAAGATCTCTTTGTGTATCAGAGGATTGGGGCTCTTCAGGGAGAAATCGGCCGAGTTTCCACACTCGATCCAGTCTTTGTTCTCAGAACTAGCACGTGGTTGAATTCCAACCAACATTTTCAGAACTTCTCAGTTTCCCAACTTGCAGTTCCTAAAGTCCCAGTTCCCAACCTCAGTTCAGTCATTACGAATTACAGAGCACGGAGGTCAGGGTCTTCTCAGCCTGTGCAGCTGGTGTGAGTACCCGCTTTAGCCCCGGCTGTCCTCGGTGTGGAGGGGAGGACGCCCGTAGTGCTGTCTGCCCAGGTGCTCCCTGCACAGAAGACGTGTCCACACAGGTGCTCACAGGTACCTTCGGAGCCCAGTGGACTAAGGAGGCCTGGTGGGAAAACATGGCAGCTGCTTTCCTGAACAGCAGCCTTCAAGCCTGCAGCCGAATCCGATGACCGGTTTTACCCCCGTAGTCAGGCCAGGTTCAACTTGCCCAGACTGTGAGTCTCCACCCACGCCCTTTCAGCATTCCCTCTAGGTCAGCACCCCAGTCGGGAGAGCCTAGGTCATGCTTGGTGACCCACAGCCCCACAGCTGTGGAAGTTGCCTCCCTGCCTGGACTGCGTGTCCCTCGTGGTTCAGCAGGGCACTTGGCCTGTTGGGTCACTCGGGGGCTTGGGCTGGTGGGAGCACTGGCTCCTCGGGGCTGCCGGTCTGAGCCGAGGGAGAGCGTACTGGAGGCAGCTCAGCATTCCTGCCAGCACCGCTGTGTGTCCTTTCTCGCACTCGCTGGGCAGAACGAGGCACATGCCGGGAAGTGCCGTCCTGTCCCGCGGCTGGGAGCTGGGAGCTGGGCCTATTCAAACAGCATCAGCAGCTACCGTAGCCAGCGGTACACAGATGGAGAAACCCGCTTTAAACTGGATGAGGTTTCATCTTTCTCTGTAAATCTCCAGGCGCTTAGCTGCACTGGTTTAGAAGGTGTCTGGATTTAAGTAGTAGTGTTACTGGCCAGTCACACTGAGGTGATTCCTTTTTATGGCTTTGTATTCAGTTATGCGTAACACTGGCTTCTCTGCAGCATCAAGCTGTCCAGTCCCGTGAAGCGCCCGCGGAAGGAGCCTGTGGATGAAGACCTCTACCCAGAACACTACCGGAAATACTCCGATTACATCAAAGGCAGCAACCTGGATGCCCCCGAGCCGTATCGAATTGGCCGAATCAAAGAAATCTTCTGTATCAAGAAGAGCAATGGCAGGCCCAATGAGACCGACATCAAAATCAGAATCAACAAGTTCTACAGGTCAGTGAAGGCCTCTGCTCTTCCAGGATGGCGGCAGACTTCTAGAAGTCTGAAATGGGGTTGTAACAGCACACACGGTGGTATTTTAAGACTTCGGTAGAGGTAGCTGTTTTTCTAAGTGTTTCTAATTATCTGGTGGGTGCTGACAGGGACTAGAATTGTAATTATATTTCATAGCTTTGCTTTAGACCTTTGTTTTAGAGCCGCAGAGTTGTCTCCCCCAAAGAAATCCTTAAGCAGAAGTCAAGAGTATGACAAGATCGTGGGGCACCTGGGTGGCTCAGTCGGTCGAGCGACCGACTTCGGCTCAAGCCGTGATCTCATGGTTTGTGGGTTCGAGCCCCGCGTCGGGCTCTGTGCTGACAGCTCAGAGCCTGGAGCCTGCTTCGGATTCTGTGTCTGTCTCCCTCTCTGCCCCTCCCCCACTCATGCTCTGTCTCAGAAATAAACATTTAAAAAAAAAAAAAAAAAAAAAAGAGTATGACAAAATCAGGAGTGGGACGTCCTGGGCTCTGCCTAAGACACCCTCAGAGAATCTCAAGTTCTGTTTACGATTGTCTGAGTTGTGTCCCCTCCCCCCCGGTTCCCCCCATTCTCTCTTCCTGTTCTTCCTAGGTGCCTCTTCCTGTTTCTGGGCTTTCTCTCTGTCTACACTTTTCCTAAGGTCTTGGCTTCACTCTTTTTTTGGGCACCCTAGGAACTCATACTGATCAGGAGCTAACTGATAGAGATGGGTATAAGGTTGCTTCACTTCTTAACTAATATACGTGAAAGATTATTACAGTCTCTGCAACAGTCATTTGTGTCTACAGAAAAGAAACCAGGCTGGCTAGTGTAGGCAAGAGGAGGAAGGTCTAGATCCTTACTGGGCAGCAGGCGGCGGCTGCTCTGGACGCAGGGCGGGGCTGTTTGCACCGCAGTCGTGGGTGTGAAGAGCAAGCAGACAAGCAGACCAGCCGCTGAGTTCGTGGCAAGGAGGCCCACTCTGGTGGCGGTGCCGGCTAAGGGGGGGTAGTAACTGATCCCCTTAACTGGGGGGTTGTGGTCTTTACCCATGGGTTTTCTGAGCACCCCCAGAAATGGGGGGCCGTTTAATTGTCCCGTTCGCAATAAAGGAGATTGTTAACAAAGAGTCTTCCACGCTCAGGCCAGAGAACACCCACAAGTCTACGCCGGCGAGTTACCACGCGGACATCAACCTGCTTTACTGGAGTGACGAGGAGGTGGTGGTGGACTTCAAGGCCGTGCAGGGCCGCTGTACCGTGGAGTACGGGGAGGACCTGCCAGGCGGCCTCCAGGACTTCTCTGCGGGTGGCCCAGACCGCTTCTACTTCCTCGAGGTGGGACTCCGGGCTTATCGCAGGGAGAGGCTTCAGGTCACAGTCACAGCCCCTACGAAAGCAGTTGACTTACCCAGAGTATGAATCAGTGGCATTCAGATTCCTCTGGAACGTGACACTTGCCTTTAAAAGAACGGAGGGGTGCCTTGGTGGCTCTGTCAACTGAGCGTCCAACTCGGGTCATGATCCCAGGGTTGTGGGATCAAGCCCGCGCGTTAGGCTCAGCACTGAGCACGGAGCCTACTTTCCCTCTGCCCCTCTCCCCTGCTTGTGGGCGTGCACACACTCTCTCTGTAAAATAAGAAGACTCTATAACGCAGAACATAAACATGGGAGCATCCTTCTGCTTCTGCGGTTTATTTGGAGACTATTTAGGTGGCCTCCACCAGCCCTACTGATTCTTTTAGGGTGAGTTAGGGAAAGGTGCCCCTTTCCCTGGCGGACTCAGCCCTGCCCCAGGCAGTCCCAGTCCCTTCACCCAGGCATCTGCGGCCAGGTGAGGTCTATACACTGGGGCAGTGGCCGTGGTGATGGAGAAAGGATCCAGGAGTCTGTCGATTTAAGCTGATCACTTTTAAATTGTTTGAGCGTGGCTTTTCTGTGTTACGTTCTCTGAAGTTGGTACATGCCTGGGTTTCCCCGGGTTCCACTGTGGATGGCCTAATATATCACTTTTTCCAGTTTTTAGAATGAGTAGTCCAGGGCTTTGAACAGCAGGAATTCTAATGTTGGGCACATAAAATACTTACATTCTAGAACTTTTTTTCCCTGTTGCCAGTGTAATAAAATCGGAGTATTTTCACTGATGGCTAATTGCTTGTGGCCAAATTTAGGGAGAAATCAAGTGGATCTTCAGCAGGTTAATTTAAATTGTCCTTGTTAGAGAAGAGACTGGTGTGTTTCTCTCCCAGACTATTGTCGTTCTTTCCTTCTCAGGCCTATAATGCCAAGAACAAAAGCTTTGAAGATCCTCCTAACCATGCCCGTAGCCCTGGAAATAAAGGGAAGGGGAAGGGGAAAGGTAAGTTGTTATCCACAGGGTTCTTTTCAAGTCTGCCTTACGTAACTCAGGCTACTGATGAGTCATTTGGTATGAAAATGCCTCTGATGTTACCTCATTCTTTGCTGTTAATTCAGAATGAGGGTTTAGGGACAGCAGGTTAGGGCTCAGACTTGACTTTTGGCCTGTCTCCAGGGAAGGGCAAGGCAAAGTCTCAAACGTGCGAGCCAAGTGAACCAGAGACGGAAATTCAGCTGCCCAAGCTGCGGACCCTGGACGTGTTTTCTGGCTGTGGAGGGTTGTCGGAAGGATTCCACCAAGCAGGTAAATGCCATGGGGTTTTCTCTGCAGAGCTAGTAAAACCGGATCAGGCAGGTTCTACCTGGAAGGCCTTTCTGGCTCTGGTCCCGGTTCTGCCTTGAGCGTGATTCGAGGGGGTGCTTAGCACATATCTGTCCTCGTATCTACCAGGCATCTCGGAAACACTGTGGGCCATTGAGATGTGGGACCCTGCGGCCCAGGCGTTCCGGCTGAACAATCCCGGGTCCACGGTGTTCACGGAGGACTGCAACGTGCTGCTGAAGCTGGTCATGGCCGGGGAGGCCACCAACTCCCGCGGTCAGAAGCTGCCTCAGAAGGGAGATGTGGAGATGCTGTGCGGTGGGCCGCCTTGCCAAGGGTTTAGCGGCATGAACCGCTTCAACTCTCGCACCTACTCCAAGTTCAAGAACTCCTTGGTGGTTTCCTTTCTCAGGTAAACAGAGTAGCAGCCCCTGTGCTCAGGACTGCCTGGCGGTGATTAGACTGCCAGCCCTGGGGTGTGCCGGGGGTAGCAGCAGCTGGCTTAGCCGCTGTACCTGCTGAAGGCCACGTGTGGAGGGGAGGCGCCCGGCCTTTGCTTCCAGGGCATTCGCAGCTGGCTTCTCGCCAGGGAGACGGAGAGTCAGCAGGTGCAGCTTCCCAGCAAGCAGATATCAAGGATTTGGGTGTAGCTTCGGGTAGAGTAGGTCTTTCTCTTCACTTGGTGCGTGCGGATGACCCTCGTAGTCTCTCCCACCTCCCACAGCTACTGTGACTACTACCGGCCCCGCTACTTCCTCTTGGAGAACGTCCGGAATTTCGTTTCCTTCAAACGCTCCATGGTCCTGAAGCTCACTCTCCGCTGCCTTGTCCGTATGGGCTATCAGTGCACCTTCGGCGTGTTGCAGGTAGGCTCTCTTGGGGAAGGGGGCAAAGGTGGGCTGACAGGTGTGTACAGGAGGGGGGCTCAGTGGTTCCTGCACCGCAGCAGATGGTCTCTACCTGAAGGTAGAGTTGAAAAGGACGGGCGTGCAGTGCCGTGAGCTGTGGGGGTGCCGGTGCGGGTGGGGGGAGACGGCAGGTGGGCCCGCACGCCCCGCCGTGAAGCTCGCGGCGTCTGGGTCTGGGGAGCACGGAGCTCGTGTGCCAGTAAGGCCACCTGCCTCTTCTCAAGAGTCACATCCTCGTGCCTGAGGACGGGCCATGTGTTTCCAGCCCCTTCCTCTTGAGAGGCCAGGGTGGTGGCCAGCTGTGGAACTCTAGTAGCAATTTGATCCCTGCGGTGGGGGGCGGGTGAAGCAGGAATGGCAGAAGGAGGCACAGACTAAACCGTCGCGGGTTAACGGTTCTCTCCTGGGTGACTGTACACGTGTACAAACCTCAGGAGAAGGTGGGAGACCGCCCTCCAGGAGCTACTGGCAGCTTTGTCTGCGAGGACGGAGATCTGGGGTGACCAGAGGGAACTAGGCTTGACCTGAAAAGCAGCTACCGTGTACGTGCCTGTTCAGTAATTAACAGCGTAACTAGAGCTGAGACGACGCTCTGACACGAAGCCTGGCTGGAAGGCAGTGAGGGAGCGTCTGCCCCCTACCCGGTCCAGCCTCCCTGGGTCTGGGGCTCACCAGCCAAGCCTTGTTGGCAGCCCTGGCAGCCAAGCCCTGTTGGCAGTGACCGTCTACTGCTAGGTAGGCGGCAGGGCTCCGTGGCCTCTCTGCTCCCTCTTGTCTCCCGAGTGCTGAGACCACAGGGTCCCTCGCAGGGCTCTCGAAAGAGCCGGCTGGAATTGCCAGCAGGGCTTACTCCATCTTCTCCAGAGGCTTGTGGCCCTCACGTGGGATCTTTTGTCCCTCTTACTCGTTAAGAGTAATCCTGCCGAGGGGCGTCTGGGTGGCTCAGTTGGTTGAGCGTCCAGCGTCGGCTCAGGTCACGGTCTCACAGTTCATGAGTTCAAACCCCGCGTCGGGCTCTCTGCTGTCAGCCTGGAGCCTGCTTCGGGTCCACGTCCCCTTCTCTCTCTGCCCCTCCCCCCCAGAAATCAACATTAAAAAGTAAATCTGCAGACTTAACTAGGGGCTTGACTGTGCGTGTCTGGTCCTTTCCACAGGCTGGTCAGTATGGCGTGGCCCAGACCCGGAGGCGGGCCATCATCCTGGCTGCAGCCCCCGGAGAGAAGCTTCCCCTGTTCCCAGAGCCACTGCACGTGTTCGCACCCCGGGCCTGCCAGCTGAGCGTCGTGGTGGACGACAAGAAGTTTGTCAGCAACATAACCAGGTAGGAGCCCCGCTCGCCGCACCTTGTCACGGTGCTTGTTACCCGGGAGGCGTGTTGGTGGCGGGTCTGTCGGGAGACCTGAACGGCGGAGAACGTGTTGGCGCGGACGGTGCAGCGCTTGGCCTGCCACACGAGTGCTTCTGACCTCTGAGCGAGCCGCACGCGGGCCGTGGCTGGACCTGGCTGTAGTCGAGAGCAGGGCCCACACCTCAGGGCCATCCCTGCATAGACCGGCTCTGAGAAGAACGCCGCCCGTGTGGCCTCGGGTGGCCCTTTGACCTGGGAGCTAGGTTGCCCCCCTGGAGAGGGCGGCATCGGCCGTCGGGGCGTGGCACCTGTAATGTGCGGGACAGCAGCCTCCTGGGTCCCCAGAGGTGTCAGCTGCGTGCTGTGCTCTCGCAGGTTGAGCTCGGGCCCGTTCCGAACCATCACCGTGCGGGACACGATGTCCGACCTCCCCGAGGTCCGGAACGGAGCTTCGGCGCTGGAGATCTTGTACAACGGGGAGCCTCAGTCCTGGTTCCAGAGGCAGCTCCGGGGCTCACAGTACCAGCCCATCCTCAGGGATCACATCTGTAAGGTAATGGCGCCCTGCCGGCAGCGTCGGTGTGGTCGGGCCGGTGGCCTCGTGAGCAAGAACGTGTGGTTGGAGCCCAGCCAGGGCTGGGGGTGGGAAGCGGGACCTGATCCAGGCCCCGTCCAGCTCCTACTCTGCCCGTGGCCCTGAGCCCAGACCTCCTCCTCCTCCTCCTCCTTCTCCTGCTTCTCTTCTTGCCACCGCTGTCTGTGCCCCCCCCCCCCCCCCCCGCAGCAGCCGCAGCAGCACAGTCACGAGGAGCATCCGCTCCTCCCGGAATCGGTGTCTGGTCCCCGCTGCCTCTGACTCCCCTCGTCTCTTGCCAACCCTGCTCTCTGTGTGTTCTCCCAGATACGGCAAACCCGCTCTTCCCCATCCGGTTCTCCTCTCATCCTGCGGGGCTCAGCCCACACGTCTCCCCCTCCTCCGAGAAGTCCTATCGGCTTGCCCCAAGCTGTCCTCTCACCCATTTCCCCCCATTCTCTGCCACGTCCGTGCTTGGTTATCTTCAAGGCACGTGCAGTCTGCAGGTCGTTGGGTTGGGCTGCTCTTGGTCTCCCCCGATGGGATACGAGCCCCTCCTTGGTGATTCCTGGTCACCGTGCTGTTTCCGGTTCCTGGGATGGTGGCGCCCAGCCTACCGTGGGTGCTTAGACACTCCATGAATGATGTGACGGCCGGGGCCTGCTGTGACTTTTCAGGACATGAGCGCGCTGGTGGCCGCCCGCATGCGGCACATCCCTCTGGCCCCGGGCTCAGACTGGCGCGACCTGCCGAACATCGAGGTGCGGCTGTCCGATGGCACCATGGCCAGGAAGCTGCGATACACGTACCATGACAAGAAGAACGGCTGCAGCAGCACCGGGGCCCTCCGTGGGGTCTGCTCCTGTGTGGAAGGTGGGGGCCCTGCTGTGCCGCGGCCGGGGGTGGGGGTGCTTCCCGGCCCCAGCCCCCTGGATCCTGATCCCCCGCAGCCCCCCCCCAGCCCCAGCCCCCTGGATCCTGATCCCCTGCAGTGGTCCAGGGGGCTTGGAAGGAGCACTGTTGCCTGGGGTCTCCTAGCGGGAGGTACTGGGGGCTGCCACTCGCTGACCTGAGGACCTGGGCGGGGCGCGGACGTCCTGGCTTTAAATAGCTGCTGAGAGCATTTAAGTGATAAGAGCTTTGGGGACAGGGATTGTCGGCTGCTCAGTCCCTCCCATTCTGTAACCACAGTCTCATGGCAGCCCTCTCTTCCAGCGGGCAAAGCCTGTGACTCCGCGGCTAGACAGTTCAACACCCTCATCCCCTGGTGCCTGCCCCACACCGGGAACAGGCACAACCACTGGGCCGGCCTCTATGGACGGCTCGAGTGGGATGGCTTCTTCAGCACGACCGTCACCAACCCCGAGCCCATGGGCAAGCAGGTGGGTCTGCGGGCCGCGGTGGTGTCAGGGAGGGGACGGAGGCAGGGGCTCACGGTGGGGGTGGCCCCTGGGGAGCCTGCACTCCTCACCCACACCCTTCCCCCCTCCCCCCGCCCCCCAGCCTCTGCTGATGGAGACCGGCTTGGCCATTGAGGCCTGAGGCTGCAGTTCTTCTCCATGTTCAGCTTCCCTCCTCCTGCCCCGAATGGCGGGCGGGCCCAGTCCCGTTCCCCTTCCCACCTCCCCTCTCCCTTCCAGGGCCGCGTTCTCCACCCTGAGCAGCACCGCGTCGTGAGCGTGCGGGAGTGCGCCCGCTCCCAGGGCTTCCCGGACACCTACCGGCTGTTCGGCAACATCCTGGACAAGCACCGGCAGGTCAGCCGAGGGGAGCAGGGCCGGCTCTTCCTCTGTCCCTGTGTGAGGCGTCACTGAGCCCCTCCTCAAAGCGGCCCCGACGGGAGAGAGACCCCTCTGTCTGACCCAGGGTGCAGGTGTTCCGGGGGAAAGCAGGGCTCACGGGGTCACGTCTGAGGGGACACGGAGCCCCCGGAGTTTGTTGGCTGATTGGCCTCAGTATTGCCAGGAAGGGGGCGCCCGGAACGAGAGAGCCTGTCACTGGGACCCAGAGTGCTCGCGGGTCAGGCTGTGGTTAATTAAGCACATTGGTTGTCACTTCACAGCTCTGAGGCAGGTTTAGCCCAAAGGAAAGTTCCAGGGCACTGAACTTGAGTGAAGGAGCAGACAAAATGGGCTCAGGGTGGGAACGAACCCACAGTTCCTCACTGATACTCAGGGTGTTAAGTTTACTATTTCTTAATTACATGTATTTCCATCTAAGGAATGCCTGTTCATGGCTTACAAAGCAATAGTACCCCGGGGGTTCTAGCAACACCCCTCCCTTCCTGTTCTCTGGAAAGAACCCCTCTTGGCTGAAAGTGAAGCATGGTGACCTCCATGTCGATCTGAGTTTTTCTGAAGCCCGTTAAAGGTCCCTTTTCTGTGGGTGGGCCTGGACACGGGGTTCAGGGTGGGGAGTGGGCCGGTTGGAGGGTCCCTGAGCCGTCATGGTGGAACCGGCTCCGGAGGCCCACGTGAGCGAGGCTCACGTCATTGAGAAAAGGCTGCCACTGACCCCGGCCGTGCCAAGCCACGCACCGCCCTCCTTCCCTCCTTCAGGTGGGGAACGCTGTGCCGCCGCCTCTGGCCAAAGCCATTGGCTTGGAGATCAAGCGCTGTATGTTGGCCAAAGCTCGAGAGAGTGCCTCAGGTACGGTGGGAGCTGCTGGCGTGCAGGTCGGGGCCCGGGGCCCTTTCCTCAGGCTGCGCAGCCTGGCTCAGATGCCAACCCAGGCTGGGAACGTAGGGAACCCCTGGGAGCAGGGCGCGGTCTCCCTCTGTTCACTCAGAGCTGCTGCACGTCTCACTTGGAGGGCCATTAACATCGACACCTGGCTGCTAGCCTAGTTCTTGATTTTTCTCTTTTTTTTAAGTATGTTTCTTTTGAGAGAGACAGGGAGGGGGGAGGGGGAGAGAGAAGTGTAAGCAGGGCCTGTGCTGTCAGCACAGGGCCCGACATGGGCTCGAACCCACGAACCGTGAGACCATGACCTGAGCCGAAATCGAGAGTTGGATGCTTAATCGACTGAGCCACCCAGGGGCCCCTAGTTCTGTTTGTTACACTTGCCTGTTGCGTCGTTCAGGGTTGTGCGTGTGCTCTGTGACGACTTTGCCTTTTATTTCTCTTCAGTGAAAATCAAGGAGGAGGAAGCTACCAAGGACTAGTTTTGCCTTCCCGTCACCCTTGTTTCTGGCACCAGGGATCCCCAACATGCACTGAGGTTGTATTTTTAACATGTCAAAATCTGTCAGTTCAAATGTGTTGTACACGGTGTTTGTGGCCTTGGCTGACGTGAAGCTGTTCTGTGAGGTTTGCTTATCAACTAATGACTTAGTGATCAAACTGTGCCGTACTTTGTGCATTCTGGATTTTAAAAGTTTTTTATTATGCGTTATATCAAATCTACCACTGTATGAGTGGGAATTAAGACTTTATGTAGTTTTTATATGTTGTAATATTTCTTCAAATAAATCTCTCCTGTAAATCACCCTGGCTGGTGACTTGTCATTTACGAAGGGCCTCTGTCTGCCTCTTGGCTGAGCCCGGATGAGAATGGGCTCTCAGAGAGCTGCAGGTGATCCCATAGACGTGTTTGTCCGAAGTTAGATCATTCTGCATGTGCTGTGCCTGTGTTTGGGGCTGAGGGTTAACTTGTTTCAGTTCTGGCTGAGACCCAAGTGAATCTCGCTTAGTGTGGCTTCCAGGAGAGCCTTTTAAAGGAACAGTCTTAGTTGGCCTTCCCCATTGTAGCCCTTCTGTGCTCTAGAATGGACTGTGATGCCTGGTGGTGCAGCAGCCATCTGTGACCATGAGCGTGGAGGCCCGTGTAGTGGGTGAGGGGGGAAGAAGAGAGGAGTCCCTCGGAGCCCTGGCCTGGTCCCCCCAGACAGACCCTTTATTTAAGAGTCTGTTAGGTAGGCTTGTTCCATCCTTTCAGCCTAATTCAATCCTACTGAATTCTAAATTTTTTTGTGTGTAATGTTTGTTTATTTTAGAGGCAGAGAAAGCACAAGCGGGGGAGGGGCAGAGAGAGCCGGAGACAGAATCCGAATCAGGCTGCAGGCTCTGAGCTGTCAGCACAGAGCCCGACGTGGGGCTTGAACCCATGAACCAAGAGATCATGGCCTGAGCCAAAGTCGGAAGCTCAACCGACTGAGCCATCCAGGCACTCCGCCCCCCCCCCCCCTTTTTTTTTTTCTTCAATCCTACTAAATTCTAAAACCATCAAACCTCTTTGGTTTGTCTTTGGGAAAGGACTTCCTGTAAAATGCCAACAAAGCAGAAGCAGACAAAGAAGTGTCAGTCACCAGCACACGACTGGGTCAAACTTTGGACTTGGCACATGTAAAAGCCTAGTGGGTACTCTTATAGCGGCTGCATGAGGTGTACAGACTTCTGGGGAAAACTTATCTTAAGGACAAGCCTGCCTTTCGAAGTATAGGGTCGGCCCTGATTATTCAGATATTCTTTTATGTCCCTCAACGTTTCAAAATTTCAAAGTCTTCATCTAGATACTGCCTTTTTTTGGGGTGGGGGGAAGCGAGAGCACACGGGTGGTCGGGAGGGAGAGAGAATCGTAAGCTGGCTCCCCACGCCCAGCGCCGAGCCGGACACGGGGCTCCATCCCACAACCCTGGGAAGGTGACCTGAGCCAAAATCGAGAGTCAGGGGCTCAACTGACTGAGCCACCCAGTCACTCTAGGTACTGCGTATTTCTTTAAAAAAAATTTTTTTTGTAATGTTAATTTATTTTTGAGACAGAGACAGAGCATGAGCAGGGGAGGGGCAGAGAGAGGGAAACACAGACTCCAAAGCAGGCTCCAGGCTCTGAGCCATCAGCACAGAGCCCAGTGCGGGGCTCGAACTCACAAGCCGTGAGATCATGACCTGAGCTGAAGTCGGAGGCTCAACCGACTGAACCACCCAGGCATCCCATGTACTACAGATTTCTTAACTGGATTCCTAGGTATTTAATCCTTTCATTCCTACCGTAAATGGGATTTCTTTTTTGTTTTCTGGTGGGAGGCAGGAAAGAGGCTCCTTTCTTCAGCAGTGGCTCTTCGCTTCTACAGAAAGATTGACTCGTATTGATTATTGACTTTGTGTACTAGGTGGTTTTGTTTCGTTTTACCTAGCCAACCTGAATTCCCTTATTTTCGTGATTTTTTTTCCAGTTGGAGTCTGTGTTTCGGGTATGCAACACACTAACCAAGAACGTGAGGATTCGCTTTAGCGTAAGTGGTAGAAGCTGTTTTCCGCTGTGGCTCAGCCATTAGGTCTCAGCTGGGCAGCGGGCTGTCCCTCGAGGGGTGGCCCAGGGGAGTGACTGCCTTTTGAGGCACACCTGCCTCCGTGTACCCCGAGAGCACTAGCCTGAGCCAGGCCGTGGACCAAGGGGGCGCTGCTGTGCTGGTGTGGGGCAGAGGGAGGGGACGTGGCTTCCAGCAGCTTCCGCCGCCCTGGCTGCCTGGCAGAGAATGTTCTTCCTTCTGTCAGAGTTTGGTTCAGCCTTTTCCTGGGAAGGAAACCCTAGTGGAATTGGGGACGTGACACGAATAGTGATTGTAGTAGATTGCGGTACATTTGATCAATGAAATCCCCTGATGGCTCAAAGCCTCGTGACCATTTGAGGTGACTTATTAAACACAATGGCTGCACTTCGAGATCATTCAGACGGGGACCCAGGCCTTCCTTGTGGCACGAACTCTATTTAGTACGCAGGTGGAGCCCACCGGCGAGGAGAAAGCTCTGTCTGCAATAGAATGGCAGTTAGTAGATGCAGGTGAGAGAATGGATTTCGACGATCCTTTTGTGGCCTCTGATCTAGTGGACTCAGTCAAGAGTCATGGCTGGGCTTGGGGGTCTTCTTCCTGTGACTGAACCTTGCTTTGTTCCCCTCTGGATTTCATTAAGGTGTGTAGATCTTACAAGCGCAGCTGAATTACTTTTTTTTTTTTTTTTAACGTTTATTTATTATTTTTGAGACAGAGAGCGACAGAGCATGAGCAGGGGAGGGGCAGAGAGAGAGGGAGACACAGAATCCGAAACGGGCTCCAGGCTCCGAGCCGTCAGCACGGAGCCCGACGCGGGGCTCGAACCCGCGAACAGCGAGATCGTGACCTGAGCCGAAGTCGGGTGCTTCACCGACTGAGCCACCCAGGCGCCCCCTCAGCTGAATTACTTTTTACGCGTGTGCCTGCCCGTGTCATCACCCCTGCTCAGGTGGACGTGTTAGAAACTCTCATCATGGGGTGCCTGGGTGGCGCAGTCGGTTAAGCGTCCCGACTTCAGCTCAGGTCACTATCTCGCGGTCCGTGAGTTCGAGCCCCGCATCAGGCTCTGGGCTGATGGCTCGGAGCCTGTTTCAGATTCTGTGTCTCCCTCTCTCTCTGCCCCTCCCCCGTTCATGCTCTGTCTCTCTCTGTCCCAAAAATAAATAAAAAACGTTGAAAAAAAAAAATTAAAAAAAAAAAAAAAAAGAAACTCTCATCACCCTGGGAGGATGCCTGGCACCCCTCCCTCCACCCTCAGAGAGCCTCTCAGTTCTGACTTCAGGTGGTGGTTTGAGGATTTCACACAAGTGCTATCGCGTGGCGCCACTTCCTTTGTGTCTCTGATGCGGATTCACGTCACCGTGGGTGTCAGTTTGCTCCTTTATGGCTACATTGTGCCCGCTGTAGAGAAGCACGCGGTTGCCTCTGGCTGCCCGTTCATCTGCCGATGGACTTTTGACTTGTATTATGGGCTCCATCGTGTGCCCCCAAAACTCGTGTTTCAGAGCCCTGACTCCTAGGACCTCAGAATGTGAGTGTCTTTGGAGATGAGGCCTTTACAGAAATAATGGAGTTAAGATGAGGTCATTAAGGTGGATCCTACTCCAATATAAGGACCATGTGATGACACAGGGAGAAGATGGCCGTCCCCAAGCCAAGGAGAGAGGCTTCGGGAGGAACCGGCCTGCCCGACGCCTTGACCTTGGACTTCCAGCCTGCAGGAATGTCCTTGACCCCCAGCCTGTGGTGCTTTTGTGGCGGTAGCCCTAGCCCATGAAGCCAAGCGGTGCCTGGCTTTTAGCCATGGTGAATAAAGTGGCTACGGACGTTCGTGTGCACATTCTAACACGCGGGTCCTTGTGGACGTGCGTTTGTTTCGTATGGAAAATACCAAGAAGTGGAATTCGGTCTACATGGGGAGATCTAGCGAATCGTCCCGAAGCTGCCGCGGAATCCCCGGAGCGTGCATTCCGTGTGTGCGTGTCCTCACCCCCCCTCCTCGTGCGCTTCGCACAGCTGGTTTGCTGCTGTCCTGTGGGGATTCTGGGCGTGGGAAGCATGTCGGTGCTACAAGGGAGAGCTGGAGGAGAGGGACTCGGGCGCTTTTTTTGTTATCCATCCACCGTCGGACTCCAGCTTCTCCCTACGTCCCTGTGCTCCCTCGGGGCCTCTTATTTTTCCTTGGGAGATACCTGACTTTTTGTAAAAGTGATGCATGATGTTTGAGAAAAAGCATTTCGCTTATTTAAAAAAATATATTTTTTCGGTGTTTATTTTTGAGAGAGAGACAGAGTGAGTGGGGGAGGGACAGAGAGAGAGGGAACCACAGAATCCGAAGCAGGCTCCGGGCTCTGAGCTGTCAGCACAGAGCCTGATGTGGGGCTTAACTCGTGGACCGTGAGATCATGACCTGAGCCGAAGTCGGACGCTTAACCGACTGAGCCACCCAGGCGCCCCAAGAACTATTCCGGGGCGCCTGTGTGGCTCAGTCGATTAAGTGTCCGACTCTTTTTTTTTTTTTTTTTTTTATTTATTTTTGGGACAGAGAGAGACAGAGCATGAACGGGAGAGGGGCAGAGAGAGAGGGAGACACAGAATCGGAAACAGGCTCCAGGCTCCGAGCCATCAGCCCAGAGCCTGACGCGGGGCTCGAACTCACGGACCGCGAGATCGTGACCTGGCTGAAGTCGGACGCTTAACCGACTGCGCCACCCAGGCGCCCCAAGTGTCCGACTCTTGATTTCAGCTCAGGTCATGCTCTCATAGTCGCGGGATTGAGTCCCATGTCTGGCTCTGTGCTGGGCATAGAGCCTTCCTAAATTTCTCTTTCCCTCTCCCTCTGTCCCTCCCGTGCTCATGCTGTCTCTCAAAAACAAAACAAAACAAAACAAAAAAGCATAAAGTGCATAATTTTATGTGTATACCTTTATTTAAACCAAAATAACGTATACACATGGTAAAAAGTGTTAACTATAGGAGAAAAGTCCAAACAAAAACAAGCTTTCCTCCCCTGATGCCTTCCTCTTGAAGCATCCCTCAGACACAGTTTGATATTCCTTTTCGGAAAATAGTTCGCGTGTGTCTACCTATATGTGCTACTAAACATTTACACGAATGGGTCCCTATATCATCTGCCATTTTACATCTTGCTCCCTCCTCGTGTCTTGGAGATTTTTTTTTTTTTTAAGCCACAAATCGGGAGTGCCTGGCTGCCTCGGTCAGTAGAGCATGCGGCTCTTGGTCTCGGGGTCATGAGTTCGAGCCCCATGTTGGGGGCAGAGATTACTTGGATAAACTTTAAACATAACCACAAATGGATCCGGTTCTTTGAAGACTGCAGAGCATTACACAGATTGTGGCATAATATACTGTAATCTATTTAACCTATGAGCAGACAGATAGCATTTCCAGTTTTTTCTATCACGAACGAGACTGCACATGTATCTAATTTTTACATCTCCACATGCATTTACAAGTTTTCTCACAGGTTGAATGACTTGCTTGCTCTAAAGAAACACATATGGGTGAGATGGGTGAAGGTGATTGAGAGGTAGAAAGTTCCAGTTTTAAAGTAACCAAGTCGTGGTGGTGAACACATAAGGAAGGCAGTCAATAATATTGGAATAACGTGGTATGATGACAGATGGTGACTGCACTTCTTGTGAATGCTGCATGATTTGTGCAATTGTCAAATCGCTATCATGCACACCTAAAACTGATAGAATATTGTAGCTCTATGCCACCATAAAACAAAATACACATATGTTCATTTCAAGTTTTAGTGGATGTTGTCTGTCGAATTTCCACCCAGAAAGTTTGCATTGGGGCGCCTGGGTGGCTCAGTTGGTTGAGCATCTGATTCTTGATTCCGGCCCGGGTCATGGTCCCAGAGTCGTAGGATAGAGCCCCGAGTTGGGCTATGGGCTGACATCATGGAGCCTGCTTGGGATTCTCTCTCTCCTCTCTCTCTCTCTCTGCCCCTCCCCTGCTCACTCTTGCTCTCTCTCTCTCTCTCTCTCTCTCTCACAATAAATAAATAAACTTAAAAAAAAAATAAAGACCTTGTCTAGAAGAGTTGGTTTTGGAGGGCCACAAGCCATTGTAATACCTAAGGCCAAGAATTATTGTTGGCCCCCTTGGGAGCCATGTGGCTCCCACTGAGAATAATACTCTAAAGGGAGAGTTGGGCAATAAACAAATAAGTGGAAAAGGTCACATCGGAGAGCCAAGAATGTTAGGAGGGAGAATGCAATGGAAAAGGAGGGAGAGAACATCTTGATCATTGGGATCAGGAAAACTCTTCCCAGACTTAGGAAGACCAGCCTTGATTTCTTCAGCGGCAAAACGAAAATGATAATTTCCTCCTCACGGTGCCTGGCCTACAGTAAGCTCTCAGTAAGTGAGCTTTATAGTTATTACGTTTTTTAAAAACTTTTCTCAAAGGTAAATGGATCGCTCCTCCGCTCAGACTGGGGGCCCGCGCCCAGCGGCTCACCCAGCCGGCATCTCCACCTCCGTCCGCAGAGGGCGCTGTGGGCGCTGCGGCCGGGCCGCTCTAGGCGGCACGGGAAGTCTCGTGCTCCCTTCACTTCCGGTCTCTGGCCCGGGATTGGGCTGCGTGGAGAGGCTCGTGAAATGCCGACTGGAGACTTTGAGTGAGTCGGGGGTCCCGGAGCGAACCCTGGGAGGGGGGTTGGGGGCCTAGGGAGCACCATGGGGCCTGGGCACGTCGAGGCGGCGTGGGCCTGGCCTCGCTGACCCAGCCCTCCCCTCCGCAAACTTCTTGCAGTTCGAAGCCCAGCTGGGCCGACCAGGTGGAGGAGGAGGGCGAGGACGGTGAGTATGCCCGGTCGTCCCCGGTCACCTCAGCCAGCCCCCGGGCCGGTCGCTGCCGCCTGCTCCGACCCTGCCACCGCGGTCTGATCCCGTAGGCCCCATCGCGGCGGCCTCCGTCCCGCGCCGTCCTCCGGGCCAGCCTATCGCCAGTTCCCGATGATCGCTGGCCCGGCCCTCCTCCCGTGCCACCGCCCAGCCCTCGTAGCTGCTCCGGGGAGGAAGTTGTAGCAGCCCGCCTCCTGGCTTTATGGGCTGCCCCCGCTTCCATCCTTGCCGTTGCTCGAGGTTACTCCAGCCAGCCCCACGTCCGGGCACGGCTGTCCCGGGGCAGTTCTTCGCCAGCGCCCAGCCCTTGTCCCGCCTTCCCGGGCTCCTGGTGTGGGCCTCCACCCAAAGGGCCCTTCATTTTGTCTCGGGCGCCCCCGCTCCTCCAGCTCACCCTTCCTTCCCACACTGCCTTTTGTAGACAAATGTGTCACCAGCGAGCTCCTCAAGGGCATCCCTCTGGCCACTGGCGACACCAGCCCGGAACCCGAGTTAGTGCCCGGAGGTGAGTGGCGACCTCTGCTCCATTCGGGGCTGCCTCTCCCCAGCGGCATTCCCTCCTGGTCCCCATTCCCCGGGGCGCAGCTCCCTCACCTCTCCTCTCTCCCAGCTCCGCTGCCGCCTCCCAAGGAGGTCATCAATGGAAACATCAAGACGGTGACGGAGTACAAGATAGATGAGGACGGCAAGAAGTTCAAGGTGAGGCTGGAGAAGGAGGTGGGTGCCCTTGCTCTTGGGGGCACTTGCGCCGGGAGGGGACGGCGTGTGTGTGTTGGGTGGGTTGGGCTGGCTGGCTCCAGGTGCCTCAGAGACACGGGAAGTCCGAGCCTCTCCCCTCCCGTCCACAGATCGTTCGTACCTTCAGAATTGAGACTCGGAAGGCCTCAAAGGCTGTTGCGAGGAGGAAGGTGAGACCCTGCTCCTGTCTCGGGGGCTCGCCCAGGGCTGGCTCAGAGGAATTAGGAACCCCTTTTTTCTGGTGCCTTTAGTTTTAGGCACCTATTGTGTTGGAACACGGCTGAGGTCCGGGGTGTGTGTTCTGCTGGGGCACTGAAAAGTCAGTGGGGTTAGATTCTCAGTCCTCTCAGCTTGTCCACCAGGAGGAACGGAGCCAAGCCCTCCCCTGAGGTGGTCACAGCAGTTCCTGATTGACTGGGCTGCACGCTTGGGGAAGAAGTAACGATAAATACGTTTGGCACAACTTTCTATGCCCTTTCTCTGTGCCAGACCCCGTGCCAAGTGCTCTGCGGGAAGTGTTCTCTCATCGGATCCCCCTAGCAACCCTGGGAGGCGGGGAGCATTTGTGGTCCCCGTCTTCTAGGGGAGGAGGCCGAGGCCTAGCTTGTTTAACTAGCTCAAGTCCCCTCATGGTCTGGGTGACCCCTGCACACCCCTGAGCATATGCGCTTCCTGTGGGAGCTGGCCCACCTACTGTCACGGGTCCCCGGGAATGGTTGGCTGTGTGGCTGCTTCCTGCCGGGCCTTGGCTCTCTCATCTGGAACTTGGGGCTGAGAGCTGTCCCTACCTGCCTCCTGGAGCCGGAATGAGGTTGAGGCCCGGCACATGCCAGGAGTGGTAGACACTAGGAAACAGGAACTGTCATTGTCACCGCTCGGGGGGGAGGGGGGGGGACTTTGGGGGAGGGCGAAGAATGTGGTTCAGGCCCCGACAGGCTACTGTGGTCTGGGATGTCAGCGAAGGGGGTCCCACGTGGCCTTAACCTGTTCCTCATCCCGCCCCGAGCCCAGAACTGGAAGAAGTTTGGGAACTCAGAGTTTGACCCACCGGGGCCCAACGTGGCCACCACCACAGTCAGTGACGATGTGTCCATGACGTTCATCACTAGCAAAGAGGTGAGTGGGGCAACAGGGCAGGGCCAGTGGCCGTGATGGTGGTGGCTGGGGTGTTGGCAGTCCCGCTCTGAGCGTCCCCTGACTGCCCGCCTAGGATCTGAACTGCCAGGAAGAGGAGGACCCAATGAACAAGCTCAAGGGCCAGAAGATTGTGTCCTGCCGCATCTGCAAGGGTGACCACTGGACTACCCGCTGTCCCTACAAGGACACTCTGGGGCCTATGCAGAAGGAGTTGGCGGAGCAGCTGGGCCTGTCCACCGGCGAGAAGGAGAAGCTGCCTGGAGGTGCCCGGGCCTGGGGATGCGGCTTGGCGGTCCGTGGGGCGGGGGTGGGGAGGACCGCGTGCACCTCCGGGAGGGTCCTTGGTCTTCACCTGCCGTCTGGGGACGGGGCCACCCCCCTCGCCAGTTGTCCTCTCACGTCAGCACCGCGAGGCTGGCTGCGGTCTGGGTGTGCGTGAGAGAGCGTGGCTGGGTTGGTGACTGCTGGTGATGTCGTGCATCCTTTCTCGTTGGGGCTGGCAGACCGTTGCTTTCCATGGCTGTGTCTACACCGCACATGCTTGAGACTTGCCAGCTGTGGTTCTGTTGTGGACTTGAGTGTGCCGTGTCTGCCACAGACACGACCACGGCTCTGCGTGCGTGCGTGCGTGTGTGTGTGTGTGTGTGTGTGTGTCTGGACAGTTGTACACCTGTGACTTGATATGCAGCATACGTGGCACTTGCCTGAGTGTGTGGGACCTGGGGACTGTCCCTGCGTGTTCCTGTGTGTTGTGAAGCTGAGCGGTCCTCTGGCCCTCAGCTAAGATTGCCTTGGGTTGCATCAGCGTCTGTGGCTTCTTCGGACTTCCTGGATGTGACCTTTATGTCCATGTGGCCACGGGGCCTGAGAACCGGCCAGATGCACGCAGTTTGATAGACGGTGCCCGGCCCGGCTTGGGGCCAGAGCTGCCAGCATCCTGGGGTGGGCCTGTCCCTCATCTGCGCCGGGTGGAGCCTGACCCAACTGCTTTGGCCTCCAGAGCTGGAACCGGTGCAGGCTGCCCAGAACAAGACCGGGAAGTACGTGCCCCCGAGCCTGCGGGACGGGGCCAGCCGCCGCGGGGAGTCTATGCAGCCCAACCGCAGAGGTGAGCCGGCGGGAGGGCGCCTCCCGTTCCCCCGTGACGATCCTTCGTCCGGGGCCTGGTGAGGGCTGTTCTCTTACCAGCTGCCTCTCCTCGCCTGTCCAGCTGACGACAACGCCACCATCCGTGTCACCAACCTGTCCGAGGACACTCGCGAGACTGACCTGCAGGAACTCTTCAGGCCCTTTGGCTCCATATCTCGCATCTACTTGGCGAAGGACAAGACCACTGGCCAGTCCAAGGTGGGCTGGTGGCTGTGGGGGTTGGGGAAGGGGTCGCCTGGCCTGGTCGTGCCCCTGACTCTGCCCCCCCCTCCCCCCTCCCCCCCTCCCCCCCGCCAGGGCTTTGCCTTCATCAGCTTCCACCGCCGTGAGGATGCCGCACGCGCCATCGCCGGGGTGTCTGGCTTTGGATACGACCACCTCATCCTCAATGTCGAGTGGGCCAAGTAAGACCACTGCTGCACCCCTGCCTCCCGCCCCCTTGTCACAGGCAACACTCAGGCAGACCGTAGGCCCTGCGCCAGTTTAATGGCCACCAAGCTTGTTCCGAGGGACGGGTCACTTACTGTCCTTTTGTTAAGGAGGCCCCACTGCTCCTTGCACCTTGTGCACCCTGCCCCCCCCCCCCCCCCCCATTGCCACAGAGGCCCCAGTTAGTTGTATGTAGCAAGGAGTCTTGGAATTCCCTTTGGGATCTGAACTCCTCCCCTACAGGCTGTTCTCACCACCCGTTTCTCTCTACAGGCCGTCAACCAACTAAGCCAGCAGCCACCCGGCCCCCAGGGCCCCCACGGAAGGCAGCTCCTCCGAGCGCGGGGCTCCCGGCAATAAAGAGGTTGCGGTTGTCACGTGCTGTCTTGTTTATTCACCTTGTCTAGTCACCTGCTCTATGGCTAGTGGGGGCCAGCCCTCTCGGGGATCAGGGCTTCAGGCAGAAGTTCCTGCCCTCCCTGGCCTGGGCACCCACAGTCCCCCATCAGGTCTTTCTGTAGACCACGGAGGAAGTAGTGGTTTGGGGCCTGCCGTGCTCTCGGATGGATTCCAGGGCAGGCGGCAGCGGCTCAAAATAGGCCAGGTCGTCGGCTCAGCTCGGGGGCTAGGACCCTGAGGTTTTGGGAGTGGCTGTGACATTGAGGGGCAGGACTTGGCCAGAGCTCCTGGCGTCCTCGGGGGGTTGGCTCTCCCCGCAGCCGAGGCAGCTTCCTGGACCGGGGCGGCAGCCGAGGCTGGGTGCCACAGCCATGTAAAGCAGAGGGTGGATGCAGATGGCCACGGGCATGAGGCCCCGCGTCACCTGGTGGCTCACGTAGGTCCTCCAATCCAGCGCCGCCTCGGCCTCAGCCGAGTTAGCGAAGCCCGGGCAGCGGGCTCTCCAGTGCTGCCGGGCGGACACGTTGAGCACCAGCGTCACGTAGTAGGGCACGTAGGAGCCGGCGTAGAGGGCCATGCCGCTGGCCACCAGCACGGCCACACGCAGCTTCTCCGCTGCCGTCGTGCCGTGGCTGCGCAGCACCGCCCACCCGAGGGCGCCGTAGGCCGTCAGGGTGAGCAACAGCGGCAGGCCGCAGCCCGCCGTGGCCAGCGCCAGGCTGTAGGCTCCGTAGGCCTCGAGGCGCTGGTCCGCCGTCCCCAGGCACTTGGTGCAGGCCCCCGGCCTGGCCACAGAGCAGTCCCCTTCCTGCTGTGGCCGCTTCAGGTGGGAGAAGTCGAGCGTGGGCGCGGCCAGCACGGCTGCCAGCACCCAGCCGGCAGCGCTGACGGCCCAGGCGTGCTTGGCGCGCAGGCTGCTGCGGGTGAAGAAGGGGTGGACGATGCCCAGGTAGCGGTTTAGGCTGATGCAGGTGATGAAGAGGACGCTGCCCAGCAGGTTGCAGGTGAAGAGGAAGCGCTCCAGGCGGCACGCCAGCTCCCCGTACTGCCAGTTTTTGGGGGGGTAGAGGTAGGCGGCCAGCGGGAGCAGCGTCAGGGCGTAGAGCAGGTCGCTGACGGCCAGCTGTGCCGAGAAGACCACAGCCGGGTGCCACGGGCGCCGCTCCCGCGTGCCGAAGCGGTATAAGGCGAAGCCGTTGCTGGCCGCGGCCACCAGGAACTCCACCACCAGCACGGGCCACAGAAAGTCTTCCTGGAAACGACTGAGGACGCGATCGGCAGCGGCCGAGAAGTTGGTCGGGCAGGGTATGGCACCTGTGGGCAGATGGTGTCACCAAGTGAGCGCCGTCCCTCCTCGCGTGGCTTTTGAGGCCTTCAGAGCCCAGTCCTTCAGGTTACGTACCACGTGGCAGGCTGCACCAGCCCTTTGGGGACACACTTTCTCGGAGTCCTTCCCATGCCCAGGAGGGGACACCAGCCACAGCAACTTCTTACGGAGGAAATCGGGCCCAGAAACATCAGAAGCCCGAGTCCCTTCAGGTGATATCTACTAGGCTAGCTCTGGGTCCTGAATTCCAGAACTAGGTAGTCATTGCCTTCACGTGACAGCCAAAAGCCAGCAATGACAATCCACAACCACCAGGCCTGCGTGGAGGACGGGGAGTCCGGGGGAGTCCCCAACCCCATCGTAGCCCTCCCAAATCCATCAAGCCTTGCTGCCTCCACCTTCAGAGTTGGTCACTTTCTCAGTGCCAGAGGCACTGGCCTCCCAGCTCCCAACGACCTCCCTACGTGTTCCCCCCACGGCCTCCAGAGGGCACCCAGACACCCGAATCAGGCGGCTTTCACCTTTGAGGCTCCCTCCTCACTGGGAGGAAAAGGCAGTGCTCACCTCTGCCACAGAGGGGCCCCAGGAGCAAACCTCCGTCCAGCTGCTCCCTCTCATCTCCCTGTGACTCATTCCCTATGTCTTTCCCACACTAGCTTTGTTTTTTTCTTCCCACACTGGCTTTCTGACTATTCCTTAAGGCACATTCCACCTCAGGGCCTTTGCACTGATTCTCTCTTCCTGAGCCACCAGTGCCCCCACTCACCTCCTGGTCTTTAGCCCTGAGAGAATTTTTTTTGAGAGGCATATTCTGACCCTCTAATATCACAACTGCACCCTGTCCCCCTCATTTCTGCAAATCCTGTGCTTCCATCTGACCACTGTTGGGAGGGGAAAAAAAAAAAACAAAAAACCAAACCCAACCCAGAAGACCTCTCCTGAGGGCAGGGAGTGCCCCACAACTGGCTTCCCAGAGCCGAGAACAAGGCCTGGGACACAGCAGCGTGGACCAGAACAGAGATCTGGAATGTACCCAACTTAGCCTCAGCTTTGGGTGCACAGCCTGCTCCCAGTCTGTCCAGCAGGCTGGCCACGAGCTCCGTGCAAGGTGCCAGCGGCCCTCCCTCCCCCACGCGACTGCTTCCCCAACCACGCTTCTGCCTCCTCGTCCCATCTCTGCCCTGGGAGGAAGTCCCTGTCCAGACGTGATTAAGTCCCTCCCGTCTGCCTCCCAGGAGCTGGCCACCCCCAGCCTCGGTCCTGGGCAGCGCCACAGGGGCCAGGACCCTCACCTGATGTGGCGGCAGCCATTGCCCACGTGCCCTCCCTCCGGGTCCAGCGCCGAAGCCGCGCCACCAGGAGCACTGGTGCCGAGCCGAGCCGGTGCCGAGCGAACCAGTGGCGTGCCGGGCCCCTTCCTTCCCAGCAGCTCCACCCTCTTTCTCTCAGCGCTGGCAGATCAGCTCCGCCCACTGCCAACACCAGCCAGCTTCGCTTCCACCCCCGGCTTCCTTCCTGCTCACACTTTGCCCTCCAGAGCAGCCCAGTCACTGCCTTGCAGGTAACGGGGGCCTGGGGGGCTAGGCTGGGGACAGGCCCAGGACTCCCCGAGGCACCAGACTGAATCTGCCCATTGCCCTCACCTGCAAAACAGTTCCTGCGTGTCCACTGCTCAGGATGTGGGCGCGAACCTAGCCCGGTTCCCAGAAGCTCCTGGCCCCGAGCGTCTGGGCTTTCTACCACGGGACTCCAGCTCTCCCCATTCCCAATGCAGACGCAAGACTCACGGGAAATCAAGCATTCACCAGCGTGGGAGGTTGGAGAAAACCGCTCCTTTATGAAAGGAAACCGAGGGCTGCCCCTGGAGGCCCAGGTGGAAGCCCAGGGCAAAGGCTCTTGGGCCCCAATTTGGGGCATTCCATCCACTGCACCAGCCTGGCCTCAGACTGCTTTCTTTGGTGGCCGTGCTCGGTCCCGCTTGTGTTCCCAGGCAGCTCCTCTGCGTTCCAGCTTGGCCTGGGCCCGCTGGGGCCTGCCCTTGGCCTTTGGAGGCCTCCGGTCAGCGCCTCGATCTGGCCTCTGCCCCCTTCCTCGCTGCTTCTTGCCCGGGGGCCCGGCAGGCCGTCTTCGTTTGGCTGCCTTCGGAAACATGTCTGTGGGGAGAGACCACGTCAAGGCCACCAGGCCACAGGGACAGGCTCAAGGTGCCCAGCTGCACCAACCCCTGCCACATACCCTCATCAGGCTCCTCTCCCACTGCCTGGCGGAAATACTCGGCTTCATCCTCCTCTTCCTCTCGCTGGCCGGTCCCCTCTGGGGGGGCGCCGGGGTCCTCGGCATCGCTATCCCCACTGGCCTCTGCCCGCGCCCGCTTCATGCCTGCCAGGCTCTTCTTCCTGGAGGGAGAGATCATTTAGGGTGGCGGCCTGCACCTGAGACCCTGCCTCACCTGCATGGCCCACGGCCACACACCTGTGTGCCTCCCGCTGCTCCCGCTTGCGCAGGACATTCTGGGCCTGCTGGTCCTGCCTCTGGGCCTTGAGCCGTAGCTTCTCCTCCTTGGCCGCCAGGATGGCCTGAAGCTCCTCTTCAGTCTTGTGCACTGAGCGGGAAGAGATGGGTCACAGAGACCCAGATGTGTCAGTGCACCTCGCGACCCACCCGTGAGGGCCTTGGGCTCCCAGCCCCTTGCTTCCCCAGCCCCGTTCTCACCGAAACTGTGGAACAGCACGTTCCCCTCCCCAACACCCTCCTGGATTTTGATGAGCTGCAGTGTCATCCGGGGCCCAATCTGGAGGGACATGGGGGACGAGTCAGTCCTTCTTCAGGGCCGGGGGAAGTGGGGGGGTACTGCCAGAAGAAGTCACTTCTGACCCTGGGCCTGCCCTGGGCTGGGCCTCACCTCAGTGAGCCGCACGGCGCTCTGCTGGGCCCGCATGTTGCCGCGTCCCGCGACGGCTTGGGGCAGCTCCGTGATGTTGTGCTCCCCATCGGGCTCTGCCTCACTCTCGGACAGCCCCGCGCCCCTGTGCAGAGGACACACTGGTCAGTAGGGGATCCCAGGCCTGGAACAGCTCCGGGGTCTCTGGCGCGGTAGTGATCTCCCCACCCGGTGCCCTCCTCACGTGGCCAATAGCTCGCTGATGTCCTGTAGACGGCTCATGTTGGGGAACTTCTCCTGTAGAAGCTTCTTCATCCCACGACTTGCGCCCACAGGAACGACTTTGATGCTACTGCAAGACCCAGGGTGTGACGAGGGGGGTTAGGGATCCTGAGACTGGAGGTCAGCTCTGCCCCCCTCCCCTTTCCACAGTGCGTCAGGGCGTTTACTTTGAAACTGAGCAATCACAGAGCCTCAGCAGGAGCGTTGTCATCAGCCACACGTGGAAGCCCTGCCTCCTCCCCTCCCCCCCGCCCCTCAACAAGAGCACTCACTAATGACGGAAATCTAGCTCCTGGGAGTCAGGATTGTAGTTGATGAGAAGGCAGCGCTTGATGGTGTTTAGGTTCACCTGGAAGGGAGAGGCGAGGGCACAGCAATATGTCAACTGCCCACGGGCTTCCCTGTGTGCTGGAGCCACAGCAGGCCCTGGCCCTGTTCCAGAAATCTCTCAGCAGGGAGATGTGGCACTGGGGGGACTAATGGACTGGCAGGCGCACTGGCTAGAGTTCTTGGTTCTGAGACCCACCGAAGCCGTCCACACCGTGGGTGGACTGCTCCCTGATGATCAGCATCTAACAGGCCTAACCTGAGACCAGCTGGTGCCAGGCATTAGGAACTAGGGCTCTGGAGCCAGACAGCTTAAAAAACCCAGTCCTGCCCTCTGCGTCTAACCTCTGACTAATGACTTCCCCTCTGTCAGTCTGTCTCCCCATCCGTCAACTGGTGTCCCAAGTACCTGGCACGCTGCTCAGGCTAATACTCAATCCCCACTCAAGAAATAAAGGACAATCAGGATCATTCTCCACCTTTCAGAGAGGAAGGAAGCTCACGAGGGAGTCTCTTACCCCAGGGTCTTGAACACATGAGGGAGATGTGACCTCAGGAGCCGGAGCGCTCTGCCTCCGCGCTGGGAGGCAAGGACTGAGCAAACAAGCCAAGGGCCTGCATGTGGTACCTACTGTCCGCCCTTCCACCCTCACCTGCCACCACCCCAGGCCCAGCCCACCTTGTGCACATTGATGGAGGGGAACAGGTTCTGGAACATGGTGGCCATGAGCTTCACATGCATGCCATGGGGGCCGAAGCTGTTGAGCACCAGGAGGGGCGGATGGGCAAACTGCTGCTCGTGCATGCGGTGTCGGCGCAAGGAGGAGACCACGTCGCGCATTAGTGTGTACTGCAGGACGGGGGGAGGAGTGAGGCCCGACAGCCACACATGGCTGGCGCCCTCCCTGAATTCATCCTCTACCCAACATGGCCCTCATTACCTCTGACCCTTACCTTATTGATCCGGAAGGTCAAGGTGGGGCCTCCTGGGAGGCGCATCAGCTTCTACGGGAAAAACAAAACAAAAGGACTGGTCAGAGTCAAGGTGTCCAGCTAGGCAGCAGGGAGTGGGAACCTCCGCCCCATCTCTTCAGAGCGTTTACTTTGAAGCCAGAATCATGGCAACTCAGAGGCATATGGGTTCATCGTGAGAGTTGGGGGAGGAGGAGGGCAGGGGGAAGAAGAGGGGTGTGGATGTGTTAACTCACAAAGTAGATGTTTGTCTCCGTTTTACTCAAGATCAGAAAGTGTGTGACCCCAAGGGGCCCCGCCACTGCCACACAATCCTTCAGAGTGTTTTTCTTTCGTATCTGAGAATTACAAACACAAAATGGAAAGATCGTTAAGTATCCTCTCCCCGAGCAAGGGCTATAAGCTGAAGCTCTTATGCCCTTTCTTGCGTTTAACCTGTCGCAGAAAGAAAGGAGTGGAATGTTCTTGACCTCTGAACCTAACCCGACTTAAATTTGCTCGTTTACTGTGCCTGGCCCATTTTGCAGATGAGCCACCTGGGCCCTGCGACGTTAATTAACTTTCTCCAGGCCTTTGAGAGAACCCAAGTTTCCACTCTAGCTTTGCTAACTCTAGTCCCTTCTTAACCACCAGTCTTAGACATCCAGCCAAAGCGGGTTCATCTGTGCCCCCTCGCAGCTGCCCCACAAAATCCGAAGAGGCAGGGACGATGGTCCCCATAAAGGTCCCCTTCTCCTGCCAGGAAGACTGAAGGCTCGCGCGGTTTTGCGGTTTGGAGCCACCTCCGTAGCGGCGAAGACGGGGCCAAAAGCTGATGGAGGCGCGGTGGGAGGTGCAGACCTGCAGGCGGGTGGCGGTGAGGGGCTCCATGACCCGACGAAGGTCCAGGCTGAGCTGCCGGACGCCGCGACCCGCGCGACCCCGCGCGAACACGAACGAGTGCGGCTGCGCGGCGTAGGCCTCGAGGTTGCGGAGCTGCGCCTGGGCGCGAGCACGCTTCTGGTGACGGGACTGCAGGGGCGAAAGGCGAGCGGTCAGCGCCACGGCCCCCGCAGGGACCCCCACCCGCCCCCCACCGGCCCTGCCCGCACCCCCAGGCCGCCGCGCCTCACCCGCCCCGACTGCCCCATGCCGCCAACTCCTCCGCTGGGACGCTTCTGCCGGGTGCTTCCGGCGCCGCGCCGCTCACTTCCGGCGCCGACGTGAGGCGGAACTGCGCGGTGACGTCACCAGGCGAGCAGAAAGCCACAGAGGGGTTGCTACGGAGACACCTGGTGCTTGTTTCTATGGAAACCGGGCGGGGCCAGTGTCTCAGCGAAGCGGCGGCGGCTTCGGAGAAAAAAGTTGTGGGTTCGAATCCTACTTCGGCTCATTTATACCAGCTGGGCGATTTTGACAGCCATTTTATCCACTCCGAGGCTCCTACAAGTATTCTAAAGAGAGGATGGTCCTCATTTCTCCTCTGATCCACTTACTAAGAAAGATGATGCACAATGCTTGGCACAAAGGCACCAGGCACTTGGGGAACAACCAGAGAAATGGGTAGAGCATAGCAATTACGTATATAGGCCCCCAGCTCCTGAGGGCCAGCGGTCTTCCCCGGGGGCCCTGTCTGCGGCGGAGAGATGGAAACTCCACATCACCTTCTGGAAACTTAGGGCAAGGCGGGCGCTTTGTGAATAACTCACCCCCTCCCGGTTTCCGCTCAAAGCCCCAGTCTTGGCCTCAGGCCTCTGGCTTCTTCCCCAGAACCTTGGGGTGGGGAAAAGGGACGCCCCCAACGCCTCTTTCCCTGTCCCATAGGTTTCCTTCCACCATCTGCTTCCCCTCCCCCATTTGCTTCCTCTCTCCTGTCTCTCCTTCCCAATTCTTTCTCCTCTTCCCCTCCTCCGTCTCCCCTTCCCCATCCTTGTCTTCTTCCTATCTCTGTCTCCCTCTGCCCCACTTTGTCTCTGCCGTCAATTGTCTCTTTCATTGCCTTCAAGTTTCCATCTCTCTTATGTCTCTATCCCCATCTCTCTCTTCTCATCCCTCTTCCTGACTCTCCCCGCCCCCCCGTCTCTGTCCATCTCCTCCCATGTCTCTCCCCTTCTCTGTCTCTTGTACTCTCTCTCTCTCATCTGTCAGTCCCTCTCTGTGACTTATGAGGTTTCTTCTCTGCTGCCAATGGAGGAAGCTGGAGGGGGCTGCGGGTGGGGGGCCGGGGGGCCCAGTGTGGGGGGGCCCCAGCCCAGGCCTGGAGCCCAGCCTGGCAGCCTCTCTCAGATCTGGGACGACCATTTCCTCTTTCAGCCCGGGAGTCCACTCGGGTTACGAGTTCAGGACAGTAGGAACCAGGCGAAGGAGGCTGCTCCCTGAGAGTGTGTCTGCAGGTCAGTGAGGCCTTTGTGCAGGTGGGAGACCCTAGACCAGGCCTGGGGGGCTCTATGGGGGGTCCCTTTGTACCTCTGAGGAATGACCGCATGTTTTCTGTCCCTGCATGATTTGACCTGAGGATGTGACAGTGTGCGTGGGAGACAAATGGGAACATGTACACTGTGGTGGGCAAGTGGGCAGGGACCAGGGTTTCACTGTCTACCTGGTTAGCGCCTCTGTGCTTGCCAGTGTGAGACCCCACTCTGCCCACAGGGTATTTTCCTTTAAGTCGTGGTGTGTGTGTGTGTGCGCGCGCGTCGCTGCCAGAATCTGTGCTGTTTCCAGTCGTGTCTTTATATGTGCCTGTGCCGGGCAAATCCGCAGACACACACACAGATTCCATGTCCACCTTTGTGGCTCCGTGCAGTGGTTTGTCTCACTGGGGACCCGTGTGTCTTGATTTCTGCCCTGTTGTGGGCACACGGTGTGTGGCAGGGTCAGGGTATATGTGTGTGAGTGCGGGAGCCAAGTTACCTGGGCTGAGTTCCACCATTCTCCAGCTGTGTGGCTGTGGGCAAACCACTCACCCTCCCTCAGGCTCAGTTTTCCCTCTTGTAAAATGAGGCTTCGTAGGAACAAAGGTTGTGAAGGCAAAGGCTAAATGAGATAGAAGGCGTGGATTTTAGAGTCACGCCTGGTGGCAGCAGGTGCCAACATTTCCTGTTGTCTTTCTCTGTGGTGTGTCTGTGTTGTCCCCCCCCCGCCCCCCCCCCCCCCCGCCCTCCGGCCTCACAGGGCCTGCAGCCTCCCACGCTCTGTGCTCTGCTGTGGGGGGAACATCCGGAGCACTGACCTGTGTTATCAGGCCCTGGTGGCCTGGGCAAGGGGGTCTGGCCATTCTGCCTCAGTTCTCATGCAAGAAATGATAAATATTTACAGTTGGAGCTCCTGGTCTCAGCACCACGGCTCTGGTTCCAAGCTCTGGAGGACAGGGGTGGTTACCAAGCCTCCTCCCTCCTGCTCTCCCACCAGCCTCTCCCCTTCCTCACTCAGAGGCTCCTCCTGGACCCTCAGCTCCTCCTGGGACTTCGTGTCTGCTGCAAGCCTTGCTGGACTCAGGGTCTTGGTCCTGAGAGGTGAGAGGTGAGAGGTGAGAGGGAAGGAGGGCATGAGGACAGGGGGAGGCCGATTTTACCTGTTTGGCCACCCGGGCTTCTCCAGGCCTCCTTCTCACCCCAGGTTGAGCTCCTGGAAAGGTGGTGGATGTTACACATGTAGTCTGGCTCCAAGGGGTGTGGTCCATCCCTGTCGTGGGGGGCCTGGTGTCGTCGAGGAGGGGGCAAGGAGAGCTCCGGTTTGGTGTGCATATATGATAGCAAATATGCCTTTCTCCAGCTCAGAACCTTCTGGAGCTCGCACCTCAGTCAGAGTGAAAGCCCAAGTCCTTCTGGGGCCCATGAGACCCTGCACGCTTGGCCCCGTCCCCTCCCTGTTCTCATTCCTCCTGCTCTCCCCCCTGCTCGCTCTGTTCCGGTCTTACGGGCCTCTCTGCTATTCCTTGGGCACCTCAAAGGCTCTAGCTCAGGGCTTGCTTCTCCCTGTGCCTGGAATGCTCTTACCTTTGTCTCTTCCTTCAGGTCTTGGCTCCAGTGCCCTCTTCTTAGTAAGTTCTGACTCCTCTGTTTCAAACCGCCCCTCTGGGCACCTGGGTGGCTCAGTCAGTTGAACATCCTCGCCTTGATTTCAGCTCAGGTCACCATCTCACAGTTCATGGGATCAAGCCCCTCATCGGGCTGTGCACTGACAGCACAGGGCCAGCTTGGGATCCTGTCTCTCCCTCTGTCTCTCTCTCTCTGCACCTCCCCTGCTCGCGTGCCTGCGGTCTCAAAATTAAAAAAATCTTAAAAAAAAAAAAAAAAAGGCCTCTCATCCCAGAACCCCCACCCGCATCCCCACTTAAGTGTTCTCCTAAGAACTTACCACCCTCTGACCTACCCACCATCTGTCTTCCCATCCAGGACGTCAGCTGCCTGGGGGCAGGGATTTTGTCTGTGTTGGTCCTGGGCGGGTCCGCTGCCTGGACCGGCTCTTGGCACACAATAGGCACGAAAGGAGCGTCTGCTGAATGTGTGAACAAGGTGATGTGTGTGACCTTGAAGACCTCGAGGCACCTGCCCGTGCGTGTGGCCACCCGGACATGTGGGCTTGGACACAGTGGAACTTGGGGCAGACAGGGGTGACGTGTGGACGTGGGAGACGTGTTCTGAGTACTGGCAAGTGCGTGTGAGAGGCCTGTGTGTCCTCATCTGAGAGGCTGCAAGCGGCTGAACCCCGCGAGAGAAGACAAGGGGAGCCAGGGATGTGGCCACAGTACACGCATAGGAGCTCACCTGTGTGAGCGGGGCAACACTTGGGAGGGTACGACAGAGCTGGGGCATGTGAGTGTTGAGGGGCGTGCACTGAACAAAACCCAGGCTCAGCCTCTGCGAGCGGATATTTTGGTGGAGGAATTCAGATAATAAACACCGGCAAACAAACGAGGCAATTCCAGAGAGAGACAAATACTAAAATGACAAAGCGGGACTGTGATAGAGAGTGCCCAGGAGGAGCAACGCTAAATGGGGGTGGTCAGGGAGGGCTTCTGAGGAGGGGACATCTGAGCTAAGGCCTGAGTAAGGAGAGAGAGGAGGCCATGTTAAAATTCTGGGAAGAATGTTCCAGACCGAGGAAAGGGCAAGTACAAAGGCCCTGAGGCAGGACTGTGCCTGGTGTGTTTGAGGAGCAACAAGGAGGCCAGTGTGCCTCGAACACAGTGAGTGAGGGGTGAGTGGGAGAGGAGGGCAGGGAGGGGACAGGAAGAGGGTGCAGGGCCTTGCGGGGGTGCAGGAAGACTTGGACTTTTGCTCTGAGTGAGCTGGGAGCCGCAAAGGGTTCTCTAGGAAAAGGAGAGACATGACCTGACTCTTTGGCAGCTGTGGGAGAAACAGACCAGAGGCTGATGGCAGACAACTGGAGGCCTGGGGGGCAGCTGCTGTAAGGAAATCCAGATGGTGTCTTGAGCTGGGATCATGGTGGGGGGTGAGCATGGGGGAATGTGGAGGAATTCAGGGTCCAAACAGAAGCGCTGACCCGCCTGGCTGATAGGTTGGATCTGTTGTGAAAAAAGAGGAGACAGGAATGACTCTGGGATTTGGGGAGATGGGGCCTCTGCTACTAGACTGAGTTAGTGAGACTTTATCTCTCACCCCACCTCACCCCTTCTCACCCATTCTCCTTCTGCTCCTGCCTCCCCGTAAGTTCCTTTAATACATCAGGCACTGTCTAGCCTCAGGGCTTTTGCATTTGCTGTTCCCCCTGCCAGGGATGCTGTTCTTCCCCAGATATCCTCATTACTTCCTCCCTTACCTCCTCCAGGAGGTCTTCCCTCCTTTCAAATTGCCAGGGCCCAGATCTCCACATCTCTCTGTTTTCCTGTTATCTTAACACCGACTAATACACTCTATTAATCCCTATAGCTTATTTGTTTCTTGCCCATCAGGGCAGGAAGTTTTGTATTTTCTTCCATACCGTAGTCCCTAGAACAGTGGCTGGCACACAGCAAGCACTCAGTCAATGAATGCATGACATGCCGTCCCGCAGGGCGCCGGAAACCAAGTGGAAAGGCCAGGGTGGGATCACTGGGGCATCTCAGCCTGGGGGCGGGGACCTGGAGCAACGCGGGTTTGGCACAACCCGAGAGCTGGGGGCCCGGCTAGGCTCCCGGGACTCCCCTCCTTCCTGTTCGTCCTCTGCCTTCAGGTCTGCCATGTCGGCGCCTCAGCTGCGCACGTTGCAGCTGCTGCTCCTGCTGGGCGCGACGTGGGCGCGGGCGGGCGCCCCGCGCTGCACCTACACCTTCGTGCTGCCGCAGCAGAAGTTCACGGGCGCCGTGTGCTGGAGCGGGCCGTCCGCCGCGCGCCCGGCCGCGGAGGCCGTGAACGCCAGCGAGGTGGCAGCGCTGCGCATGCGCGTGGGCCGCCACGAGGAGCTGCTGCGCGAACTTCAGCGGCTGGCGGCGGCGGATGGCGCCGTGGCCGGCGAGGTGCGCGCGCTGCGCAAAGAGAGCCGCGGCCTAAGCGCGCGCCTGGGCCAGTTGCGCGCGCAGCTGCAGCACGAGGCGGGGCCGGGGGCGGGTCCAGGACCGGGGGCGGAGCCCGCTGCTCTGCTGGCGCTGCTTGGCGAGCGCGTGCTCAACGTGTCGGCCGAGGCGCAGCGCGCCGCCGCCCGCTTCCACCAGCTGGATGTCAAGTTCCGGGAGCTGGCGCAGCTGGTCACCCAGCAGAGTGGCCTCATCGCTCGCCTGGAGCGCCTGTGCCCGGGGGGCACGGGTGGGCAGCAGCAGGTAACCTTAAAGCTGGCCAGGAATCGTAGCCACTTCCTGTTTGCATCATTTGTAAGATGGGGCTCTTGCAACCCCACGCACGATCTCTGAAACGCAGTTTTGAAATCCTAACAGCTCCAAATACCAGATTCCTACTTCTCCTTCCACAGCTCATTTGGATCAGAACGCGACGGGCGACTACCTAAAGTCTTTACTTATCCACTTAATATAAATATTCATAGTGCCTGTAATCAAGCATATTATTACGTAAAGACCAAGGATCCATGTTAGGGAGGTGTTATGTGATATAAATATAGACCCTGTGCTACTGTTCTAACTTCTGTTATATTATTTTTAATTCTGGAACATGGCTGGCCCTAATTTTGAATAAGATTGTTGCTCCGTGACAACCCATACCTCACAAGGCTGTTGGGAGCATTCAGTAAGCTAATACTCGTTGTTGGAGGTACTCTTACCATCAATACTTTACAGAAAAGGAGAGTCAGAGTCAGATAAGTTAAGCTGTGAACACCAGAGCAGGAATTTAAGCTCAGCGCTGCTCTTGACAGCTAGAGTTAGGCTTTGGGAAGTATCCATTCTAGGGCTGGAACGTGCCCCTGCCTGATCCACCCATTTGGGTGTTGGGAGATTTAGGGGCCCAGTGTCTTTTCAACTGAAGGCTAGTGCAATCACATCTGAGTCTCTTGGTCACCCCAGGTCCTGCCACCGCCCCTGGTGCCTGTGGTTCCTGTCAGTCTGGTGGGTGGCATTAATGATACCAGCAGGAGGCTAGACCCGGCTCCAGAGCCCCTGAGAGACCAGACCCTGAGACAGCAGGGGCCCTTGGCTTCTCCCGTGCCTGCAGGGCACCCTGCTGTCCCCACCAAACCGACAGGTAAGATGAGGGCAGGAATGTTGGGGATGTGAGAAGCTAGGGAGTTCCCAGTGCATTGTGAGGAGATGGAAATAGGAGCCAGGATTTTAATGGCAGATTTCTCTCATGGTAAGAGGACTAGAAGAAATGATGCTTTTATTCTGGTGATCGAACAAGGAGCCATGGCTCTCATCCTGATAAAGACCAAGGTCCTTACTGTGGTATGAAAATAGGAAAGGAAAGGCTTTTCTTTTGGTGAGGGGACAGGGAATTTAGGACTGCTTATTGGTAAGAATTTAAGTGAGCTCAGAGGGTCATGTTCAGGATTTCTACTCTGGTGAGGCTTTAGAACCAGGATTTAAGTACCCCAGGCTCCACATTTGCTGTAGTGAGAAAAGAACGACCCAGAGTATTAACTCAGGTAAGGACATGGGTACTGGGGCTCTTATTTTGGCCAGGGAATGGGAGAGGCAGGACTGCTGTTCTGGTGAGAGGATGAGAGAAGAATGCAGATCTATATACCAACAAGGGGTTGGTTGGTCCAGGCTGTGCCTTCCCCATATCTCTGTACCCACAGGCCCATGGCAGGATTGTGCAGAGGCCCACCGGTCAGGCCACAGGCAGAGTGGTGTGTATGAACTGCGACTGGGTCGGCACGTGGGGTCGGCGTGGTGTGAGCAGCAGCTGGAGGGTGGAGGCTGGACTGTGATCCAAAGGCGGCAAGATGGCTCGGTCAACTTCTTCACCACCTGGCAGCACTACAAGGTGGGTGTGGGCGGGCAGCGGCAGGGCTGTGTCGGGGAGGGGACCTGCTTCTGACCTGCTGACTTTCCTGTCCTGCCAGGTGGGCTTCGGGCAGCCTGATGGAGAATACTGGCTGGGTCTGGAACCTGTGCATCAGCTGACCAGCCGTGGGGACCACGAGTTATTGGTGCTCCTGGAGGATTGGGGAGGGCGTAGCGCACGTGCCCACTATGATGGTTTCTCCCTGGAGCCTGAGAGTGACCACTATCGCCTACGGCTTGGCCAGTACCATGGAGATGCTGGAGACTCTCTTTCCTGGCACAATGACAAGCCTTTCAGCACCGTGGATAGGGATCGAGACTCCTATTCTGGTAAGCAGAGCTCTTATTCTGGGGGGGGAGTGGGGACAGGAGAGGAGGGACTCCTAGGGAGGGAATGTAAAGAATGAAAAGAGTGGAGTGACACTTCCCTCTGGTAAGGATCAGGGTAAGCAAGAGAACAGAGGGGAGGACTTTTATTCTGGTGAGGGGACGGAGAGCCTAGATTCCTTCTTTCATGAGGCAGTTGCTTCCCCCTGTTCTGGTGAAAGGCAAGGAGAGCTAGCAGTCTTATTCTAGAAAGGAAGTAGGGAAGATTTCTCCCTTGATAAAGGTAGAGCTTCTAGTTTTCAGAAAGAGTGGAAAAGGTATAACGTGTACTTTGGTAGGGGGATAGGGAAGGAATTAAAGTTATTACTCTAAAAAAAGAAAGGGGCCAGGGCTCTTAATCTGGTGAGGAGAGAGGATCAGGGTTGCGTTCACTAAGAGTGGGAAGGGCCAGGGGATGCGTGGCAAAAGCCTTGCGCTGAGATGCTAGTAGAGGTTTTTATTCTGGTGAGAGGACATGGATTTTCTCTCTCCTCAGGTAACTGTGCCTTGTACCAGCGGGGAGGCTGGTGGTACCATGCCTGTGCCCACTCCAACCTCAATGGCGTGTGGCACCGTGGTGGCCATTACCGCAGCCGCTACCAAGATGGGGTCTACTGGGCTGAGTTTCGTGGCGGGGCTTACTCTCTCAAGAAGGCTGCCATGCTGATCCGGCCCCTGAGGCTGTGACCGTCTGTCCATCTGTCTCCCAGGTCCCAGAGGATGTTTGTCAGCAGGAGCCCAAGTCGTCCTGGCTGCCCCTGCTTTGTGACTTAGTGTGGGCCACGTGCCACACACTCTCCTGTTGTGAATCTCTCCCCGGGGTCCTGAAAACGGGACCTAGGAATCCCCCTGCCAATGTCGCAGACCCAAATGGCTCCTTGAGGGCATTTAGATCTCAGTTTGAGCTCATATTTTATAACAACACAAAATATCCACAGACTGTGTCCGGTTTGCATCTGCACCTGTCCGGGGTCACTCCCCATGCCCACCCTCGCCCTCCTCCTCCTCTTCCTCCTCCTCCTCCACCTTCAGGTCCTCCAGGATGAGGTTGTCCAGGTCCTCCAGGAGGCCCCCCTGGCTCAGGCAGGTGGCCACAGTGGAGCCACTACTGATGTGGGGGTTGCTGGGGTGCAAGACTTTAGGCAGGTGGTTCTGCTTCCGGCTCTTGGGGTGAGCGCAGGATGTCCCAGGCACGTGGGGCTCTGGGGAGGAAGAGGTTCTGAGGTCATGGAGCTTGAGGCCCACGTAAGACTCTGGGGGAAAAGGGGCTGCAGCCATGGGGGCTCGGGAGGGGAGGGGCTGAGGCTACAGGCCGTAGGGCCAGACCTACAGGAAATTCAGAGATGAAAGTCGCAGGTGTTGAAGCCACTAGAGACCCAGGGACATGGGCATCACCTGAGACTACAGAAGACAAAAGAGGAACCAAGGACACAGAGACCGTGGCAGAGGTCACGAGGACACAGGGGGAACCACTCAGTCTCAGGGGCAAGACCACGGAATGTGGCTGATGCCATGGGAGATGGGTATTAGAAGGGGGAGGGTCTGGTGTTGGAGATCGATGGGGGGCCGGTGCGTGGAAGATGTGAAAGGAGAGGCTGATGTCACGGGATGAGCTACGTGGCTTTGGGGACTGAGGCCTTAGGAGGCACATGGAAGAAGCAGGCAGAGACCTTGGTACTTAAGGCCCGGGAGGTGGATGTCCCAGGACTCAAGGTCACATAGACCGTCCAGAGCGAGGGAGGTCACGGGGACGTGGCAGGCCCTCACCTCGCCGGTTGTAGCAGTCGGCGGCCGAGCAGGAGTGGGTATGGGTGCTGCGGCGGTCCGTGTCCCGGTCCCAGCGTGGAGGGAGGATCCGTGTTGGATACACGGGGAAGCCGCACCCGTAGCAGGGGGACGAGGACCCCATCTGTGCCCAGCCCCTGGGGGCGGGGCACGGGCCGTGAGGGTCCAAAGGTGAGGCCCGGGCCAGGGTGGGACCAGGGAAGGGAAGGGCAGGGCTGGGGGTGGGGGGGAGGGGGCGAGGAGGGGGGGGTGGGGGTCAGCACCCTCACCGGAAGTTGTGCCGACACTTCGGGCAGTGGAACTCAGCCACGCCCCACATCTTGTCACAAGGCACCGGCTCATAGCGCTTTCGGCATTTTCTGCACCGGGACACCTGGGTGTGCAGAGTGGGGGGCAGGCTTGCGGTCAGAGGTGAGCCCCGGTAGCTTGACCCTGGCCACAGTGCACACCACTGATCAGGGGGGTTCAGAAGCCCGACTTGGGGTTGTGGTTTCCAGGTCAGGTTTGATTTCTGTGGTAGATGTCGAACTGTGGAGTCAGAGGACAGGCTCTGGGGTCGGGGAGGAGCTCAGAAGTCCAACTCAGGGTTGGTGGGCGGGGTCTGAGATGGAGGTTGAGCTCTGAGACTGCGGGTCAAGGGTCAAGAGTCAAGGGTCGATATTCTTAGGTCAGAAGTTCAGATACTGAGGATGGGGATCGGGTTATCACCTCCTTCCGCTGGGGTACGCGCCGCCACCAGACATGGTCACAGGAAGAGCAGGCAAACTGCCGATCCACGGCCGGAATGAGGTCTTCCTGCGCACGCTGGAACATGCGGAGGTTGGCTTCTGTTAGTGGCAGCAGGGAGGTCGCCACAGCCTGCAGGATGGGGACAAGAGGATGGTCACGCCTGTTCCACTAACATAAACACATGTCAGCCCTCTTTCCCGTCCCTGTAACATCTCTCCCTCTTGTCGGTAGACATCCCCCACCATCCCCTGGGGATGTCCTCCTCACTCTGCCTCTGCCCCCCGTCCCATACCCTGGACTCACCTGGATGTCCTGGTCCTGCTTCATATCCTCTGGTGGGTCCTGGGTGGAGACATCAGGGGCAGAAACTGGGGATGCAGCTCAGACCTCTTTTTTACCAATGTGTCTTGGGGGCGGGGCTCCTGCGTGGGGAGGCAGGGTCCTGGCCCCATATGATTAGGGTGTCCTTAGCTCAGGAGGTGCTGACTGACCAGTGTCCACTTTTAGAGGGCCAGGCGCATGACCTCAGTTATCCTTAGAGTAGCCTTGAGAGCAGGGGGAGGGGAGGGGAGGGGACACACCTATTATCCCCAGTGCTCAGATGAGGAAACCGAGGCTCTGAGCTGGGAGAGGGGTTGCCCGAGATCACCCTGAGGGAGCGTGGCAGAACGAGCCGCATCCCTGATGAGGGGCATCTCAGAGCCCAGCTCTGATCCTAGGTGGCCCAGGTTTAAATCCCAGCTGCTGCCTGCTTGCTCTGTCACCCTGGCAAGTGACTTAGTCACTCAGTTTCCTCATCTGTAAAATGGACGTGGTAAATAATAGGACTTGTCTCAATGGATCAATAGGGTGATGAAATTCAAAACAACATGTGGAAGTCCCACTGCAGCGCTCTTCCCTAGTATTGTTTCTTTTCATTTTTAAAATTTTTAAGAAGGCTCCAGACGCAACGTGGGCCTTAAATTCATGACCCTGAGATCAAGAGTCACATGCTCCAGTGACTGAACCAGCCACACCCCCCAGAGGCCCCTCCTATTATTTTTAACATACCCTTTACATGTGTTACTGTAAAGAATATAGTGTACTTTGTTAACACTCTTTAGCAACTATAAGAGGTGGAATCCACACTGCACTAGCCACCAAAGTCATTTAAGGGGTCAAGTGACCGAGTTGCACCTGTGCCTCAAAGCCTTTCATCCATCCATCCATCCATCCATCCATCCATCCATCCATCTAGCCTCTCTCTCCTTCCCATCTCCTGTTTATCCCAGCCTGAATGTGTGTTCCTTTGCTTACTCTATTCCCTCTTGCAGGAAGCCTTTCCTGACCTCCAGGGGTCCTCTACAATGACATTAATCCTGATTCATTTCACTGCCTAGTTTCATGTCTCTCTCCCCTACTTAACGTCATCAACATGTAAAGAGTGCCTACGGCTTGCAGTCTCCCTGGTCTAACACATTACTGAAAGGTGAATAAGTCAATGTGGATCGTGAGTTAGGGACTGGTGGTGCACAGAAGGGGCTCATCGTGGATAGGCCAGGTCCCTTCTGTTCCCCCTCCCCAGTCACCCCATCCTTTGAAGGGAGGGGGGCAGTTTACCTGGGCATCCAGATCATTACTCAGTTCCTGTCCATCTCTCTGCTTTACCCCTGGTGGGGAGAGTAAGTGTAAGTAAAAGGTCCTTGAAGGATCTTGTGGGAGTTTCAGGGTCCCCAGAGTCCCAATATAGACCCTCCCCAGGAGATGATCTCAGCGCCTCTTCCTACCCTTAACACAGACCACACCTCTCCTGCGTGCTCCCCACGCCCAACCCCTACCAGGACCGGGACCCCCGCCTGCTCACCATACACGATGGATCGCCCCACGCCGGTGTGGTCGCTGCCAAATTTCCTCATCAGAGTCCCCGCCTTCTTGGAGGATACCTTCCCATGAAACTTCTCCTGGAGGCGCCGGACGCTTTTCTCCAGCTGGGGTGGGCACAGGGGGATTCCGATCGGGTAAGGAGAGGAGCAATCGCCCCTCCCCCATCTCTAGGCATCCTTCTCCCAGCCCGAACTTGATTGACCCTCGGTTTTGGCCTCTCCCCCTGCCCCCCCCTCCCGAATCCCTCCCCCATCCCCCCGCCATCCCTCTACGGCATTTCCTGGAAAAAGCCAAAGTCCCCACAGGGCATTGGGGGAGGGAGCGGACTGGGGCGAGCGTCCCAGACTAAGGGAGGAGGCCGGCCAGGTAACCTCTGGCTCCTGACCCTTGACCCTGCAGCCCCCGCTTTTCCTCGAGGAGGCCGCATTTCACTCTGGAGGATGTGGCGGTCATTCTCCTTTCTGAGGGGAGCCAATGCCAGCCAGGGTGAAGGTCTAGGCTTCGGATGGAGTCTCCAGAAATTGCGAAGCCCCCTCCGCGCCCCCGGCCCCTCCCCAGAGTCTCCTGAGAGACCCCGGCCCAGCCGTAGCCATCTCCTACCTCCACACCTTCTTGAGACATGGTGGCGGCGGCGCAGGTTCCCGCGAGGGTCCGCACTGCGCGCTCAGAGCCCCCCTACCCGGGCGCGCCCGTCGGTCCAGCAGCCGCGCAGGGCAGGGGGCGGGGCCTCCGGGCGGCCCCGCCCTTCCTTCCCGGCCCCCTCTTTCGGTTTCGATTGCGGGGGGGGTGGGGGGGGTGGTGGACGGGGCGCTCTGGCTCCGCCCTGGCTCCGCCTCTGCTCTTGCGCCCCAGACTCAGGAGGGCGGCAGGGGTCTGCACCCTGCGGCGGAGCGCGCGCACCTCGGGCGGTGGAGGCGGCGCGGCCTCTGCAGTCGGTCACATGTCCCCACGCTGCGCGGGGTCCGCGTCTTCACGTCCCTCGTGGGGGCGGGGCCGCATCGGAACGCCGCCTTGGATTTCCGTGTCCCCCTCAGTTCGCGCTCCCCCACTTGATAACCCTCTCCTCTCCTCCCGCAGGAACCAGGCGCTAATTAGGACCTGGGCCCCCTATCAGCTCTGAGTCTCTTAACGGGGCTACATCCCCTTTCTGAACCTCAGTTTACTCCTCTGTAAAATGGGTTGATACAGTGGCTACATCCTAGGTATGTGTGTTTGCCAGGCTTGGAGACCCCGGCCGGGTAGGGCGCTTAGTAGCACCTGGCGTGGGGTAGGCAAACTAGTCACTGGGCCACCTACTATGTGCCTCTGCCAAAGGAGCAGGTAGCTGGACAAAGGAGAAGATGCTTGTTAAAAATACCGGTTGCGGGGCGCCTGGGTGGCGCAGTCGGTTAAGCGTCTGACTTCAGCCAGGTCACGATCTCGCGGTCCGTGAGTTCGAGCCCTGCGTCGGGTTCTGGGCTGATGGCTCGGAGCCTGGAGCCTGTTTCCGATTCTGTGTCTCCCTCTCTCTCTGCCCCTCCCCCGTTCATGCTCTGTCTCTCTCTGTCCCAAAAATAAATAAAAAACGTTGAAAAAAAAAAATACAGGTTGCTGTTCCCTAGGAGTGCGGCAGCAGTCGACTGTTTAGGGGTTCCCAGGAATCTGCATTGTAAATCGGAAGGTTGAGAATGCTCTTGGCCAGAACTTTTTTCTTTTCTTTTCTTTCTTTCTTTCTTTTTTTTTTTTTTTTTTTAAGTAGGCTTGACGCCCAAGGTGGGGCTTGAACTCTCGACCCTGAGATCAAGAGTCGCATGCTCCAGCAACGGAGCCGGCCAGGGGCCCCTATTATATAAAGATATTGTTTAACAAACAAACAAAAATGGAGATTAAAAAGTATAGGTGTTCTAATGTCTTCTACTTGAACTCCGAAGCTTTGTTTGTGGGTCTGTGCACCCCACCTGGAAACTATTAGTGAATATAAACAGTTCATGGTTCTTTGCGACTGGATGTGGAATTTCAGGCAGGGGGCGGGGCCTGTAGTCTGCATAGAGGACCTGGGATTTTATCCTGAGGGAAGTGGGGAGGCATGGAGGGGCTCTCTTGTTATACATATACACAGCATATACATATTATGTATAGTATATTATTACTACTTACCCACTGGAGAGAGAGGTCACAGCCAGGGTGGGTGACAAGCAGGCAGGAAACAGGTAGGAGGCTGATCCAGCTCCAACATGAATCCGATCTGTTAGATTCTCCTAATGGCCAGTGCTCTTACTCTACACCAGGCACTGTTCCAGGCACTGAGCATCGAACAAAAGAGATCCCTTCTCTCTTAGAGCTGACATTCTAGTGGAGGAGACAGACAAGAAAGATATATGTAATAGGACAGAAGACAGTAGGTGCTACAATGAAAAATGAACTGGGGTAAGAGTATGGGTAAAGGGGTGGGGGATCAGGGAAGGTGGTAGCAAGTAACCTCTGAGGGGAGACCTAAAAGGAGGTGGGTGAAGAGAGTTGTAGGCAGAATGAGCAGCAAGTGCAAAGGTCCTGAGGTAGGAGCATGGGACTGTTGTGACCAGTTGTAGTTGTTCTCTATTTGCTGCATAACAAATTATCCCCAGAATCAGTGACTTAAAACAATAAACTTACTGTCTCATATAGTTTTTTGTGGATCAGGGAATCTAGGAGTGGCTTTGTTGTGCTTTCTAGCTCCGGGTCTCTCATAAATATCGTAGTCAAGATTTTGGTCCGGGGCTGCAGTCACCTGAATGTTTGACTGGGGCTGGAGGGTCTGCTTCCAAGATGGCTCATTCAACATGGCTGGCTGGTGGGTGCTTGTTGGCCTGATGCCTCAATTCCTCCCTATGTGGGCCGCTTGAGTATGCCCCCAACTTGGCTGCTGGCCTCCCCAGAGCAAGTGACCCAACAAGAGAAGAACAGCCAGGTGTATCTTTTATGACCTAGTGTTGGAAGTCACACAGCATCCCTTCCACTGCTACCCTCTGTGTGTTAAAATCAAGTCACTAGATCCAGCTTATATTCAGGGCGAGGGAATCAAGACCCCACCTTCTGCCCATTCCCATCCTCCCATCTCCTGCTGGAGCGTCTCTGGATGCACCGGAAGGCAAGGAGAACAGGGAGCCAGTCACTCTGTCAGTCTCTCAGGATGCAGAGTATTAGACAGTTGATCTGGAAGGACAAACAGCTGATACAACCGGAGCATTTGTAGAATTGGGGCATTTGTAGATGGACAGAAAAACAAACATTTCCAGCGATCACATGGGGGCGCTGTCTACCCACCAACAGTTCACTGAGCTTTGTGACCATCTTGGCCCGGCTGACAGAGTGTGGCTTGTTTGTACAGTGTGGTATGAGCATTACTGCCTTTCATCCTTTGTCTTCGTAAAAAGGTGTGGAAAGGGAGAAGATACATGTGCTGATAACACTGATAAGAAGTGTAGCCTCTGACACGTTGGTATAATTGAGTCAAAGACTGAGCCATTAACTGGGGCACCTGGGTGGCTCAGCTGGTTAAGTGTCCGACTTTGGCTCGGGTCATGATCTCACAGTTTGTGGGTTCGAGCCCCACGTCTGGCTCTGCGCTTTGGATCCTCAGTCTCCCTCTCTCTCTGCCCCTCCTCTCTGTCAAAAAGAAATAAACATTGGAAAAAAAAAAAAAAAAACAACCGAGTCCTTACTGTTCAATCCAGTCATTAATTTGACAGAAAGTGCTGGGCACCATTTCTGCCCTTCCAGAACTCATGGTCTTAATGATAAAGAGAAACATGAAGCAGATAATATCACAAGTAATTATTATACTTATGATCTATACCAAAAAAAAAAAAAAAAGAGTAGTAACTGAAGGCTCCATGAGAAAGGGGGACAACATGGGAACCTGACCTGGGGCAGGGTGTTCAGGGAGGGCTTCCTGGAGGAGGTACCTCTTGAGCTGAAGTCCTAACGCTTTGAAACACTGTGAGAAGTGTTTGAAACTATGTATTTCATATGATCCTCGCGGTAACCTGGTGAGGGGGGGCGCGGGGGGGGGCGCGGGGGGGGTGAGGGTGGGGTGCAGGGGGGGGTGGTGATATTACCAATAGGAAAACAGGTTCAGGAACTTACTTGAGGCTCTCCGAAGGGTGAAGAAATTTCCTACTTGAAGAGATGGAGCATGTGCGCATGAGGTGGGAAGGGGTTTGTCCATTACAGGAAGCTAAAGGCCACTATGGCCAAGGGCTTAGTGAGCGGCGGGGGGAGTGGAGGGAAGGGAAGCTCTTGACTTTCAGCCGGACCCTTTGAGGCGTAAGCCTTTGAGGCATAAGCTGGGTGACCAGTTTAATTGTGGAGAAAACGGACACAATTGGAGCATGGGTGTGTTTTTCTTATTTTCCCTCCTTTCCCCTATGTTCATCTGCTGCGTTTCTTAAATTCCACATACGAGTAAGATCATAGGTGTCTGTCTTTCTCGGACTGACTTATTTCGCTTAGCATAATACCCTCCAGTTCCATCCTCCTTGGAGATGGAAGAATGTGTGTGCTTTTCATAATCTAGTCAATTTCCCCCCCAGTTTTACCAAATGAAGAAATTTGGCAGTGCCCAGAGGTGGGGGGGAAAAAGGAACTCTCCAAACTGTTAGTAAGGGCATCTGTTAGTAAAACCTTTGGGGAGGGCACTTTGGCAAAACATACTAAAGCATTATGCATGCCTTTTTTTTTTTTTTTTTTTTTTTTTTTTACAGTTTATTTGTTTGAGAGAGAGAGAGAGAGCCTGAGTGGGGGAGGGACAGAGAGAGAGAGAGAGAGAGAGAGACAGAGAGAACCCCAAGCAGGCTCCACACTGACAGTAAAGAACTCATGTGGGGCTTGAACTCATGAACCCATGAGATCATGACCTCAGCCAAAATTAAGGGTTGGATGCTTAACTAACTGAGCCACCCAGGCACCCGAATTATTATGCATGCTGTTTTTTAAATTATTATTTTATTATTTTTTAATGTTTATTTACTTTGGAGAGAGAGACAGAGAGACAGAGTGCAAGCAGGGGAGGGGCAGAGAGAGAGGGAGACACAGGATCTGAAGCAGCCTCCAGGCTCTGAGCTGTCAGCACAGAGTCCAATGCGGGGCTTGAACCCACAAACCTTGAGATTGTGACCTGAGCCGAAGTCAGACGCTCAACCGACTGAGCCACCCAGGCGCCTCTCCACATTGGATATTTCTGTAACAATTACATTTTTTTTTTTTTTGCAATAAGCACCCATCACTTATGTAAGCAGAACCAAAAAATACGCAATAAGATAAATCCAATTACTTTAAATTTTTTTTTCAACGTTTTTTATTTATTTTTGGGACAGAGAGAGACAGAGCATGAACGGGGGAGGGGCAGAGAGAGAGGGAGACACAGAATCGGAAACAGGCTCCAGGCTCCGAGCCATCAGCCCAGAGCCTGACGCGGGGCTCGAACTCACGGACCGCAAGATCGTGACCTGGCTGAAGTCGGACGCTTAACCGACTGCGCCACCCAGGCGCCCCTAAATCCAATTACTTTAAAAAATTACATGTAAGTCCATCTTTGACAATGACACCTAAGAGATGCAAAGTAGCTTCAGATTTCATAGTTTAGATAAGCCATGTAGACCTTTGCCATGGGCCACATGTGGCATCTGAGCTCTTGATATGTGGCAGATCTTAATCCAGATGTGCTATCAGTGGTGAATGCACACTGATTTTGGAGACTTAGGTAAAAAAACACATCACTGGGTTTTTTTTTTTTAAATTCAAGTTAGACGCAGTGTAGTCTTGGCTTCACGAGTAGAAGCTGGTGATTCATCGCTTACATATGACACCCAGTGCTCATCCCAAAAAGCGCCCTCCTTAATGCCCGTCACCCATCCAACCCATCTCCCAACCCACCTCCCTCCGGCAACCCTCAGTTTGTTCTCTGTATTTAAAGAGTCTCTTATGGTTTGCCTCCTTCTCTGTTTTTATCTTATTTTTCCTTCCCTTCTCCTATGTTCATCTGTTGAGTTTCTCCAATTCCACATATGAGTGAAATCATATGATATCTGTCTCTCTCTGACTTATTTCGCTTAGTATAATACCCTCTATTCCATCCACGTTGTTCCTGGCTTTTTTTTTTTTTTTTACCTTGTTACATGTTAAAGTGATAATGTTTTGGATATACTGGGCTACATACAATTATTGTAATTAATTTCCCTGGTTCCTTTTTACCTTGTTAATGGGACAGCTAGAAAATGTAAATGCAACTTGCCATGGGATTGTGCTTAGAGGATACAAAGCAAATAGTAACCTTCCAAGAGGCATGTAGCTATTTTTATTTCCATACCACCTTGGTTTATGTTGTTTTTTTTCAGGTGTGGCCTGTGGGAAGACAGTCCTCTGCCTGGTGGCCCTGTCTCTGTTCCTGGCAGCAGAAACATGCAAGGGGTAATCACTGATCCCACATTCCAGAAACTGACAGGGAAAGTATTGGGAAAGTGTGTGAAGCACCCGCACCAGACCCTGAGGTCTGGGCCATCCCAAATGACTTCATCTCATCATAGTTGCCATTTTAAAATTTCAGAAATTGTGGCTAGCTCTCTGCACCAAAACAGGACACTTTGCCCTTTCTTTTCCTGATTACAAAAGTGTAGTGTGCTTGTTCTAAAAAAAAAAAAAAAAGTTAAGCATTAAGAAATGTTTGATTTGGAAAGAGGAAATCTGTCTACACAGAAAAATAAAACCTTAAGTTATAATTTTGTCTGTGACCATTGGGGTATCCATAAGCATGGAGGAAAGGAGCCATCAGGACATATAAGCAAACTGGATAGTTCTGGTTCCTGGGGAGGAGAAGAGGGTGGGGGCTTCCCGAGGGGGGCCCCTACGTATTCTTTTCTATATGTCTGCTTTTTGGGGAATCTTTTTGCTAGGATGTCCTCAAGTGTCATTCAAAATAATAACAATAATACAGGAAGGGGCAGTAACTCATTGCCCTTGCCCCGGGATAACGCCCATTAAATCTGATGTATATTTTCCCCAGATCTCTGTCCTTTGAAATACTTCTTTTTCTTTTTCTTTTTTCTTTTTTTTTAAGTTTTTAAATGTAAAGTCCAGTTAGCTAACATACAGTGTCATATTAGCTTCAGGTGTACAATATAGTGATTGAACACCTCTATACAGCACTCGGTGCTCATCACAATGAACTACTTATGTTTCTGACTTCATCGTGGTGATATTCAAAGAAAAACAGGAACTTAAACAAACATGTCTGGATATCTGAACAAACAGCGTTCGGGATTGAAAGCGGAACTTTGTTACCAGGAACTCCAGGAAGATACGTAACCTTTCAGTGCCTCTGTCTTCTCACTCACAAAACAGGAAGAAGACTGTCCCCATCTCAAAGAGTCGCAAGGAGAAGAAAACGTGTTAATGTGCGTGCTAATGTGCATGTGCAGTGCTTAGACCAGAGCCTGCATGTAACAGGTGCTCAGTAAGTGTATGTTTTGACTCTTGTTACAAGATGCAGTCTCAGACCAGAGCCCAAGACCTCTCTTTCTCTGCCACGTACTCATGGGGGACCCTGAGCCCATGGCTGAACCTCCTGAAGCCCTTTGTTTGCTCATCCGTAAAATGGGAACATGGCACTCGTGCCTATTGTAGGGTTTAATAAATAAATGAGAGAATGAGCCACACTGGAGATACCCACTCTGCCTTCAAGGGGTCCCTAGGGGCCTCAAGAAACTACCATAATGCTCCATATGTATGTCCAGGCTGGCGGAGGAGGGAGCATCTGGCCAATGTTCCAGAAGGAGGTGTTATGTGGGGTGTAAGAAGCTTTAGCATGGAGTTGGGTGAGAGAAGGAGGAAGAGCTGAGCTAGGAGTTCTCAAACTTCCTGGAGCATCAGAAGCTCACTGGCAGCTTATTCCAAGGCAATTTCCCAAGTGCCCACCCTGGGTCTATTGGAGATGCTCCCGCACATCATGGGGGTCTTGTCCATCCACTAAATGCCAGGCGTTGCTCTGGGAGTGAGGAACATAGACAAACATCTCTGCCCTCCAGGAGCTGTAGGCTTGTATCTTTCACCACTCCGGGGAGTTTTCAGCCGTTACTTCTTCAAACATTTTTTTCTGGGCCACAATTCTTTCTCCTCTTTTTCTGGAACTCTGATGACAGGAGTCTTGGACCTTTTAATATTATCCCACAGCTCTGTTGTTGAGATTGGCTGCTCTCTAGTGCCCTACCCTCCAATTCATTGCCTCTTTCCTTTTCGATCTCCATCTTGCTACTTAGCCCATCCAGTGAATTATTAATTTTGGTTATTGTTGGTTTCAAGATTTCCATGTGGTTCTTTTTCTTTTCTTTTATGTGGTTCTTTTTCTAAACAACTATTTCTCTATTGAGGCTTTAGTCTGTTTCTGTTAGTTCAAGAGTGTTTGCCCTTACTTCTCAGGTATAGTTATAACAACTGCTTTAAAGTATTTGATAATTCTAGGGGCGCCTGGGTGTTGCAGTCGGTTAAGTGTCTGACTCTTGATCTCGGCTCAGGTTGTGATATCACAGTTCATGAGTTTGAGCCCCGCATCGGGCTCTGTGCTGATGGTGCAGAACCTGCTTGGGATTCTGTCTCTCCTTCTCTCTGCCCTTCCTCCGCTTGTACTCTCTCTCTCTCAAGTAAATAAATAAACTTAAAAAAATTAAAAAATAAAGTATTTGATAATTCTAACATCTGCATCATTTCAGGGTTGCCATCTGATTTTCTTTTCCTTTGTGCGTGGTTAGGGATGTCGCACGTGTTCATATGTTGAGTAACTTTGGATTGAATTCTGGAAATTTTGGATATTATATATAACATGATGTTAAATTGTGATATGCTGGATCTTGTTTAAATCCTACGGAGAATGTTGATATTTTGCAACTCAGGTTCAGGTTGCAAGTTTCAACCCACTTTCTCCAAGATGTGGTTCTAATATCAGTCTGGTTTTCAAAGCCATTGCAGTGCTGTTTGGATCTATCCTGTGTGTGCAGCACCCATTCTCTATGACCTATAGGTCTTCCTTGCCTGCTCATCAGACCAGGATTTTTTTTTTTTTTTGCATTTGTGTGTGTGTGTGTGTGTGTGTGTGTGTGTGTGTAAAGAATTCTTTTTGGGGCACCTGGGTGGCTCGGTCGGTAAAGCCTCTGACTTCAGCTCAGGTCATGATCTCACAGCTTGTGAGTTCGAGCCCCGTGTCGGGCTCTATGCTGACAGCTCAGAGCCGGGAGCCTGCTTCTGATTCTGTGCCCCTCTCTCACTTTGCCCCTCCCCCATTTGTGTGCACGCTCTCTCTCTCTCTCTCTCTCTCTCTCTCAAAATAAATAAAACATTAAAAAATTTAAAAAAAAAAAAAAAAAAAAAAGAATTCTTTTTGTCTTCCCCTAGTGAGTAGTTCTGAGTTTTGGGCTGCCTTTAAGTCTAGGCTGGGAAATACCAGAGGAAAATAATGACAAAATCATTGCTGGTTTAGTGGCAATTTGAGTTGTGGTTTCCTTCCTCATCCAGACTGCTACCACTTATTTAAAAAAAAAAAAAAAAAGACTTGGGCGCCTGGGTGGCTCAGTTGTGATTGACTTCTGCTTGGGTCATGATTTCACAGTTCACGAGTTCTAGTCCCATAGCGGGTGAGCTCGAGCCCCACTTTGGGTGAATATGTGCCCCACTTTGGGTTAAAAAAAACAACACGAGCCCTGGGTAAACCCCGCTTCTCTCTCTCAAAAAAAATAGACTTAATTTTTTTTTAGAGCATTTATAGTTTACAGAAAAATTGGGCAGAGAATACAGAGGCTTCCCACGTACCCTTCCCCTACCCCAGTTTCTCCTATTATTAACATCTTGCATTTTTATGGTACAATTGTTATAATTGATGAACCAATACAAATGCATTATTATTAAGTAAAGTCCATGATTTACATTAGGCTTCACTATTCGTGTTGTATAGTTCTGTGGGTTTGGCCAAATGCATAATGTCATGTATCCACCCTACAGGATCATCCAGAATAGTTTCATTGTCCTAAAAAAACCCTGTGCTCCACCTAGGCATCCCTTTCCATCTACCTTCACCAACCCCTGGCAGCCAATGATCTTTCCACTGTCTGTATAGTTTTGTCTTTTCCAGGAAGTCACCTCGTTGGAATCATACAGTGCATAACCTTTTCGTATGGTTTCTTCCACTTGTTTCCTCCACGTCTTTTTAAATTTTATATTATTTTTAATTTTTTCAAATGTTTATTTGTCTTTGAAAGAGAGAGAGAGAGAGAGAGAGAGAGAGAGAGAGAGAAAGACAGAGTGTGAGCAGGAGAGGGGCAGAGAGAGAGGGAGACACAGAATCTGAAGCAGGCTCCAGGCTCTGAGCTGTCAGCACAGAGCCCGATGTGGGGCTCGAACTCACGGGCCGCAAGATCATGACCTGAGCCGAAGTCAGACGCTCAACTGACTGAGCCACCCAGGCACCCCGATATTGTCAGTGCTTTGGATTTTACCCATTCTTTTTTTTGTTTTAAGTTTATTTACTTATTTCTTTTGAGAGGGAGAGAGAGAGAGAGAGAGAGAGAGTCCGTGCTGTCAGCGTGGACCCTGCCTCCAGGCTTCATCTTACCAACCGTGACCTCGTGACCTGAGCCGAAATCAAGAGTCAGAAGCTTAATGGACTAAGCCACTCAGGCGCCCCTCTTATCATTGAATCTTAAGAATTCTTTGATCCTCTGTATATTTCAGATACAAGTCCTTTACTGGAGTTGTGTTTTGCAAATATTTTCTCCCATTTGTGGCTTGTCCTTACATTCTCTTAATCCATCTTTTCTTCAGAGTCCTCAGATAGCTGTTTTGTACATTCATGGGTGAGATGGGGTAGACTGCTCCTTCCATCCTGATGAGAGCCAGAACCCCTGGGATGGAGTATTAGAAAAAATTTTTTTAATGTTTATTTATTTTTGAGAGAGAGAGAGAGAGAGAGAGAGAGAGAGAGAGAGAGAGAGAGAACAAGAAGGGGAGGGGCAGAGAAAGAGGGAGACACAGAATCCAAAGCAGGCTCCAGGCTCCAAGCTGTCAGCACAGAGCCCTATGCGGGGCTTGAACTCATGAACTTTGAGGTTGTGACCTGAGCCAAAGTCGGACACTTAACCGACTGAGCCACCCAGGTGCCCCATGGGCTGGAGTATTTTAAAGAAATCCTAAATCATCATATGATTTCATCTATCAATATTTCATATTTTTCTCTACTGAGGGGGGTATAGCTCAGGGGTAGAGTATTTGCATATGTCTCTGTAACATATAGGGACTTGTTATTTATTTATTTTATTTTATTTTTATTTTTATTTTTTAACATTTATTTATTTTTGAGACAGAGAGAGACACAGCATGAACGGGGGAGGGGCAGAGAGAGAGGGAGACACAGAATCGGAAGCACGCTCTGAGCCATCAGCCCAGAGCCCGACGCGGGGCTCGAACTCACAGACCACCAGATCGTGACCCGAGCTGAAGTCGGACGCTCAACCGACTGAGCCACCCAGGCGCCCCTATTTATTTTTATTTTTAAGTAATCTCCACACCCAATGTATGACTTGACCTCATAACCCTGAGATCAAGAGTCGCATGTTCCACCAACTGAGCCAGCCAGGTGCCCCCACAGATAAGCACTTTTCATTCATTCATTCATTTATTTATTTATTTTGATTTTTAAAAATGTTTATTTATTTTTGAGAGAGACGGAGAGACAGAGCGTGAGCGGGGGAGGGGCAGAGAGAGACACGCACCCAGAATCTGAAGCAGGCTCCAGGCTCTGAGCTGTCAGCACAGAGCCTGATGTGGGGCTTGAACTCATGAACCACGGGATCATGACCTGAGCTGAAGTCTGGAGCTTAATGGACTGAATCACCCAGGTGCCCCTCACTCAGAACATTTTCGAGGTTCATCTATGTAGCGTATCAGTACTGCAGGGTTTTTTTTTTTTCCTTTTCCTTTTCTTTTCTTTTTAACCGCCGAATAGTATTCCGTTGTATGGGTATTTCGTCTATTTCTCGCGCGTTGTTATTTTTTCTTCAGGTTTTATCACTTTTTATTTCAGTAATGGTAATAGTCATTTGAGGGCGCTGGAGGAGCTGCCTTCGGCACCGGCCTTATTAGCTGCTTTTCCCTTTGCCAGCATGCCCTGCTTCTGCTTTGCCAGGCGCTTCCTGGCAGAATAATGGGTCCCAAGGTAGTGGTCGCGCCCTGGGAGGCCTTGGGCCCCCCGGAGGCACTGCTTCAGCTGCTTGGACAATTCTGCCTGTAGCTCTCGCCTTCCCTCTGGGGACAGGCTGTCAGCCTTTCGTGGGTGATGTTGTCAATTTCATGATTGACTTGGTAGTTTCTTGTCCATTACATCTCTGCTTCAAACGCGCACCAGACGTCCTTTTGCTGGCACTCAGCCCCGCCCCGCCCCCCGGCAGAACTCCCCGTGCAAGCGGTAATACCTGTACTTTGCATGCTGCGGCTCTCAGACTCACGAGGGTCACGGTTCAGTGCACGAGGAAGTCAAAGGCCTTCGTCACGTAGGTGATGGGTTGGGCAGCGAGGTCTGCAGCGAGAGGGTTCTGGATACATATCCTTGGTCCTTGTCCTGGTTGTTCTGCAGGGCAGTGGAGCGCGCAGTAGGCTTTGCTTTTGGAGGGGTTGCCCCCTCCTTTGCCTGCATCTCTTGCCTAATTTGCCCGCTGTTGCTCCTAAGTATTCTTTTTTATTCTTTTTAATTTTTTTTGTATATGTTTTAAAGTAATCTCTACACCCAGTGTGGGGCTCGAACTTACAGCCCTGAGATCAAGAGCCATCATGCTCCATCTACTGAGCCAACCAGGCGCCCAGCTCCTGAGTGCTCTTAAATAAAACTTTCTGGCTAGGGGCGCCTGGGTGGCGCAGTCGGTTAAGCGTCCGACTTCAGCCAGGTCACGATCTCGCGGTCCGTGAGTTCGAGCCCCGCGTCAGGCTCTGGGCTGATGGCTCGGAGCCTGGAGCCTGTTTCCGATTCTGTGTCTCCCTCTCTCCCTGCCCCTCCTCCGTTCATGCTATGTCTCTCTCTGTCCCAAAAATAAATAAAAAACGTTGAAAAAAAAAATTTAAACAAAACAAAAAAAACCTTTCTGGCTAAATTAGCCAGAGTTGTTTGGTTTCTGTGATTAAGCTAACAACCTTTACAAATTGTTACATCTACACTGTTCATGTGTGACGGACATGATTTAAGAATGAAAGAAACGTGCAGAGAAAAGTAGGGTTGGGACTTCATGCAGCCTCAGAGAGAGGAATTGCACATTTATATATGTGCATAGGTAGATACGTATCTGTATCTAGGTTATGCTTGTATGTGTAACCTTTTAGTGCCCTGCTTTCCATTTCCTTGGTCTACGTGGGTTTCAATTGCACCTGTTATGGACAATTCCATGCAATGCAAATTGCTCCCTCAAGAGGGCGTACGCATTTTTCTATTCTCTCCTTCAGCGTCTCCTTGGTTCTCAGCATGTGCAGCTGTTAATGCCCTTTGGGAGAACTCTCACCCAGGAGCTGGCAGGTATCCAGGAGAACAGGGGCTAGTAGATAAATAAAACTAGCAAACTGAATCCAACCTCACATTAAGTAGATTGTATGCCATGGCCAAGTGGGATCTATCCCGGGATATGCTCAGGGATTAGAAGACTCAAGCAGGTATTTGCACATCGGTGTTCACAGCAGCATTATTTACAACAGTCAAAAGGTGGAAATGACCCAAATGTCTATGGACAGATGAATGGACAAACAAAATACTGTGTACCCATACAATGGAATATTATTCACCCATAAAAGAGACAAAGAACAAAGAACATTGGAAACATGCCAAGTGAAAGAAGCTAGAAATAAAAGGCAACATATTGCCTGATTCCCTTTTATGATATATCCAGAATAAGCAAACCCATAGGGACAGAAAGCAGATTAGTGGTTACCAGGGGATGGGAGGTAGAGGGACATGGAGAGTGATTACTTAATGGGAACAGAGTGTTTCTCTGGAGTGATGAAAAACATTTTGAAACTGGAGAGAGGTGGTGATTGCCAAATATTGTAAATATATTAAGTGCCACTGAATTATACAGTTTAAAATGGTTAATTTTATGTTATGTGAATTTCAGCTCAGTAAAAAATAGAGACCTCAATCTATGGTGCAGTGAAAATATGAAAATCTATACTGCCAATGCTATGAGGATCTAATTTAGTAGTACATGTGAAAGTTTAAATTTACTTACAGGTGGCTCTTTCAGGAGCCACCTGAAAGATCTCCCCATGCCCCAAAGAGAATACTTTGAGCAAAAAAATGGAGTAGTATTGGGGGTGCTTGGGTGACTCAGTCAGTTAAGCGTCTGACTCTTGGTTTTGGGTCAGGTCACGATCCCACAGTTTGTGAGATCCAGCCCCATGTCGGGCTCTGCGCTGACAGCACGGAGCCTGCTTGGGATTCTCTCTCACCCTCTCTCTGTCCTTCCCCTGCACATGCTCTCTCTCCTCAAAATGAATAAACTTAAAAAAATCAAGTAGTATTGGGTTATAATCCAATTAGTCCAATTGAATAAATTAATACACGGGGGAGAAGAGACTAGTATCCAGTGCAGAAGAATTCCAAATAATTCATGTAGATATTCTGCTCTCAAGCAAGGGGAACGTAACTTCCCCATAGTATTGACTGGTAGAGAGGCTTTTCTCTAAAGACTGCCTTATGGAAAAGGGAGCAGGGATAGTACTTTAAAGTGGAGAAACCTGACAAACACCCCTTCAGCCAGCTGATCAAGGTCAACATCATTAGTCATGAATCATGTTGATTTATATACCCTTAATATGATGTGACAATGGCCTTTCACTTCTGCAATATTCCTCCTATAACCCCACAATTCTAATCATGAGAGAACATCAGATACATCCCAATAAGGGGTCATCATGCAATCTCCCTGCCCAATGTTCTCTCGAAGCTGTTAGGGACACAAAAACCAAGAAGCCAGAGATATTGTCGCAACCAAGAGGAGCCCAAGGAGCCATGATGGGTAAATGTAATCTGGTGTCCTGGATGAGGTCTTGGAACAGAAAATGGACATTGGGGGAGAACTAAGGAAATCTAAACTGTGGATTTCAGGGAACAAAAATGTAACAATTTTGGTTTGGTAATTATAACAAATGTATCATAGTAATGTAAGGTGTTAATAATAGGAAAACTGCAGAGGTATATAGAAACTCTCTCTGTACTGTCTTCTCAATTGTTCTGCAACTTTAACACTTATCTAAAAAATGAACCCTGTTTAAAAAATGGGCCCGTCCTTTGCTATCAAGAGACATCTGTGCATGGTGTTGAGTGCATAGACTCTGGAACCAGATTGCTTGGGCTCAAATCCCAAACTCTGTCACTAATTGTCGGTGGTTGGTAGCCTCCAAGATGGCCTCCAGGGACCCCTGAGAGTCATGCCCTTTGTAGTCCTTGTCCTCGCTGAATTGTGTTGGCTCGTGTGACCAATAGAATGTTGTGGAAATGATGCTGTACAGTTTCCGAGGCTGGATCTTTAAAGGCACTGTGGCTTCCTCCTTGCGCTTTCTCTCTGATCACTCACTCTGGGGAAAGCCAGCTACCATATCATGAGGACACTCAAGCAACCTTGTGAAGAGGTCCACACGGCCGGGGATTGAGTCCTTCCATCAAGAGCCACCAGCAGCTTGCCAGCTACGTGAGGGAGCTACCTTGGAGGTGGCTCCTCCAGCCTCAGCCAAACTTTCAGATGACAACAGCCCCACCTGACATTTTAATTGCAATCTTGTGAGACACCCCTAAGCCCAAATCGTGCAGCTCACTGGCTCCCTGTGGATTCCCAACCCACCAAAACTGTGAATGATAATACTTACCATTTAAGCCTCTAAGCTTTGGAGTAATTTGTTTCATAGCAATAGATAACTAAGGGACTAATTCAGGGGTAGGCACTTTTTCCCCCCTAAAGGACAAGATAATAAATACTTTAGGCTGTTCAGGTCACATACAATCTCTGTTATACATTCTTCTTCTTCTTTTAAGTCTTTGAAAATGTAAAAAAAAAAAAAAATTCTTAGCTTGAGGGCTGTACAGAAACAAGCCATGAACTGAGCTTCCTCCTTGCTGGCTTCTTTCCTTCTACCTTCCTTTACCTTCTCCCTTCCCCCCTCCTCCCTTTCTTCTCTCTCACTCTTTCGTGTATTCAGTCATTAATTCAGCAAAATGAGCACTTACTATGTGCCGGGCCTTGTGTGAGCTGCTGCAGTTATATTTGTGATTAGGACAGACATCCTTTCTGCTCTCCTGGGACTCCCAGTCCAGTAGGGGAGACAGATGACAAAGCCGTAAGTTAAGAACCCAGTGCTAGAGGGACTGCAAGGCATCCAGAATGGCTTGATCTTGGTGTGTCAATGCCCCTCCCCTGCATTATGCCTTGTAGCATCTACCCCGAAGGAACCGAGCAGGTTGGGGGGAGAGATAAAGGTCCAATTTCAGCTAGCCAGGGTGGCTGGGGCAGGCCTCTCTGAGTGGAGATTGGAAGGATGAAGAGAAAGAAGTCATGGGAAAAGTGTTTGGGCAGAAGGAACAGCTTATGCAAAAGCCCAGAGGCAAGGAAGAGCTAGGAGTTTTGGGGAACCATGGGGGAAGCCAGTGTGGCTGGGGTGAGTGGGATAGAGAGTGGGGAGCCATGGGGTCAGGGAGGTGATGGGCCCACAATGCCGCGCCTTGAGGGCTTTGGTGTCTGAGTGATAGGAGGTTGGGAGGGCTTTGAGCAGAAGTTGTTTGACCTGCTTTTCTCTCTAACCTGTGGATTCTAGCAACTCCGCTCTCTCCCATGGCCTCTTGTCTTCCTCACTGAAAGGCCAGTGAACATTTATTGAATGTTTACTATACACTGGCACTCACAACTACTCTCTGGGAAGTAATTAAAGATGAGGAAACCCGGGGTGCCTGGGTGGCTCAGTCGGCTGAATGTCCGACTCTTGATTTTGGCTCAGGTCATGCCTCAGTCGTGAGATCGAGCCTCATGCTGAGCATGGAGCCTGCTTGGGATTTTCTCTCTCCCTCTCTCTCCCTCTGCCCCTCCCCTGCACGCATGCTCTCTCTCTCTCTCAAAATAAAGAAACATTAAAAAAAAAAAAAAAGAGGAGGAAACCAAAGCAAAGAGAGGTGAGTAATCATGCTAAGGTCACACAGTCAGGAAGAAGTGAAAGCAGAATTTGAACTCGGGCAGTGGCCACCATGCTCTCTTGTGGCCCCACAGCTCCAGCCTCCTCCCCAGATTTCCTGCCAGCAACTCAGTTTTCACCCATCAACCAGCTGGGCTGGTCAGTTCCTCTCCTGCTCAAATACCTTCCGTGACTCCCTACTACCCTTGATAATGACCAAGCCCTCTAGCCTGGTATTTCAAACCTTTTATGAAGTCAGCTCACCCAGCAGCCTCCCAGGCCCGCCTTTCTGGTTCTCCTTCTCGTCTCAGTCCCTCATTGACACACCAAGACCAAGGCATTCTGGATGCCTCGCAGTCCCTCTAGCACTCTTGGGGGTTCCTGGAGCCACGTGGGTTGCTGCCTTGGCTTGGCAGAGCTTTCAGTCCCATCCCAGGCCACATTGATAAAACTTATTCGCTTTCCCCTGCCCCTTGTCTTAGCTCCCCAGTTGCCTGGGGCCCCCCATCTAACCTTCAGTCAGGACCGAGTACAGCATGGGCACCAAATTCATCCATCAACTCATGCATTCGTTAGATAATCATTTCGTGAGCACCTACTCTGTTCCAGCACTTGCCGTAGGAACTGAGAATATCGCAGTGAACAAGACAGACATGACCCCTGGTTTTAAGGAGCTGACACTGTAAGGCAGGAGAAATGCCTATGTAACAATCAAACCAATAACTGTTACATGTGATATATTTATAGGTGTTGTTGAGAGAACGAAACAGGGTAAGCGGAGAGAGAGTGACAGAAGGGGGTCTATTTTAGATATGTCATTAAAGCAAGTATCTTTGAGGAAGTGACTTTTTTAAAAAGTTTGTTTATTTTGAGAGAGAGAGAGAGAGAGAGAGAGAGAGAGAACATGTGCGTGAGAGTGGGAGAGAGGCAGAGAAAGAGGGAGAGGGGGAGAGAATCCCAAGCAGGCTCTGCACTGTCAGCGTGGAGCCCGAAGCGGGGCTTGGACTCATGAACCACGAGATCATGACCCGAGCTGAAATCAAGTCAGAAGCTTAACCGCCTGAGCCACTCAGGTGCCCCAGAAGTGACATTTAAACAGAGTCCAAATAAGGGAAGGGTTCAGTCAATGCAGATATCTGGAGGAAGGGTGTAGTTGGTGGAGGGAACAGTGAGTGCAAAGGCCCTGAGGTGGGAATCAATGTGGGTGTTGGAAGGACACAAAGGAGGCCAGTGTAATTGAAATGGAGTAGGAGGGAGAGGGAAGAGGCAGGTCCACGCGATTGCAGGGCAGGTTGTGTGGGGCTCTTTATTTGGGGTTAAGCCCAGTGGCCTGGGCCTGCTTGGAACAACCACCTGAGGGCAGCAAGCACCTCAGAGTCTTAGGACTCACGGCCATGTGTGCTCATATATTCTGAAAATCCTTCCAGCTGGTTCAGCAATTCCTTCTTGCCCACATCCCCTTCTGCTGACCAATTCATGAGGAATGTCTCCTTGCCCAGGACACAGATGTAACTGTGGGTGAGAGATGGCAAGGAGGGTGAGGGGAGCCTGGTGCCCTGGGGGCGTGGAGTCCTCCCTGTCTTGCTCCTCTGTCCTGATTGGCAGCCTCCCACAGCCACAGGTTGTATGTCCACTCCAGCAGGCCCTCTTGGGTCCCCCAGCCTCCACATGGCTGGGGATCAGAAAAAGCGCCCCTTCCTCTGAGTCCTTATGGCCCCCTATTGGAAAGCCGAATATGTCTACATCTGCAACATCTCCTTGTGAATGGTGTTCCCCGGCATTGTTCAGTGCACAGTCTGCACCTCCCTTCAGGGCAGCCTCGAAACCCAGGACTCCTGCTGTTGGGTGACAGGTGCTAATAGGAGGTGTTGACACCAGGGACTGGGCCAGGATGGGAAAAGGGGACCATGCCTGAGTCCTGGGACAGCAGGAGTCCCCCACGTACTGAGATTGGACTCTCCACAGGTCTGATGTGTGGCCCATGATGTATGTCTCTCATTCTTGCAGCCCCAGGGAGTCATGGCAGGTGGCATGAGAGACGACTTTCCTCCTGGCGAGGGCCAGGGCAGAGTCTGTACCTGGAGGAGAGAAAACCCGGGGTGAGAATGTACACAGGCCTGGCTCTTTCCCCCACTGGGACCCTCGGGGTAGAACCCCACCCTGCCTCTTCTGCCCCGTCGGACATACAACACTCTTGATGATGGCTTGGGGTTTCACGTTGTAGTAGATGTAGCGATTGGAGGTGGAGGCCTTCACAGACTCCAGCTTGACCTTGTACACTGGGAAAGCAAGGGCAGGAGGGTGTCCCGTTGGCATCTGGCCCGCAGGTGGACCTCCTCCTGTCCCCCCGCCACTTCCCACACTCACCGAAGTCCATGCCTGCCTCACAGGCTGCCGCCTGGAGCTCCTCCTGTCTCAGTAGGGCACTGTCCTTCCTCAGAGATGGGCACCGTTCTGGAAGGTCAGCGGCTCGGGCTGCGCCGAGGGAGGGGGCTTCCTCCCCCCCCCCCCCCCCCCCCCGGTCTGTAGGGTGCTCTCTGTCCTCCTCCAGCTCTCTTTCTGGTCTCTTTCTCCCATCTGAGTCTCTTTATGTCTCGCTCCATTTTTGGCTGTGCCTGAGCGTATGTGACAGTCTCTGTCTCTGGGTCTCCTTTTCTCTGTCTTCCTATCTCACGATCTCTCTCGGTCTAAACTCAGCCCTAAGAGACAGCCAGGAGGTGATGCAGGGCTCCTGGGTCCCTAGCCTGGCAGCCCTGGCCTCGGTGTCTCCAGGACCTCACCCTCTGCACATCTGCACACATCTTGGTGACAGATCTTGCGCATGGAAGAGTGCTCTGTGGGCAGGTTGAAGCGAGAGCCGCACCTCCGAGCTGAAAGAGGGACGAACTGCTGTGGGGTTGGCTTGGGCTCGCCTTCCTGGGGGCCGGGTCACCGCCTGGCTCCGCCCCCTAAGCCCCGCCCCTCTCCCCACCTGGCCCTGCCCAGTCATTCTCTCCTCAGGCCCCTCCCCCTTGAAGACTCCTCCCTTCTCGCCCTGCGGGCCTTGCCCGGTCACTTCTCCGTCCCATCCCCTTCCAGACTCCCCACAGCTCTGACTACCCAGGAAGGCCACGCCCCTTATCACCACATCCCTTTCGGTCCCTTTTAGCAACCTTCTTGCTGCCCCAGTGCCCAGCCCCCTCTGGGCCACGCCTCAAACCCCCGTCCTGGCCCCGCCTCATCCTCTGCTCCTGGCCTTGTTCTTCTCAGTCCTCTTGGGGGATACATGTGCACCCCCAGATCCCTGCTTACAAGGCTGGTAGTAGTCGTATACGGTGACCTGGGCGGCCTGCAGGAACTGGGGAAGGGAATCCTGTCTGAGCCACTGACCACGGGGCACTGACCACAGGGCCTTGGCCATAACCACTGACGACGTGACCTTGCGGCCTGAGGAGCTGACCTCAGACTGCATGGCTCTCTGGCAACACTACCCAAGGTGCTGACCGTGGATACTCTGCCCACCGGGTGGCCCACGGGCCCCTGGAGGAGGACACCCAGGCTTCCTCACCTTCTCCAGGTAGAGGACAACGGTGCTGTCGCTGTAGCTCGTCTTGGTCTCACACTGGAAGGTGTACATCTCCACGTTGCTTGTCAGCTGGGGCAGAGGGTGAGGCCTGCAGGTTGGCAGAGACACCCCCCCTCCAACCCGCTTCCCGCTGCCCGGAGGTCCCCAGCTCTAGGACCTCTAGTCAGTGTGAAGTAACTCTCAGAGCTCCCAGCCCTTGTCCCATCAACGCCAGTGTCAGGGAAACGGAGGCCCCATCAGGGCAAGGCCTTGCCTAAGGTCATGCAGGGAGACAATCAGAAGTGGCTACTGACCACGGGGCACTAACCTGCGGGCCTTGACCCCCGTGCCCACACGGGGACTGTGGGATGTTGCTAGGGCATTCCCACCCTGCTCGGCAGCGGGCAGGTGGGACCTCCGTTACCTGTTCGAGGTCATTCTGGTTGGGGTAGAAGCCAGTGAGCAGGGAGACCTCCATGATGCTCATTGTGGCCTCTCGATTTCCCTGGAACCTGGGGATTTCACAGCTCCAGTCTTTCTTCATTCTCCTCCTTCCTCTCCCCCCATGCTCCCCCTGCCATCATCTCAGGCCTGGATGAATGCAGTCAGTAGCCTCCTCCTGGGTCTCCCCGCTACTCCTCTGCCCCCAGCAGCATACAGTTTAACGAACAGGAGTCTCGTGTGTTGCCTCCTTGCTTAACAATTTTAGCAGGCGCTTTGTCTCATCCATCCACTTCACCCCCTCTCACCTCAGCCTTCATGTGATTGCTCTTAAGCATCTCTCTCCTGCCCCTGGACCTTGGCATATGCTGTTCTCTCAGCCTGGAGTCCTCACTCTTCTCTCTCTGCCCTGAAATATCCTTCTTCCATCTTTGCAATTTCCACTGATCCCTCCCTCCCTCTGGGAAGCCTTCTCCAACCCATGCACCTTGTCATTCTCTAATTTGCCCTCCTGTGCCTCTGTAGACCTCTCCTTGGCCATATTTAATCACAGCTGTCATTCTAAATTGATTCTGGATGATTATATGGTGATTGTCTGTCTCCCCTGATAGGCTGCAAGCTCCATCAGGCAAAGAGGGGCTGCCTTGCTCACGGCTGTGCCCTCAGTTCCTAGAACAGAGTTCAACCCATGTTTTTATCTGGGGAAGATCTGGGTGAGGGCATTTGAGGGAAAGGGCAGGACTGGGGTGAGGGCTGGGGTGTCTGGAGAAGATGGGGATGGGGAGGCGGCAGGCTTGGAACCAGTTCTGGGCATCCGGGACGTGGAACATGTTCACGGTGGCGGAGTCCAGCATCCCGGGACAGGGAAGGCTGGGGGACACGACTGGGCAGCAGTATGGTAGACAAGCATGGGAGGGGAGGGGAGGGCAGGATGGGAGGCAGGCTGAGGGGGCATGCACGGAAAAGCAAGCCTGGCTGGTTCCTACCCTCCATTCAGTATGCAGGAAGAGCTGGCAAGGGGTCTGGATGCTGGGAAGCGAGGCCTTCCTCCTGCCCAGCCCCAGATCCTGGTGCCCAGACCTTGTCTCCTCCCAGAGCTGGAAGGTCTCTTCCCCTTTTTTATTACCTGCAGAGAGAAGGCGGGAGTTTAGAGGCTGGGTAACACAGCTTCCTGGGTTCAAATCCTGGCTCTACTGTGTGACTTTGGGCAAGGTGCTTTAGCTCTCTGTGCTTTAGTTACCTAAACTGTAAATGAGGAGCATAATATTCCCAGCCCAGCCAGCCTGTAAGGATTTAATGAGTTAATAGGAGCAAAGGTCTTAACATCGTGCTTTATCACTTCTTGGTAACTGTCAGTTACTATTATTCTCATCACTACTCTTATTGCTACCGCCACTATTATTATTATTGTTATTGTTATTTTATTTTTATTAAAAAGTGTGGCCCGAACCAAATCCTTGGTCACCTTAGTACCTGAAAGTCCTGGGGCTGGGGAGGCTCATTCCCCTCATCTCCACATTGAGTTCCCACTGGCGGAGTCCTGTCTCTTCCTTCTTGGTACCCCACCCAGACTAGGAACTCTAGAATCCCATTTCTGGTCATCTCCACATCCCCTACCCCGGTTCAGCCCCCATCATCTCCCACAGGGCCGGTGCAGTCGCTTCTTCCCTTGTCCCCCAGTTTCTCCCATTGCCTTCTACAGTCTGTGCCAGAGGGAGCCTGTGCAAACCTTCTCTCTCAGAACACTCCATGGCTCCCACTTCACTCAGCAAAAACCAGTGATCTCACTATGGCCACAAGTCCTGGCATCATCTGCCCCCATAACCTCTCCAGCCCTTTTTCCTAAAACCCTACTCTTTGCTCCTCTGTGGGCACAATGGCCTCTTCAAACCAGGTGAGCTCATTCTTGCCTCCAGGCCTTTGCACCTGCCATTCCACCTGCTTGGAATGCTATTCCCTCAGATCCTTCATGGCTCATTCTCTCCCTTCTTTCGTGTGTGAGCTCAAATGCCACCTCCTCAGAGAGCTTCCCCTGGACCTCCTCCAAGTATGTATCATCTTTTCCTGCTTTATTTGGTATGGTACTATCATCACCTTCTACATACTTATTTTTATAGTGTAGATTGTTATAAATAAATAGCAGGAATATAATATACTTATTGTTGTATTACTGTTTGTCTCTCCCTACTAGAATGTGGGACCCAGGAGAAGATCACGCCTGTGTTCCCAGGGTCCAGAAACATGTCATGGCACAGTAAATTCTCAACAAATATTTGTTGAATAGTTGAATAAGGCAATAAATGTGCTTACTGAATGATAGCTAAAATAAAGTGATGAAAAAGAAGGGCTGGGAGTCCCTGGGTCTAGGCTCACCTTCCAGGGCACTATGGAGAGTCACATTCAGGTGGTACAGGGCGCAGGTGCCCTCCTAGGACTCCGGACACCTGCAGTACATGGTCAGGATCTGCCGGGGCAGGAAAGCTGTCAGAGACCATTCCCAACCACTCCCTTCCTCCTCACTCCAGTCCTCGCCTGCCCAGGTTCTGCCCCTGTGGATAATTCGCTTCAAAGTCTGCCCCCTTCCCATAATTCCTGGGTGCAGTGACCAGAACACTCTTTAGGTTCTAGACCATCTCAGTGTAATAGGACTTTCTTCAGTAATGGAAATAGTCCCTACCTGCACTGTTCATGTGGTAAACACTAGCCACATGTAGTTTATTGAGCACTTGAAATGTGGCTGGTGCAACTGAGGAACTGAATGTTTAACTTTACTTAATTTAAATTTCACTGAGGCTCATGGGGGAGTGTGACATGCCCAAAGTCACACAATGAAGTCAGAGATTCAACCGTGACTCCATTGCCAGAAACATGAAAACAGGCTGCCTTAAATTTAGTGAATGGAGCCCCTAGATGTTGGGGAAAGGGTAGAGTTATCCTCCAGGCATTGGAAGGCATGCTGGAGGGAGAATCTTCCCTTGTAGAGCAAAGAGACACCCTTCAGGGACTCAGCATGGGAGGGCAGACAGGTCCAAAGATCTCTGGCTTCTATCTCTCCTGACTCTTGACTTATAACAAGTGAAGACCTTTCTGAGTCTCTCCTTCCCTAACTGGTGAATGGAGTCCATATTTTTACCAACTTTCTATGGGCAGGCTTTGGGGTGTCCTTAACTTGGTTCCTAGCAAATAGTAGTGCCCTAAGTTGTAGTTAAAATTATTGCTAATTTTGATCTTGTCTTGCAGTCTAGATTGCCTCTGTTTCTACCAGTGGCAGGGTGGAGGGGGGTGTGGGGCTGGGCTCCAGTTAAGGATCTCAGGGTGGGACACCAGACCTACTGAGGTTGTGCCTCTCCCACTGTCACTGGCTTTGATCTCTAGGTCATCCTGGGCAGAGAACTGAAAGGAAGTGAGGAGAATTTGAACATGGAGGAAGCATCAAACCATGGCTCAAATGCAGTGGGGTTGGGGAAGAAAGCATGCATGGGCACTGAGGCCTCAGTAACTTCCCTATCTTGGGGCCTAGTGACTCACTGCTCAGCTGTCTCCATGTAGATGGTTTTTCTTTTCCTTTTTTTTTTTTTTTAACATTTATTCATTAAAAGTTTTTTTTTTTAATGTTTATTTATTTTTGAGAGAGACAGAGACAGAGCATGAGAGGCAGAGAGAGAAGGAGACACAGAGCCCAAAGCAGGCTCCAGGCTCTAAGCTGTCAGCACAGAGCCTGATGCGGGGCTTGAACTCACAGACCGTGAGATCATGACCTGAGCCAAAGTCGGACGCCCAACCGACTGAGCCACCCAGGCGCCCCTTAACATTTATTCATTTTTGAGAGACAGAGAGAGACAGAGCATGAGTGAAGGAGGGGCAGAGGGAAGGAGACACAGAATCTGAAGCAGGCTCCAGGCTCTGAGCTGTCAGCACAGAGCCTGATGTGGGGCTCAAATTCATGGACTGAGAGATCATGACCTGAGCAGAAATCGGACACTTAACTGACTGAGACACCCAGGCGCCCCTACTTATCCTTTTTGGAAGAGTATTTGTGGTGGCTACACTGTCACTAGATCAACTACAACTGCCAACTCAGGCTGTGTCCTAATGTATGTCTGTTCAATCTGTCCACTTTGCAGTGTCTCCAGAGTTCCTTGTGCATGGAACCACCACAAGACTTTTCTCCCTGGCATCTTTGCATCTACTCTTGTTTCCATCATACATTATTCCTTCAGTATAGACATTGGTTGTGAGATAACCTTGGAAAGGGAGACTGGCAGAGACATGACTCTTGGCCTCATCCCCAATGCAGACTTCATGTCTGCCCCTCAGTGCCCTACCTTTGCTGACCGCTGCTGGTAGGCATTGTTCTGATCCATGATCCACTCCAAGTTCAAGGCTCTCTTGGGGACGCTTATGTGGACGTGGAGATCCTGGACATCCTCGAAAGGGACAGCTTTGCGGAAGCCGGTGAGGGCCTCAAGGGCCACCACAGTGGTTTGGTGTTGGGATGGGGCTGAGGATCAGCACCACTGACAGCGCCCAGGGCAACACCCAGTGTGGCAAACCAGCACCACGGGCAGCTCCTTCCGGTGGGCCAACCTCGTCAGGACCTCGGCTAGCGCCCCTCCCCAGTCCCCTCTTTCCGGGACCCGGGTCACCTGGGTGGACTTGAAGCCTCTGCCTAGCTCCCGCTTCTCCAGTAGCCACTGGGCAATGGCGTGCGTCTCATTGTAGCGACCTAACTCCAGCTTCTGCATCAGCGCATAGGCTGTGGCCTCAGTGGTGTGTAGGGAGTTCTCATCCAGGTGGTCCACTGGCCAGTGGGTTTTGTCTGGGAGGTGGATGGCCACTTTGTCTCCCAGAACCGGGTCCATCTACCTAAACCTGTCCTCTCCTTGTGTCATCTGGCCCAAATGTTCTCATCTGCTATTTTATTGAGCACTTACTTTATGTGAAACTCTTTGAGGAGGCATATGGACATATTATTTTCAGAACACGCTAGGAGACAGGGACGCTATTTAGAGATGTGGAAATTAAGGTTAAGAGAAGCTCTTCCAGGTTCCACCAGTCCCACTGCAAGCAAGTTTTTCTAACTCCATTCCTCTTGACTCGAGTAATGGAGAGGATGGGATAAGGGCCCTTGGAGATAAGATAAGTACGGCCATGGAATGCACAGTTAACCACATGTTATGACCTTTCTATCCTTGACCACGTCCAGCATTTTCCCAGTTCAGGGTATTTGCACATGCCATTCTCTTAGCTTGGAACGTCCTTGGCCTTTCACACAGGCCCTTTTCACAGAGCCAGTTCCCAGTTCTCCAATCCATACCCCTCTCCTCTCATCATCTCTCCCACCCATCCTGCATGTTATCATCTCAGTGCTTGTATCAATTTGTAGTTCTTTATTGATCTGTTTGTCTTTGTTTTCTTTTCCTCAGGGAAGGTGGGATCTTTGAGAGCAAGGACCATATTAATCTTGTTCACCTTGGTTTCTTGGCGTCTGAGCTCAAGGGGTGGCACACCATAGATGCTCAGTAAACGCTAAGGGATTCATCACATATTGCTGGATTTTAAATCACACAATCTCCCTCCCCCTGCCCCCCATGACTGTGGTTAACACACAGTTGATTAAGAAGTGGCCCACACTCACTACGGCTGGCAAAGCTGTCCAGGCGATCATTGGCTCGGGGGCTCTCAGTGAGGGCCAGAGCATAGGAGACTATGGCTACTGCAAAGGTTGTCTGAATTTGGGGAAGCCATTTCTCCAGGAAGTTACGGGCTCGCTCCATGCTGGCAGTCAAATTCTGGAAGGTCAGAGAGAAGAAACTAGATGGGAGAGATTGGAGGAGAGGGGTCTAGGCGTTAGGAGAGGGATGCACTGAGAGGGACATCAGGATGGGGGAACTTCCTATGGGCAGAGGGTATAGAGGACTCTGCAGAGCCTGACCTCCTCTTTGGGTCTTACCTGTATCTTTCGGCTGCACAGTTCCTTTCCCTCATCTGGGGCAATCAGGACAAGAGCTGTGAGAGATATGTCTGCTTCAGAGCCTCGGTAGCCATCCTGTGGACGCAGGATCACACCCATGATCCCCAGTGTCTTGGAGAGACTTTCCCCAACCTCTCCCGCATGACCTTGACAAACTCCCAGGTGCTCGGCTCTGGGCTGGAGGATGCTGGAAGCAGGATGGGGAGAGAGGAGGAGGAGGAACCACCCAGAAATCTGCCTGTGTGGGGGTCTGCATTATGAACCAAAGCCAACAGCCACGGAAGGTGATGCACTAAACTCTACGCTATCTCAGAACACTCTCAGCAGCTCCATTTTCCTGATAAGGAAAGCGATGGTCAGAGAGGTGGTCTCCCCATTGGTGGTAAATGACTGACTTAAGGTGTGAGTTCCTCTTTAGTCTGCTAGGTCTACCTTCAGTATCTGTCCTGGGTTGAATAGTGTCCCTCCCTCCCCTGAAAAAAATTCATGTCCACTCAGAACCTCAGAATATGATCTTACTTGGAAATGGGGTCTTTGCAGATGTAATTGGTTAAGCTAAGAAGACGTCATACTTATCAGAGTGGGCCCTATCCAGGGATTAGTGTACTTATAAGAAGGCCATATGAAGACACACAAAAAGAAGGATGGACAGAGGTGGGAGGGTTGCAGCTACCGGTCAAGGAATGCTAAGGACTGCCAGAAGCCATCAAGCCAGAAGAGACAAGGAAGCATTCTCCACTAGAGCCTTCAGAAAGAGCATGGCCCTGCTGATGCCTTGATCTGGGACTTCTGGTCTTCAGAAATGTGACAAAATAAATACATTTCTGTTGTTTGGAGCCATCCAGTTTGTGGTACTTTTTACAGGAGTCCCAGGGAATTAATTCCCACCCCACAGTGGCCAAAGAGGTCTGTGAACTCTTGAATCAGATTGTGTCCCTCCTCAGTTTGGAACCTTCCATGGCTCCCATCTCACTTGGAGGAAAATCTCAAGTCCTCCCTGCAGCCCAAAAGAACCTGTGCAATCTGTCCCGTCCCCTCCCTCAACTTCTCCTCCTCCTTCTCTCCTGTTGCTCATTCTGTCCCAGCCACAGGGGACTCCTCACTATTCCTCAAACATATTGGGCACTTCCAGTCTCAGGGCCTTTGCACCTGCTGTTCCCTCTGCTTGGAACACTGTTTTCCTAATTGTCCACATGACTTGCTCCCTCACCTCCTCACCTCCTCAGGTACATAAAAATATCATCTTTTCATGAAGCCTTCCAAATTACCGCCCCACCATCTTGGTTCCCCTTTCCCCACATCTTTCCCCATATCACTTTTAACAAGTCATGTCGTTTAGGTGTCTATCATGCTTATCGCCACACTATGAGAGCAGAGATTTTTGTCTATTTTGTTTGCCCCAGGTCCTCGGTGTTTAAAGCAGTGCCCAGCACACTGCAGGTGCCTGAGAAATGTTTGCTGGTGGAAAGAAACTCTGATCTGTGAGCCTGTGAAACCTGTGTAACCCCTCTCTGTACCACCTTCCTGTACAGCATCTGGATCCTGCTCACACAGGCCTCCACACTCCCTAACTCCCCGTTTCATCTGGGGACACAATCTGTCTTTGCTGAGTTCCTGCATTCACCCAGAGTTTTATTCAGCAAACATTTGCCAACTGTGATAAACCAGATCTGCTTACCTCCCTGGAAGGGCTCACAGAGCAGGGAAAGCAAACCCTGAACAGACTATTTCAAATCCTAAGGCCCCCCCAAGACCCTGTGGGTTTCAGGGCCTGGCATCTCTCCTCCTTCTCAGGCCTCAGGACAAGCTATCCCCTTCCCCAACTTTGGGTTCTGTTCCCTTCCTTTTCCTCAAACGTGCCAGAGCCTCAGGGCCTTTGCACGTGCTGCTCCTTTTGCCTGGCACAATCTTTGCCATTCTTCTCCCACCAACTGTGTTCCTTCATCAGCTTGCTGCTTGGTTGTCACTTCCTTTTGCTGGTTTCCCTGACCAGAAATGACCCCTCTCCTGGTATTTCTTTCCCATGGAACTTAGCACAATTGTGATTTAAACAATCACCAGTTATAATTATTTGGTGAATTTCTGTCTTCCTCCCACACCCCAGCTTGTGAGTACTACAAGGAAGAGGCTGTAAATGTCTTGTTTACTGCCACATCTCCCCTGTGTCTAGTACAAAGCGTGGTTGGAACACAGCAGTTGCTGGGTAAATATCTGTTGAGTGAGTGAATGATAACCCTACTGTCATAGGTACGATAATAGAGACAGGCACAGGGCTGGTATTCAAGGAAGACTCCTGGAGGAGGTGGGTCTGAGCTAAGTCTAAAGAGAAAACAGAATTTGGCCAGGCAAAGAAAAGAAAGGGGATGGAGTGTGGCTATTCCGTGCAGAGAGGGTCTCATAAGCAAAGGGATCTGTGATCGGGGAGTAGTGAGGGGTAAGGCTTGGGAGGAGATACAGAAGAGAGGATATAATAGAGAGATGTTGTCATAGACACTTGGGAGCCATGGAAGGTGTTTGAGCAGGCACGAGACATCCCAGGCTGTTTGAAAGCTACTTCTGGAGGCTGATGTGGAGGTACGCCCGGTAGGGATGGGTGTGTTGGCTGGGGAGCTGCGGAAGCCCAAGCCCAGAGCGAAGACAGCCAGCAAGTGGAGCCTACTGCAAGTCGGGGTGAGAGAGAGATGGCGTCCCAGATATGCCCAGCCTCTTGGACATTGTAACGGAGCGCAGGGTGGTCCAGAGCAGAGGGACGTGAGGCTGGGTGCCGGGCCCTGGCTTTTTCCTGTTCTCGTTTTACCCATAAACAGGTCGGGGACCTGAGATTTGCCTATCAGTGCACAGAGCCCTGGGTTTTATTGGAGCAGCCCAGGCAGGGGGGCAGTGGGCACCACGATTACAGGGCCCTTCCCCAAGAAGTGCCCATCTTCCGCCTGCCTCTGGGTGATGATCCAGTTGTCAGTGGCACAGAGAGACACGGGTTGTCATGGTGGAGTAGAGCAGGGCAAAGACCCGGAACACGTAGCTCGTGAGCCTGTCAGGGGGGGAGGCGGGGCGTGATGACTGGGAATCACAACCAAGGGGATTCTAGGACAGGGGCCTCTACACCAGGGGGAGTCTGCACAATGGACCCCACTGCTCCAGTCTGACCCTTCCTTCGCTGCTCCCCAGGTCTGCAGCACGGACATTAACAACCTTTCTCTCTGATATTCAGACACCAGCTCTCTGTTCAACAATAACCTTCAATTAACATTCAGACACTGTCGCCCCCAAAGTGACCCCTACACCATAGACTCCCAGGTAGCCTTCAGGGAATACCCAAGTAGCAATAGCTCTGGCCCGAAGGCTGCCTGCCCCAAGACCTGTGGTATGGGTGCTCCTGGGGTCATCAGGCCGCAGGCTGGTCCCCGAGCTTCATTCAGGACGGTGCCGGCAGGACTCCCAACCTCCTCG